>NC_135690.1:14307493-14630618 GCF_964276395.1 Gasterosteus aculeatus
AAACCCCTCTGAGAAGATGCCCAAATTTGTAAAAATATTGTAAATATTAACATTTTCAGCTTTCCTTAAAGTTGTAATTTTGCCCCTAAAACATGACTTCTCCCCCAAATGCACGTTCAAAGCTTCTAATGCCTCATCCAGTGTTTTCTCTGTTGATTGTTATTGTTCAATTAGTCTCTGATTGATGCAGACAAATGCAGGTCACAAGCCTCGATAACCACTAATTAGGGCCTGCGGCTGAATGGGGACATTTGGTGTCAGTGTGCTCCGAGGGCCGGATAACACACAGCGTTGCAATAAATGTCATTAGACCGTAATTAAGTAGCTTTCCTGATTAGTAGGCTGAAATGCAGCAGAAAGGGACAACTTCCGCTGCACTTTCCACGACTTCTTCAATGAGAATAATTTGTCCCACATAGACACAATGCATTAATGATGAAAGAAGAAAGACTCCACTATAGGCCGACGCCACAGATGGAGATAAAAGATGAGGAGCAGGAATGTCTCCTGACGTCCCGGCAGTGTCTTAAAATACACTTCCATTTTCTTATCTGTCCTCTTCATATTCCTCATCAGACGATGATGATGATGATGATGATGTGAGCAGCAGAATCCAGGGTACTTGTTCCTCTGGAGCCTCTTAAAGACTGACTTCTTTGTTGGAGCCGGTGTGACAATGTTGGCTAATCTGCCAGCCTTAAAATAGATGAATCCTCATATTCTCTCCCTGCCAGCAGCAAACTTACAGGAGTGAAGAGCTGCTCTGTCGCTCTCCCCCTCTCTCTCTCTCTCTCTCTCTCTCTCTCTCTCCCTCCTCCCCTCTCTCTTCATCTCTCTCTCTCTCTCTCTCTTACTCCCTTTCTCTCCTTCAGAGCAAATTCAGGTGAATGAATACTTCCATTCACCCAGATGGCATTTCTCAAAGCGAACATCGTATGACCTGATTTCGAATCACGAAATGTGTCTTATGACTGTCGGTGCCTTCTATCTCTGAGTAGCCGACAACAACCCCCCCCCCCCCCCCCCCCCCACCCCTAGCCCCCTCCCTGAGGCAAATGTCTTCCAATTTAACAGACACGTTGTTCAATATTGCGAGCTTCACTATTTCCAAGAAGCAGATGTGTTTTTATTCCATTCCAACTGAATTGTATTTGCTAGTTTTCATTAAAGGCTTTTAAATATAAAACAAATGATTGCTTTAAATGATTCGATACGATGACAGCGGTGGAATAAATGTCTTTTATTAATGTGAACCATGCAGCTTTGTAAAAATACAATACATTAAAGAATTCCATAGGTGTAAAAGTCTTAACAGCAAAGATGGTTTGTACTTGTATATATAAATATAAATGTAAAGCACATTTTAACTTCTGCACCTTATATGCCATAAAATACTTTAATATATACAATATAAATGAATACGTTTTGTTTTTAAAATCATATCCGTAACCTCAGCAGTCCAATAAAAATAGTGGAGTAAAAAGTATAATATTGAAATGCAGTTGATGTATGTAGAAAATTGAAACGCTCTGGGTAAATAAAATTATCTTTAAAAAAACAGAGTGACATTCCACTTTTAATGAAAAAGGATCCTTTGTTATATTGGATTGAATTTCCTGATAGTGTAATGAAGATACCACATCAAAATACCTTGCACCATTTTAAAAGCATTACTCGTACTTAATGTGTTGCTCCTAAAGTACTTAAAATAACACTTTATTACTGTTACTTAGGTAGAATGTTTTATGTTGTATACTTTCACTCAAATCAAGAAAGCGGATACTTAATACTTCCAACCCTCCCATTCTGACAAGGTGTCCGTCTGTTAACAAGATGCACCAAAGCAGGAAACATCAGGAAGCCCAAAGGACCCAATACACAGAGGATAAACCCGCTAAAAGGAATCTAAAAGGAAAAGTGTGTTGTGGTTGTGGTTAAAATACTCCAGAAGGTTGTTACCACCTTGCAGTTTGCAGGTATATATGTGGAGCAGGCCAGTGCTAAAAAGAGACAAAATCCTTAGATCTGTTCTCAAGAACAGGAACACAGGTTTCAACCTTCAAATGTCAAAATATATTGGGACAAGGCAAAGTATATTGGTTTAGTAATTTCATGAAGAAGTAAAAAAAATATTATATAAAAAATAATTGCAAAAAGTAAAAAAATAAATGTTGTCATGTTATGTTATATTTCCAAGTATATCTTTCAAACACTAAATTATATCTGTTTGCACTTCTATTCATACAATACATTGCGACATGTATTCTTCTTGTTTTACAGACCTTGTCAGTGCTACAGGACAAAGTCATAGTGAGGCTTTGCTCCAGGAGGAACGTCACAGAGGTCACATAGGTGTGACAAATACTTGTGAAAATCTGTTTCCTAAAACTGGAAGCGAAAGTGCTAAGGTTTCAACTTTCAAGTTAAGGGTTTTACATATATTTTCTCATGTGTAAAAAAAAATAAAAAATGAACCACTCACGTTGCTTCACATAAAATGTGCTATGCGTCAGTTCATGTTGCCAAATTAGGTTTACATTCTGGTTTCCGACCAGTTAGCAATGTTAGAAGATGAACTTTATTTGGTTTGACAGCTCACCTCAGCATCTGGCTCCACAAGGTGGTGACCTCATCCAGAGGAGCAGATGTTAATGTTTTGCAAACCAAAAGATTTTGGTCTCATAATAATCAGCATCCAAAACGTGATATGTCAAGGGATTTTAAACCATTCATTCTAACATATATGTGCACTTTTATTCATGTTTTGTGGTTTTGCACCCAAGAAGTCCAAAATGAATTGTAGACGTTTAATAAATTGTAAAATACCCTATAGCAATACAGAACAGAACCCAGTAGACTCTAGCACACAGATGTGGGACATACATTATGCAAAAAGAAAGAGCTGTAAGAAATAATAAAGTAGGGCAGGAAAAGGCTTGATGATGTAGGGCCGATTAAGTGAAAGAAGGGTTCCACTCTTTACAAGAAGTCAAAGAAGGATGCATTAGCAATTCTAATGACTATTGGATAAATCTTTAATTGTCTGAGCTGCAGTGATGCTTCACTTTGGTATAATACAGAATGAGTCAGTCATTGTTTTTAGCAGAAGTTACAGTCCAATTTGGCTCTCGACTATAGTCTGCCTCCTGGAGGACAACGGAGGAAAAGGTATTTGACTCCAAAATAAACTTAACCTGAGGAAAACTGCATTTTTTTAATGGTGCAATTTCAAAGACACAGCGTGCAGAGAAGACAAAAGCAGCATTACGTTATTCTTTCAGATGAACCTGGCCAGTCCGATGGACTGCGAGTGGCTGTGCTCGGCCTCAACGACTGACCCGTTCGCTTAGAACTGTGGGAAATGAAGTCGTTCGACAAATTGGATCATACCAATCTTGAGGTGGCCCCTAAAAAGTATTGCAAACACGTATCGGTGCTTATCTTCAGGGTTTCACGGACTCCTTGTTCATTGTCGCGTGTTTTGTTGTCTTTTTTAATTTCATTTTTCATAAATATTGAATAAAAATGGACGCTAACGGACGCTGACGCCCCCCCGGACACGTCAGAAGTTGGGCGGCCCCGTGACGTCAGCCCTCTTTCCCTGTCGGATACCAGCCGAGGCAGCACGCGATCCGACGGTTACCAAGCAATAAAACACCAACTAAAAGCAAGTGAGTAAGTGTGCGAGGACTTGTACTTCTTTCTTTTGTTGGCCGCCGACCTGAACTTTAACACGGTTAGTCGGGCTTTGTTAAAACGCATTATATTTAGGAGCTTTACCAGCGCCACGTGGTCAAAGAAACTAGCTGCAAGTTGCTGTCAAAAAAAAAGAAAAAACTTGCGCGGAGTGAAAGAAGAGCAACAAGTGGAGTGAAAGAGCAACAAGCGGAGAGACGACGAGGACTTCACATCGATGTGTCCTCTGCCTGGTCCATGACCCGCAGCATGCACTTAACTTTAGTTCTTCCAGGGATTGTTTCCTAACCGACACCTAACCGTTATTTTCAACCAACGCCAGAGAACCAGCCTTTTAATTCCCCACGTTTTCGTTTAGAATAATCTACTTTCTGTAGGTGTTTTTACCGAGACATTCTGTACTTTTACGAACATGTTGTGTCTTTTCTTTTTGTGTGTTGCCCATCAGCTTTCCGTTGCCGTCGAGGTGAGCGCTGGTGCGTTTAACACGTCACGCTGGCACGCTGTGTGACTTTAGTGTGTGACTGCATCCACGTAGTGAATCCCACATCTCGTGGAGGTTGAATACAGGTTGAATTTTCTGCAAACGCATCTTTTTAATATTTGTCTCCGTGAAAAAAACCGGTGGCCTCCCAAAGGGCCTGATGGAAACAGCTGTTCCAGGGGTTTTGGGCCTGCCGTGCACAGGTTGACGTCGTGCAAACCAGCCACTGAGAGTTTTATACCTGCACTCGCTTTAGATTATACATAGCACGTCTGCAAGGGTTTTCTTTGTTGTTTTCATTTGGTTAAGCTGGTTTAATTTCTGTATGCATGAAAATCTAGGGGTTTTTTGTGTGTCGTGTGGCTGCATGTTTCTGCAAGGAAGTGCTGCTGTTGGAAGCATGTGCATTGTCTTTAATGAAACGTTTATCGTCGATATAATTCAAACGTGTGATTACTCTGATGTATTTAAATGTTCCATTCCACAATAGGAAGCACACAATTATCCCTCAGCATGCCAAAAAAAAGGTGAGCCGGACCCCGTGTCACAGGTTGGGTTTGTGAACGTTTCAAAATAAACTTATTTAGCGTTTAAACGGTGTTTCCTCATGAACTGGACACAGCTGCTGTCCGTTAGTCCAGACGGTCACGGTCTTTATTAAACCTTCAAGTTTCCAATTAAGATGTGAATACCTCTTAACTGTAACATCTAAATTTTAAAAAAAGTGCACTAAGTAGATTTCCAATGACTATTGAGGAAACGCTCAAAACGCATCCTAACGTTATTGTTGACCATTTTCACCTGTTCGTCTGTTGCGTTGTTTGTTTTTTAGCTTTGATTTGTGAAACTCTCACGTGGGATTGATCAATGAGCTCCTGTTTCTCTGGGCATCGTTGGACGATCGTACCAGCAAACCCAAAGGAGGCGTTCTGCACTCTTCTTGTAAAAGGGAAATCTGTAATATCTGGAAACCGTTTGAGCGGTTGCGATTGATCAATCCACCGTTTCTTTGCCCGCATGACCTCATTGGCGTCCCATATCCGCTGCATCCAACCCCCGAGTTCATTTGGTGATGCCAACTTCCCTCTGAACGTGTTTTGTTTGGAGTTTTTAGTTAACGTTAAGCACTCGGGTTGTTGAGATGAGATCACTCCCTTGATGCATCACGGCAAAACTTACCACCGTCAAACTCCACATTAATTCAAGGTGCTGCAGTGGCCTCATGTTTGCAATATTGCTGTATTTCCTCTTCTCTGATCGTTGGTCTGACCTGTACCTGCATGAATACAGCCCTGTGCATGTGGCTGGTCTGAATGTGTGTCTCATGTAATATGAGCGCACAACGTGTCATCGTGTACCGACTAGTCGTAAACCCGGTCTTTGTTTTGAGAGTCACACAACAGGGAGGGACCTCTGCTATCCCTAAGGGGGGGTTGGGGGGGGGGGTTGTGTGAGGACAGCGAGTCCCCCGACCTTTTTGTTCTGTAATCCTGACTTTGCAGAGCGTTTGACTGAGGAATGTGTAGAAGCCGGTCAGCATTATGGGACGGGGGGGTCCGGCATGCACGCAGTCCTCTTTCACCCAGGAACTGAGGCCTTTTTAAAATTTTATTCAGCTTTTCATTTATGGTTGAAACTCCTAGTTTTTTTTTTTTTTGTCTTCCTGTTCCACCCACAACCCCATCTGTGGCCGTGTGTGGTTCAGTGATTCACCGTGTGCTGGTCAAGCATCTAATCGACCCGTGTTCTGTGCCTCATGTCGTCTCACGGGCCGTGCCGGCTTTAATGATGACACACACACACGCACACACACACACACGCGGTCTTGGCTGTTGGTTATACAGAGAATAAACTACTGCTAATCTGCGTTCAGTTGGCTCTTCTCTGCGCCGCCTCACTACTTCTGAATTTCTGACTCCCCTGCTCAGTACCAAGATGAGCGGATTGCAGTGCCTCGCCACCGAGAACGTCTGGTTCGACAAGCAGCGCTACGACGACGCAGAGAAGTGCTTCTACGAGGGCGCCAATGGAACCGCCGCAAAGGTAACCGGATGCTCTGCTTTGTCTGGTGTCTCTTGCTCACCAGGACTTTTTATTTAATGTTCCACAATCGTATTGCTCCCAGAATTAATAAGGGTTTACGTTTGACGGGGGCTCATTCCCAATCCTCCTCCTCGCCCGACGCCTCCTTGGCCCACGCTGCTCGTTGAGCAACGCTCACGTCACCGACCAGCACGGAGCAGCTGTGTGCGCGAGCGTTAAGTCCCTCGATTTAGAAGTGGCACGTCCTGGTGAGAGAGGTCATGTGGTTTGGCAGCTGTCGCTGCCTCTCAAGCTGCCCGGGGCAGCAGAGTCTCCACGCGAGCCTCTTGGAACAATGGAGATTAGAGTGATCACTTGCAGGTCTTTTAAAGAGACGTTCTACCCGAAACACACGCACTGCCATTTGTCCTCACTTACCCTTCATGTCATTTCACACCTGTGTTTCACTGTTGGTTTAGTGGGAAGTGACCATGAATGCTTTTGAGTTGTGGGTCATCCTCCTTGGTTTGCGTTGCCTTAATGCATGCCACCACAATGTGCTGACCACTTTAAATTTGCTTTTGTCAGTTTTGCGTTCTGCTTTGTCTTTGTCACCGCTGCCGCTTCATCACTGCTTGACCCACATACACCTGCAGGAGAGGGAGTTTAATGCCATCCTGCAGGACATTGCTAAATCCCGACAGAATATCCTGCAGTCCCTCAACGGAGTGAGTACTGTCCTACGAATGAGCCACAACACCCCCCCCCCCCCCTCCCTGTAGTGGCAGGACTGTACTCACTAATGTTTGTGAACCAGCCTTACAAGAGGGGAACATCTCAATCAGTATGAAATCATGGTTTCAATATAGAGACAGCAGGTCATTGGGGAAATTAATGTTTGATTCGCAGAAAACACTTTGCCTGCACTGCACAAGTTTTCTCTGCATGCTGCAGACATGCACATTACATATCATAGATTCTCACATCATCTTCGTTGCAGTTTGTCTCTACATCAATGTCATTTACCACGTCGGCAGTAGAAGTGTGCTCATCGTCGCATAATCAAAAATCAGCTTTCTTAAGGAGAAGTCTGTCTTTAAACAATATTTGCATGCTCCTATGCACATGGGAAGCATTTTGGTTGCTTGTTCCTCCTTTCTATGCTGTTCAAACTCCCTCTTAGTGTTTACTACCTCTGCAAGCTGTCTGTTGCAGCCACAGTGGACTTTAATGTCAGGAATCTTTTTTCCAAAAAATAATTTGGTCTTAAGGCCTTTACACACTGTATGTGTGGGATAAGTATTTACTTTGACAGTAGAATGTGAAACACTGTGACTATATTTGGACTTTGTGAATATGTACAACGTGATTGGTTGATCCTTGTATTCGTGGTGTGAAAGGACTCCTGGAGCTGCTAGAAGTTCCCATCTGCTATTTTATCATAACAACATTGGCGTCTTGTTCCGTCCTATTCGTGACGACTGAGTTGTAATGTCCCCCCTCCCCCCCACCATTACATTACCCCGTTCATTGTGCACATCCCCCCGGCGCAGGCAAAAACGGCAGTGCTGCAACCCAAAGAGGCCCCACAAAAACGGCGCCACCGAAACGTAAGAGTTCCTCCTCCAGGTGTGCTGCTCGGTGCATGAGTCTGACCGGCTGTGTGCTGCTGTTCTCCCCACTGGGACGTCCAAACCAACCCGCCCTTCCAACTAGTTACCCATCACTTGTCTGCCCGCATGCTGGTTTTGTAAACGATCGTCTCTTAATAGTGATGGCATTGTGTATCCAAATCATTGTGTGATCGATTTTAGCATCGCATGGGTTTCTTTTTAAAACTTACACGTTCATTTTAGTTTGCTGCGCTTCAGGCTTGGATTGTCGCTCCACGTGGATGAGCGGGAATCTGCTTTGTCATCATCCGATCGCTGACACTAATTTATCAGTGTTCTTCTTTCCTCAGTCCTCCTCTCATGCAGCAGGAGACCAGGAGCTGGTTTCTCGCATGAAGGGCATGGAACTGGAGAACCAGACTCTGCACAAAGGTGTGTTGAGTGCTTTTGAATGTCTTCCTGAGCGTGTTCTTAATTTCACAATCTTGATCGTTTTTCGTTTGCTTGTTAGTGGTGGAGGAGATGAGAGCAGCCCTGAAAAAGCTCGAGCTCAGAGTGGCTTCGCTTGAAAAGAGTCCAGCGGCCGTCACGTGTGCAAAGGTAGACAGCGACGGATGTGGTGCTTGTTTTATTTAGGTTCAATACCAAGTTCATGTACATGCTGTCTGAAAGGGACTACTTTGGCTTTCTGGAAAAACAGTTTTCTACTGTTTTTTTGTGTTTGGAAACCATATCTGGAAAAAAGATACAATTCACAAGTGCCAAATACATTTAATTTTTATGTAATTTCCTTTTATGTACTTTTTATTTGTTTTCCTCTCTCGAGGAGGAATGTCTACATGCCCTTTTGCTATTTTACACAATTACACATCTAGTGATCCTCCTATTTTATGAAAAATAGAAATTGAACTGATAACCCTTGTCCGTTGTTTTGACCAGGCTGCCCCAGTCAAAGCTGCCCCAGTGAAACCCGTAAAGGTGGAAAATGGAGACGACGATGACAGCGACATCGACTTGTTTGGCAGTGATGACGATGAGGAAGCAGAGCGCATCAAGCAGGAGCGCCTGGACGCCTACGCAGCCAAGAAGTCCAAGAAACCCGCCCTCATCGCCAAGTCGTCCATCCTGCTGGACGTTAAGCCCGTACGTGTCCTCCTGAACCGCATCATGCGGCTCCTGTAAACATGCTGGTCTCTTGTAGGCGACAAAGTCGTGTCTTAGTTTGTTTGGTTTTATCAGATTTTCAAAGGAAAAAAAGATATGAAATGTTCTTTTTAAAATGCATTTTAATTAAATGTATTTTTAGATCTGACAGAACTAAATCAATGCATTCATTCACTCTCAACCAGGTAATGTTAAACATGCATGAACTCAAAACTAAAGTACGCGCTGTCAGTCAACGTGTTTTGAGCATTTTTCTGTGAATTGTGGGAAATATTTAGATTTTTTTTTTTTTAGCTTTTGGTTAAATGAACGTGCCGTGTGTCTCCGCTTAGTGGGACGATGAGACCGACATGGGGAAACTGGAGGAGTGCGTGCGGTCCGTGCAGATGGACGGGCTCCTGTGGGGAGCCTCCAAACTGGTGCCAGTTGGCTACGGCATCAAGAAGCTGCAGATCAACTGCGTGGTCGAGGACGACAAAGTCGGCACCGACATCCTGGAGGAGGAACTCACCAAGTTTGAGGACTATGTAAGTGAATTCCCCTCTGATGGAATCTGTTCATACTGATCGTGCAGCTTCAGTTGATTTTACGCCGAGCCGTACGCATGTAGAGCGTTCTGCCGCCACCCGACACTACGGAGATGAAGGGAATTTGTGTCGCTTGAATCATTTGAAAAATTGCGTTAAAGTCCGACAGTGAAATATCTTTCCTATGTTTTTCAAACAAAAGCAATGGGAAATGCATGAAAAACGTAATTTGTTGGATTATGGTTCAGTATGATAAATTAGGCCCTGTGACCCAAACGGTTAAAATATTCTTATCATGCAAAGCCGTTCAAAGGGATTCTCGAGGCGGAGTTTAATCCTGGCAGCTCGTCTGTAGAGTGCTGGTTATCTTCGGCTTGCGAGTCAAGCTCAATGGACACAGTTGTGTCACTTCAAATGTTTAATTTACGACAGCGTAACCCTAATGTGTCTGAGTGAAGCAAAACTAAAATAGACTGCAAGGCGAGTTCTTCCCACACGTGTGCGTTTGAGTCTGTCTTCTACTTCTAGAGGCTTCTATGTGTTTGTTGCAAAATTGTCTTCAAACAGCCTAAATGAGCAAATGGTTTAAAATGGCTTTGATAGTATGTCTATGCCTTAACTTATTGGCCTTGTTTTCCTTTGCAGATCCAGAGTATAGATGTTGCTGCGTTCAATAAGATCTAAGCTCCAAAGTGTTGCTGCTGCTCCTGGATTGCACATTTATTAAAATGTAAAGTTTTGAGCACGAATTGTGAGTGTTTCATTATTTTCTATCCCATGCCAAAGGGTTACTTAAATATTTAAATAACATCCCCATGTCGAAGTCAGAAAAAATATTTAAAAGTTTAATGTAAGTTGACATCATAAAAAATTATGCAAAAAGAACTATTGGCATGACCGTGTGCTCTTTCCACAGCTTGAAATGTAATTAAGTAAAATAGCTTTCATGTACAAATGATTCTTTAGAAATAGTTTAATAAACCCTGTCTTACCTTTGCAGATCCAAACAAATGCCATAAGGTGTTTACATGTTTACTGTAATGCTGGGTCCGGCGCTCTAACAAAGTTACTTGAACTTTTGATGAACTGCACTAATCTCTGCATTTAAAGAGCACACAGCCTCAAAGTAGAACTCAAACCCACCCAGAAACCTGCATACACAGGCTGGGCAAACGTAGTCTTCACTTTATGGAGCAACACCATCGCATCAGAGACGTTATAGAAAGACAAAGTCCCGCCCCTGAAGTCCAGATACACTCCTATCCTGCTGCAGCAGGCGGCGCCGACAGTCACTCGCTCCTTATTGTGCTGAAAGAAGCAGGCCGAGGGAGAGCAGTCCAGGCTCCACGACCTGGAGTTGTGTCCCAGCTTGCTGTCGCTCCCGCCGCCGCTCCTGCCCATGTTTTTGTAACAGACGCCGATGGAGACCCCTCCGCTGCCGGCCCACTCCACCTCCCAGTAGCAGCGTCCGGCCATGCCGGCCCGGCCCAGCACCTGGGCCCAGCTGGTGAAGCGGTGCGGGTGGTCCGGGTAGGGCTGTGGCTCTGAGCGCGTGGTCACCCCTCTGCGACCGTCGGAGAAGCTCAGGTAGGGGTTGGCCGTGTTTGGGTCCAGGGTCAAGTCGTTGGAATCTGGACGACAGCGGCAGTTAGTCATTGGTGTCGCGTGTCAGTCGGGTGTCAAAGGACGGTACTCACAGTGCAGAAAGTCGGCTCTCGTCTTCGGTTCAGAGTTGTACGGTATGTCAGCGTCTTTTGCTGTAGGACAAACAAGTATTAGACACAGTTTCCGTTTCAGTCGATTAGTAGCCCCCGAGTCCCGCGTACCTTTCCTCTTTTCGGCGGTACTTTGATTGCTGGTTTCCTTCAATGAAATGACTAGAAATGAAGAACAAACTCTTGTGATTTGTTTTGTGAACAGTAAATACTGTTTTTTATAGTGATCACGTGCGAAATAGATAACACACCTTTATCAGAGATCCTGTTGAATTCTTTTTCGAGGATTTCATCCAGACCGCCTTTCAGGTCCGCCAGCGCTCCCCTCATTGTTTTGTACATTGTGTACTGCAGTGCGTCGGAGCTCGGCATCGCCGCCGTCTTTGCGGGGAAATTAAGAGACTTGATCTTCTGTGAGGACGTAACACAAACAAAACTTAGAAACTACACTTTTACTACATCATTTAAACTGTTGAGTCAAATGAAGACATTTAAATGCAAAAGCTTCAGAGTGACTGATTCTTGCAAATAAAACAGATCTACGTCATAACATGGATAGTATTATCGTATTTGTCAGGTTTTTGGAAACAATGGAGACAATACAATTTGATCTTAAATAAGCCAAGATTGTGCTCTCGCGGTGCCAGTTTTTATTTTGAATCAAATTACGTTTTTTGCTTAAAAGTGGAGCTTGTGTTGTATTTGGGTAGCTTGGGGGATTTCCTGGGGATCAATCCTGGGATAAATATATTCCAATAATATATTTATATTTTGCACCATTAATCTGACATACAAAGTTAACTTTTCAAATCAATGTAGTAGAGGAAAAAAAAAACATTTTGTTGCATACCTGAAAGAATTGGATGTGGTCCTCAGTGCGAGAAACCTTCTCCAGCTCAGCGTCGGTCCTTCTGAGCTCGACAAGCTGCTTCTGGATCGTCTCCAGCAGCTCCTCCGCCTGACTGACTGCTGCTCTCTCCTGGACCCTCATCACCTCCGTCACATCGCTGCTCTGCTTCTCTATGGCGCGGATCAGCTTGGCGAAAACCCTCTCACTTTCCTCCACGGTGGCCTGCGTGGAGTGCTGTGGACGATAACAGTTTGCCATTAATAGTGTCGGGTGTGCATGGATTGTATATGTGAGGAGAGTGCCGATACGCTTACCTTGATGTATCTGACCAGATATCTCAGTTCCTTCTCGGTGTCCTTCAATTTCTGCACGGACTTCAACGAGGCGTCTTGGAGTTTTTTCTAAGAATACAAAGATTAATGTCTCACACTGCAGCCCACCTCCATAGTCTTTAAAAAGGCCTTCAATGCATGGCAACAGACCACTTCCTGTTTCCATCCCCAAGCATTGGAATACTTTATCTCCATGAACATTGACAACTTCATCAACGATCCCATTTACTCAAGTACATTAATCCCAGGGGGAGTTCAAGAGCTGCACAACTGTATATTGTCGCTTTGTCATGGTGCGCGCACAGCTTCTGTATATTTAGTCATTTAAATGAGCTCCACCTATAACAACCACAGTATGTGCAAATAAATTCAATAATACATATTCTAAAAGAGGACCTTTTGTATAACAAGGGACAGTTTGTATGTGTTGTACCTCCAAGTATTTTTGATGCCAATGCTGCTGTTCTTAGTCGTGTGTTTTAATGCAGGACTTGTACATGTTTACACTGGGGGTTTTCTATTTTTACTTTAATTTAAATATTGAAATAGTTCTTCCACCACAGTACAACAGCTAAAATAAGCCGATGTTGCAATAGGAATATAATCCGGCTCATCTTCTCAGCCCCATGCAGGTATCACAGCACTAATATAAAAAGTACCCTTTACAATTAAAATAATTCTTTCAAAAATGATGCTGTGAAAACCTACCTGTATGGAAATGGTAATATAAGTCCATCTAACTCCTCATCTCAACAAGAAACACAGACTGCTGAACTCACCTGTTGTGTCGCTCGCTCCTCCACCGCGGGCACCGCGTCGTGGTCCTTGTGTCTCTCCTGGACGCACTGGGAACACACGCACTGCTGGTCCGTGCGGCAGAACAGCCTCAGCGCTTTGTCGTGGTGCGCGCACAGCTTCGGTCTCAGCGGCTCCCCGGCTGGAACCAGCTTGTGGATCCTCCCCCGGAAGCGGTCTTCGTGGACCCTCAGGTGAGGCGCGCAGTAAGACTCCGAGCACACCAGGCACGATTTAACGGCTTTGCTCTTCCTCCCCGTGCACGCGCTGCAGCTCGCCTCCTCTCCCCCGGACCGTTGGAACTTCTCCACCACCTCCCCGAGGACGTGGTTCCGACTCAGCAGCGGCCTGGGGGCGAACGCCTGGCGGCACTGCGGGCAGGTGTACGCGCCCTTCTGCTTGGGCCCGTCCCAGTAGTCCTCGATGCACCGCAGGCAGTAGCTGTGCCCGCAGGGGATCGTCACCGGGTCCCGGAGGACCTCCAGGCACACCGAGCACCAGAACTGGTCTTGTTCGATCGAAATGGTCGCCGCTGCCATTTCCCACACGGAGCCGAGGCGACACTAGACCGCGGGCAGGAGTGGGCGTGGCCGACAGGTGCGCTGATGACGGCTTTCACCTGCCGGTGAGAATAAAGCCTCCGGAGCGACGCAAACAACAGTCTATTCACGAGCCACCTCGCCTCTTCTGGCTTCACGTCAGACGGACCGACGTGGGACGCACAGCATTTTAAACAAAAGCACCGGTGTGTGTGTGTGTGTGTGTGTGCGTGTGCGCGTGTGTGTGCGCGCGTGTGTGCGCGCGTGTGCGCGCGCAGTCAACCTGTTATTCCACATTGTACACCCGAAACCCCCGAACCAGCCTCCATGGAAACAGACACCACCCGCTAGTCTAGTGTGTACGTGTGCACTTGTTTTTGTTTTTAATGTCAGCAATTCAAGTCCCAATATATTATTACACAAATAAAGTGAAATGATTGTTTTGTAGTTTTAGTTTAAAACATTATTAAAAAAAAAGCACAATTTTGTTAAAAAACATTTCTTTTGAAATACTGAAATAAGATGCTTAATACTTTTAGCTGATTGGTTTAAAACACAACTAAATTAATACCATAGAATAAATTAAGTACAGATTTGTGTGAGAAAAGCACTGCGGTATAATGCCATTCTGCCTGTGCGTGTGTAGTGTTGATTTAGATGTCCACTGCAGGGCTACTTCCTCCTCGGGTGAGAGCGCCGCTGAAGGTGTCTCTGTCTGGATCCTGAGGAGAGTTTAGTGCCTGGTCAGACAGAACAGGAATTAGTTTGAACATGTTGCTTTCTTAATTACACATCAGCATTAATAGTCCAGTGATATGACGCTCGTGTTCTGTGGCCTAAATCCATAAGCTGATAATGAGTTTGCACTTTTGTACCAATAAATAGGTCAACTATTATTGTAACTTATTTTTAGTGTCATAATAAGGCAAAATATCTCAATACTTCATTAAATGCAGGGTTTATGTTAAATTAATAAACTATTATATAGCAATGATTCTTTTTTTCCCCCATTTGTATGACTATTTGTGATACAATTGGCCTTTGGGGTTCTCTTGCAAAAGGGTCTCTGGGCACAGTTTAATGCTTAAAAACCTGTACATTTTGATAAAAGCTTTATTTACCAAATGGTGAGAAGGTAAAGGTGGGCACAGAAGGTCCGGGGGGGAGAAACGGGTTCAGGGGGTTCAGGGGACATTGGTCTAGGCCAGTTAGAGGGATCCCAAGACTTTGGTCCAGCCCGCCCGGAAGGGTCACTGAAAGCGCAAACAGAACAAACGCCGTTTGGTCTCAGTTGTCCAAAGATGGCAGAATCTCGTCGTTCCACATGAGCCGATTCGGAGACGCCACATTGAACAAACACGTTGAGTACGGTGTTTGTGGTTAGGATGCACAGGCAGCGTTCTCAAGGTTTAACGTGTTCATGTTAGCATTTTTAATACTGCACAGCACGCATAACATCAATATAAAACAGTATAAACGGATGGAAAGGAAACATGATTATTTACCACAGGCTTAAATGTATTGCTATCATGTCACATTTTGTTGGTGCTCATTGATCAATCAAACATTAAAAGATTACTTGGCAGAAGGGAAGAAAATTCTGCTCTAAAAACGAGAAGCGGCAGTTTTACACTCACTTAGTGTTGCTTCCATTTGTAGGGCTGATTCAAAATCGCCGGGCAGCGCAGTGTCCAGCGGTACAGCAGGATTTGAAGGACCAACAATCACTATATCTCTCACTGCAAAAGAGGGAAGAAAAAAAAAATCACAGCTGACACAATATTTGTCCTACCGGATAAACACACTTATTGACAAAAACACTCTTAGTATCCACCTTTTTCGTAGATGCTGACAAATCCTCCCTGGCAGACCTCCTGCAACAGTCCTTTAAAATCTGCCACAGCGGTCATCACTGGGCCAAAGGTGAGGTTGGGGTCAACAGTGACCAAAGGCAAAGCTGACAGCTCAGGTGGAGCACGCAGAGACTGACAGCTCTGGAATAACAAACAAAAAGACAATGAGTTCAGTCAATAAAATCTGCCTGTTTGGTTTTTAGTGCTGGAAATATTCATATCCTTCACTTAAGTAAAAGTAGTCTCGGCACACTAACAAATATACGTCATTAAAAGTATAAATCTAAATGTACAGAGGTATTAATAAACTAAATACTAAATATCCGCTACCTAAATCGTCTAAAGATCTACTGACCCCAAAAAGTACTTTTGTTTTTTAACCCCTTTCATTATACAAAATGAATTTCCCACCAAAAAAGTGTGTGGGGGCCAAGAATATATATATATATTTTGTAATTATCTTAACATGTTCGACAAATAAGTCCGTAGTTTGAAATTAAATAAAAATGCCAGTTTGCTTTAGAAGTATTATAAATTAAGGTGAAAATGAGTTAAAATAAAGAATAAAGAAGGGTTAAAATGACTCTGTAAGCAATGCCCAATTGTGCACTAAATAAGAAATCCTATTCTACAAACGGATGATGTGATTTGCAGGTAAAATCTTAATTTACACGCATCAATGTATTGAAGTAAAAACCACCACACTTTGGTGTGTACCTGAAGGAAGCGGACGTGGTCGTCGGTGTGGGAAAGTTTGTCCAATTCCGCCTCGTTCTTCTTCAGCTCCGCGATCTCCTTCTGGATGTCCTCCAGCAGCTTCTCGGCCTGACTCACCGCCGTCTTTTCCTGGGCGTTGATCAGCTCTCTCACCTCGAAGCGCTTCAGCTCGATCGACCGGATGAGTTCGGTGAAGACGGCGTCGCTCTCCGCGGCGGCCACCCGGGCGGAACGCTGGAGGGGGGGGGGGAAACGAAGCGACACGTAGAAGGCATCGTCCACGTTGTCTCATGAGCCGGAGGAGGGCGGGGGGAGAGGTTGAGGCGCAAATGTGGAGATTTACTGAATTTATATCAGACCATGCAGGTTGGAACTCACAGAGAGAGAGAAAATGGCTTGTCTAATCTCCTGGGCTCCCTTTTCCCTTTGATGGATTCTCAGATGGGAGCTCTGCTTCATGTCGGCGAGCTGCCCCTGAGGAAAACATGCGGGAAAAGGTGACAATTAAAGTTAATTTTATGGACATCTGAGTGTATGCATCATTTCAACAACAAAAAATATTTTATTACATTGGTAAAAGGCCCCAATTAAAATGATTGGAACCGTTCCTCGATTTGTGAAAACAGAAAAGAGGCTTTTAAAACCAGATACCATAAATACGGTTTAAGTAGCTTGAGATTTGTGAATCTATTATTTTAATATGCAAATAATGAAGAAAAGAGTTATTTCACGGCTCTAACTGGCCCTTTTGTTTTAATAAAGGGTTAAAATGCAACCTTTAAAAACATTATACTTAAGCTTTATGAATATCCCCTGTACTTGAAACTAAAGTATATGATCTTTTCCCAGCAGACCTGAGCAGCAACAGTTCAATCTAAGGAGACTGCTTTCACACCGCGCTGATGACATCAACGGTCTATTTAACTCAAACAGAAGCAGCTGATCACTGATCAGCAGCCCTCGGTCTCGAATCGATTACCTGCTTGTGTTGGATCTCGGCCTCGGCCAGCACCGTGTCGTGGCCCTTGTGCTCGTCCGTCAGACACAGGTAGCAGATGCACTGCTTGTCGGTGCGGCAGTAGACCTCCAGCAGCTTGTCGTGTCGGCCGCAGATCGTCTCCCGGAGCTTTTTGGAGGCGCACACCAGCTTGTGCTTCTTGAAAGCGGCGGACTCGTAGTGCGGCTGCAGGTGGAGCTCGCAGTAGGAGGCCAGACACACCAGGCAGGACTTCAGCGCCTTGTTCTTCCTCCCCGTGCACACGTCGCACTCCACGTCGTCGGCCTCGGCGAAATGTTGACCAACGGCCGCCGCCGCCCCCGTTGCTGTCGTCGTGGCCGCGGCGGCTTCTTGGAGTCCCGTCTGTTTGAATTTCTCCACCACGTCGGCCAACATGGTGTTCCGGGCGAGCACCGGCCTCGGGTTGAAGTTGTGGCGGCACTGCGGGCACACGAAGACCCCGAGGTAGTCGTCCTGGTCCCAATAGTTCTGGATGCAGTCCGAGCAGTAGCTGTGGCCGCAGGGGATGGTCACGGGGTCCCTGAGCACGTCCAGACACACCGAACAGTTGAACTGGTCCTTGTCCAGAACCAGGCCGGCTTGAGCCATCGTAAAAAAAGAGGAAAAACGCTAAAGCTGGTGTAGAAAATGAGCGAATACACACGAAACTGAAAGGACGCACAGCGGTTGCTTTGTTTACAGGAAGTGGGGGCGTGGCCAGAGAGGCATTACCGGAAACCGATGCGGGGATTTTAATCTTTAAAAAACGTACTTTCAAAATAATGCAATTTATATTGTATGACAACCGTTATAATCACTCGATATAAAAATAAAAACAATAGTATGACAGTTTCTTACTTATGTAAAAATAAAATACTAATTCTTACGTATGTATGCAGGAGCTAGAGAAGGTGTGCTGGGAAGCACAAGGTTGGTGGTTCGAGTCCAGGCTGCCCCATGTTCCATGTCGAAGTGTCCCTGAGCAAGACACCTAACCCCTAATTGCTCCCCGGGCAAAAATGTGAAAAGGCCACGGGTTTAAAGTGTAATGTAAGTCGCTTTGGATAAAAGCGTCTGCTAAATGACCTGTAAAGTAATGTAATGTATTGATACTTTAAACTAGGAGGCTACTTCCGGTTTCTGCTACATTACTCAGCTACAGTGCAGCGTTCTTTTAGATCGAATTCAGATTCCAAACACGAAATAACGATGTATTATTTATCAGCTCTACTTTCACCAGCTGCAATATTAAAGTGTTTTTTTTAAAAGGAATGTTTTCTAAAAGCAGTACTTCCTCTGATACTTGTAATACGTGACGAATAATAGTAAATAGTCACAAAAACAAGTGTTGGAACCTCAAAAACCACAATAGATACGTGGCTCAAGCTATTGCTGAATAGCAAGCACTCCAGAAACCCCACAAAAATTCACTTTTAAACGCATTTAATTCAAAATTCCTTTAAATAATCAACACAATAAATAAGGTTCGGTACATTAACTAATTTCAATATATCATAAATAATATGTGGGAAAAAAGGGAGAGGGATTATCTTCAGACTTCAATAAATGAAGCAGGATTTTCAGTGTATGAACAACATACATAACAGGCTGCATACATCTTAAACAATTCATTTGAATTTCTCTTCATTCGGAGCAATACATTACTTTAGTCACAAAATAAAGCTTGAATGCATTAAAAGGGAAGGTTTTTAGATTAAATAAATGTGAAGCATGATCCCACATCAGTGTTCACAACGCGTTGGAGGTTTTGAAAACAACCTCAAGTTACCATTTGTTTATTGTGTAATTTGAATATGGGCACTTCCTCCTAAAGTTACACACAATTCCAATCACAAAGCCCACCCTTTATATGCATCTATTATACAGTGTGTAAAAGAACAACACTGTATTGATCAAAACGATCAAATTATCTCTTTCAGATTGTTAACAGGAATTACTTTTGTCTATTTCCTGGGTTACTCTGTGCAAAATGCTGATGGCAATGTTAAAACAATTTATAGTACATGGTGTCCATTCGATATTTTATGACACCTTTTTTTGTAAGTTATAATTCTTTGCAATTATAGCTGTAAACTATGGCTAATCAAGAGCAACAGGCACAAATAAAATCTTCTGTTTGCTTTAGAACATGCATTCATGTCAGTGGAAGAATAACTTTTACTCTACATGCTTATCTAAAGTTATTTTGCTAAAATGAAAACGACAATGTCTAAAGCCAGTCACTAAGCCACAAGGATAAAGCTACTTTCTTGTGTCACTTGCTGTGAGAACTTTCAATATGATCCCAATGCACATACATTTTAAAATGCGAAATACCTTTATAGTTTAAGTTTCATACATGTAAGTTCAGTATTTCTGTTCACATCAAAACGCAAACACACAGAAGAAAGGATCAACTCAGAAACAGATAAATGGAATCTTTAAGTCAACTAAAAACACTACGGCGTTAACTGTTTGTGTGCATGGATGTATACTGTATATGTGTGTGCAATGAAAATTATATGTGGACCTACACTCAAGATTCAGGGTGTCATGGTGCGAGGCTTCACTTGTTCTTCTCCTCCAGTCCGCTCTCTGCTCTCAGAGCCTGGCTGCTGGCTGAGATGAAGCTGATCCAGTGTTTGAGGTCTTCGGGAAAGTCCGGGCAGTCGATCTGCACACAAATAAAAAAAATGAATAGAAACAAACAAGCCAAATACAGCCACAGACCAGAGCTCAAACTATTAAGTCAATAGACAGATATTTAATTGGGAAAAGGTTTGATCATTTAGTTTTTTGAATTGTCAAATTAATAATTAATTTTTCAAAAATTCAACGGACGAATATGCAATGGTTGTAATCGGTTGTATTACAGTCGCAGCAGTAATTTATCTTTTTCCAGCTATTGCTCACCTTCCTTTTGCAGACAAACTCAAGAATGCTTTCCGGGCTGCAGTGCACCACATTCTGCCTGCACAGCATCACCGCGGACACAAAACCATCTTTCTTGGACACGAAGCGTTGCTCGATGTAGAACGCCTTCTCATCCCATCCCACAATTTTGGTCCGAATCTCAAAAGCCTCTCGGAAGGCCAGTGAGCGCCGGTACCGGATGGTGGATGCCCCAACCACCAATCTGGCCCCCAGTTTCCAAGAGGCCATGAACAGCCCGTTTCGCATGTAATGGTGAAAGCGGGCAAAGTCACACTCCCTTAGATATCGGGAGTTGTTCATGTGGCCCATGTAGTCCAAATCATGGGGAAGGACGGTGCCGTCGATACTTTGCTCGGCCAGCATGTCCCGTACTCTGGGTTGGAACCACGCCTGGGCAAACACATAGGCCCCTCGTAGGAAGTACCATACATCCAGAGTGCAGAAGAGCAGGAGGAGGGCACCGAGCACCAACAGCAACATCTCTCTGGAACAGTCCAAATAAGAACAAGTGTTCTGAGAAAGACCTATGCGAACGTATTTGGTTTCAAATTGCAAGGTAAAGTGACATGTTGTTGTAGTGTGCAGGATCAGCAAGTTCATGTTAGCTTATAGTAAACTGGTCTGATGACTTATTAAAGGAGAGGTTGTGCTTATTACCAGGTTTTTACTTGTATTTTAGTTTTCTGCTACGTGTTGCTTTGATGTAAAAAAAAAAAAAAAAAAAGTCAATGTTCACCTTCTGCTGACATTATTCACTCTCACACACACACACACACAGCAACATTAAATAAACTGGGAGACATTGACGTTTTTTACATTTAAGTCTATAACATCTTGGAAGTAGTTTTTTAATTTACAGAATAACATGAACATTTCCGGTCATACAAAATGGAATCTTCAATTAACGGTACTCAATGGACATACCGGTGTATTATAGATAATACAATATACAACAAATTCAGTATAATATTACAATAATATGGTATTATTTAACAAATAATAGGGTATAATAGACGATTTGGTGCAGCAACATAGCATAGAGTTGAAAATAATTTAAAATTCATTATAAATAAATATATAGTGATCCCAGATTAGATCACGGATATTCCATTAACACGTTTTCTAAATTCACGACGACAACATTTAACGTTAATGAAATGCAACTTTGACCTCATCAATGTCAGCATAAACGCGTGGGAAACGAGGTCTGGTTATTTCCTCACACGTTGGCTCAACATTACAGCTAAATTACGGGAGGATCACACCCGAAGGATCACCCAACTACTTCACCCCGGACCGGATCATTTGAAATAGACGCAGCGCGACCTGCTGTGACAGGCGAACCGGTTAGCTTAGCTGCTAGCTACCAGCGGTGAGTGGCCTTGCGGAACGGAGACCGCACTCCGGATACGCGAAAGACGCATTTCATTTCGCGAGTTTTCGCACTGTGGGAATTTAAACAATAACCACAAATACGACTGGGTTTTGTTGTATAGCTGTAAAACTTACCGTGCGTCCGGAAGAGAGCGCTACCATCGGGTGCGTTTCAACTTAAAAGAAACCGGTAGAATGAATGGAGACAGCTTCCGGGGGTGTGACGTCACTCGGTTCCTCTTTTCTGAGGGTTTAACGCAGCGGTGCGTTATTGCCATCTTGTGTAGTTACTTAACTTCTATAGCTGAACATTTTTCCTTATCCGCAGAGACGGTATGAAGAGAGGGTTTCCTAATATGTGTTTTTTTTTATGTTAGTGCGTCCATATGCATACTCAAGGTGCACAAGTGCAATAGTATTTCAAAATCTGTTTTATTGCTGCCGTTATACACAAAGATTCACTTTATACAATTATAATACTTCATCATTACTGAAAGAGCAATCCAGTTTCAGCCTCACCAGTGATAGTTCTTCCGGTGTTGACGGGTTTTCGTTGCAAGTAAACCCTGCATTCAGATGTGTACAGGCGCACGTGTGTTTAAATCAAGTCATTGTTAACAGGAGACAAACGTTCTTTTAATCCCAAAGCAGGTAAATTAGCTGTCACACGAGGAGCCAATCCTAAAGCTCTCCAAGAGACACCTCATTTGTTCTTCTCGTCTAGTCCGCTCTCGGCTCTGAGGGCCTGGCTGCTGGCGGAGATGAAGTTGACCCAGTGCTGAAGGTCCTCAGGAAACTCCGGGCACTCCACCTGCAAGCAGCACCACCATCACCCGATGTCCCTCCACAATCAAAATGCACAATCGACCTGTTGTTTTGTCCCTTACCTTCCGCTTACACAGGTGCTGCATGATCTTGTCCGGGCTGCTGCGTACGACACTCTGCTTGCAGTACATGACGGCACACACCACACCGTCCTTTGTCGACACGAATCTCTGCTCCAGGAAGAAAGCCTTGTCATCCCAGGTGACGACGCGACTCCGCAGCTCGTACCCCTCGCCTATGCAGAGGGCCCGGCGGTAGCGGATGGTGGTGGCCCCCACCACCATGGAAGCTTTGAGCGCTCGCAGCGCCTTGAACACCCCGTTGCGCATGTAGAGAGAGAAGCGGGCAAAGTCGCACTCCCGGAGGTAACGGGCGTTGTTCATGTGGCACATGTCAATATCCCCGGGGGAGACGCGGCCTGTTTGGATCTGCTCCGCTGTGACGTCCCAGATTGGAGGCTGGAACCAGGCCCGCGCAATCACAGCAGCTACCCGGAGGAAGTACCACACATCCAGGGTGCAGAAGAGAGCCAGCAAGGCAGCGAGCACCCACAGCACCCACCACATCTCTCTGGAGGAAGGGGAATCATAGTTGTGGTGTTTGAAAAAGGAGGTAGAAGTGAAGGTGAATGTTAATTATTTAACAGTAATGGAAGTAACTGACAATCAAATCTTCCATTTATTGTGTTTATTATGCTACAGACTCACTTGAATGCAGTGAATCAGTGATTTATGTTTAAAGTGACCAACATCTACAGGGGAAATATTTCTCACCCTTTATGCAGACATCAAAGTATCGGACCAAGGTAAGAGAAAAGCAGTGTTAACTAAAAAAAACTTGTAATGTGTTGGTGTGTTTCAAGGGTTTAATGTTCACAGAACAGTTCTAATATTTTGCATCACATTACAGAATCAGATTTAATTCCCAAGTATGGGTTCACATACAAGAAATTTACCCAGTTTTAATACTAATAGACCAGATTCATCTGTGCACGAGCAGTGACACTTGTCCATTTAAACAGTATATGAATTTATTTGAAAGGCTCTAACGACCAACAATTAAATGAATAAAATGTCTGGTAAGTCAGCAGGTCAATGGACATACACGGAGCGCGCGTTGAGGTTCAACGTGAAAACCTGCGAAGGGGGAACGTTAACCGGTTCTGCTGGAATGTCAGGTGTTGCCTCTCAGGAGTTTGAGAACAGTGAATAAAAAGACGAGCACATTTTAAACCACCAACGGTGATCGGCAGCCACTTATTAAACGTGTTGTTTAAAAGGCCACGAGAACGATGCGAATATTGATGAATTCCAGTTTAAATCATCATGAAACGTTACTTTTGGGGAACAAGTGTCAGTTCGTTGGTCCGAAACATTATTCGCAGTTTATGATTTGAAAGTGTAAACTGATTCTGTTGCAGGTCGGCAGGTCTGAAGTAAAACGACCTGTTGATCTCCAAGTTAGTTGGTGACGATAGTTTTCAGTCCCACTTTGCGGCGCACGTAAACAAACGCAACAGACGGGATACTAATAACTAAGAGTTTGAGGTATGCGTTACCTGCTGTGTTTTTCCTGCTGTGTTCAATCCGATCTGCTAACTCTGCAGCATTGCGTCAAATCCGGCAAACTAGCGTGCATTATTCACATATTACCGGATCCAGAATTCAAAACAAAAGCATGAATGGCGTAAGCGTTTAGAGTTCCAAACGGGAACGAGGCGTCCCAACAAAAATGCTCATATTTAAAAAGGTATCGGTTTTGAATGTGACTTAATCACACTTAACTTTTGTTTTGGACGAAAACTGCGTTTAAAAAAAAGGTTTCTTAATTCGAGGAAATTTATTTTGAAGAGCAAATAATTTCCTCTTTTTGAGAAGTGACGTAGGGGCTGGATTGGCGGCGGTGATTGGTTCGGTGGACCCGTAGCAAGGAGAGTCCAGAGAAGTATAAAGAATTCCAGGGCTCAAAGTTTGGTTGACAAGAATTCTTGCAGAGAATCATTTTATTGACAGAACATTAGTCTTTTGTTCGCCCTTCGCTCACAACAATGAAGCGATGGTGTGCCGGCACAGCACCGTTATGTGGGATTAATAAACTTCAGCAGCGATAACTTGGAGCATTCTTGTGTTTTGCGACGTCAAAAAAAAGAAATGCTACATCCACTACTCAATCTTTTTTTCTCTTGCCAATACAACACACAATGCACTTTGATTATTAAAACAAATTTAGAACATAATTTAAAAGATAAAATAGCACAGCATGCAAACGATTATTGAAAAATCAAGTTAGATAACAATGAACTCATAACACAAACATCCCAACAGAGAAAACAAATAAATGCCTGTCACATAAAAGTTGTGTTCAAGAAAGTGATCAAGAAAGAAGTGAGATTAACTGACAGATCAAATAACATGCATATATAAATCACAAAAGAACATGCAGTGATAAAAAGATTAAGGGTGGCTGGTTGACTTCCATGATTGTTAAACTACTCATCGCTAACGTCCAACTGAATTTGAAGAGAGCGATGATCCGTCACCATTTTCTTCATGTCCTGGTCTGCTGTGATGTCCGTCATTTCCAGCTCATGTCCGGGGCCGGCGGTCGGATCGTACCGGTGTCTACAAATAATACATGGCAAAGCGGCTGATGACTGTGGTTGAAAACAATTGTAAAATGCAACGGTGTGGTTTTTAAACTAGTATCAGATTTGGGTGAACTTACAGAAGACTCATTTTTAGTAAATTAACTCACTGTTTGAGGTGCTCCTCGATGGCTTTGCGTTCGTACACAGTACCATACACCGTCCTCACAGGATCCACAAACATCTTCTTGGTGAGCGGACAGATCAGGTGACGGGGAATAAACTGTGGCACCGGCCCCACCAAGGTCTTTCAATTAAAAACAAAGAAAAGCAACAGTTAAACACATTAACATTTCAAGACAAAAATACATAAGACCCAGGTTTGTAAGTGTCCACAATAATGATGTAAGCTCATTTACTTTCTCCATATCGTCCAGTGACTTTCCTGCAGTTTCCTCCGTATGTCTCTCTGCTTCTCGTTCATACGTCTCTCGGCTCGTTAGGAATTCTTCAGCCAGGATGCTTAAAAAAAAAAAAAAAAAACAGACTATGTAAATCAAAAAAAAAAAAAAGATTACACTTATTTATAAAAAGGTGTGTATAGTCTTCACCTGTCCAGTGGGTCATCGGGCTCCGGGATGATGAGCAGTCCGTACACAGCTTCCAGGATCTCTCTCATGGTGATGTGGGCATTGTAGTTGCGGTCAAAGATGTTGTGGCAGATGCGTCCCACGCTGTTGACGTTGCAGTGGTACACCTGTCATCGTGTTAAGGAGACATGCATGTCCAACAGATCCCACCGCTGTCACTAATTCAGTCATTTGCACTCGGCAGGATACTCGTGTGACGAATCGGACGACCGGAGGCTTGGCCGGGTAGTCGGGACCAAACTGAGAGTACAGCTCAAACACGCCTCTCTTATACGGAGTGTCAGGAGGGCCCTGCATGAGAATCCTCCAGAACTCTGAAAACACGTACGTCATCACATTTGATGTTAATATTTACTATAACATTTATTTTAATTAAGGGGAAAAGGGGTAAACGCTCTACAGCAGCTTGTGAATTATAGAACGATAAAACATCCCATTGAACCACGTTGGTCGTGTGAAAGAAAACGCTCACTTAAGTCGGACTCGGATGGAAAGACCCTAAAGAAGGGATGCGGGTTACAGTGCAGCATCTTCAGCTCCTGCAGGACACGCTTGTCGTTCTCCGCAGCCCACCGCCGCGACCGCCGGGTGTTCTTTTTCAGCGCACTAGTTAGAAACATTATCGAAGCTTCAAATGTGATGCGACCACGTGAAGATAATTAATATCCTAACCAAATCAAAAAAGAAGTGTAAATAGTAAATCATCGCGTGGAACAGTTGCTTTTTTTGCTCACCTCGCTGTCGCCACCACTTTGCCGTTTATCTGGCTCGGCATGGACGTCTCTGGGCATTCATCGTACCCTTGAGTCCTGAAGATGCCCGACAAACTACTCTACAAGATGAAAGGAACAAGGGAATCGATCGGCGCATCAGCGCGTCGTTTAACAGCCACTTCCTGTGTTGACCGGTGCTGTGCTTTTATTTACATGTGATCAACCAACCTGAAGGACCGAAGATGGGTCGAGTGCTTCCTTGAGTTTCCGCTGCTCCAAAGACAGAACTGTCTCCATCTCAAAGAGCTTGAGACCGTCTTTGGTCGTCTGCGGTTTGAAGCAGCAACCACCTGGAAGCAAAGGGTTTTCAAGTGTTTTCAAGCTAAAATATTGTACAAACAATAATTGATATATGCTTAAATACCTCGAACCGTGTCATAAAACCCCAAAAAATCTTAAGGGGACATAAGTCGACATCCCTAAATAAGACTCGTCAATAATGGAGTGTGTAAGATTTCTTAAGCACGATTCAGTATCCCAGGAATGTCGTTTAGGAAACCGCCCTTGAACGACGTCAGACCTGTTGCGTTGCTGATCCCATGCAGCGTGTTGTTCTCCACGTTCCCCAGGACGATCGAGTCCACGACGATGTTGGAGTTAAGCAGCTTGACTGTAACCGCGTCCGGCTCGACGGAGGATCTATTGTAAGCAATGAAGGTCACGGCGATCCGTGGAACGACATTTTGAATTCACGACAACTTCTTAAAAGGTCAAGCAGAAATGAGGAGACACAGCCGGTTAGAACAGAGGAGGAAAACGTACCCAGAATCATTTCCATCAGTGAGACACATTATGCGAAGTCGGCAATCTGGGAACCTCGTCTGCACCTTTTCCAACTCCAACGCCGCACGCCGCAGGGCGTCGTACAGCAGAGTGCAACCGCTTGCCTCGACGTTGCGCATGTGTTCCTGAAAATATGAAAAGTATATCACTAAATGACGCTGACGTAAAGCGTACTAAAATAAAGCCCAGCTTTAGGACAGGTGTAATACACTGACTTCACCTTGAACTTTTCCAGATTTTCCGTAAAAGTGTGGAGAATTTTCACCATGGAGTCAAACGTCACAAGGCCGATGACATGACAAAAATCATAAGCCATGGTCCTGGTGGCAAAGTTGTCAAAGAGCTCTTTCACCGCGTTGATCTTCTTTATGTCTGAACCCCCATAGCATTCCTCTTCCATGGAAGAGCTCGTGTCTATCAGCACCTGATGAGAATTCACGTCATGTTGAGAATGCGTCCAGAGTTCCCTCGTTCCCACACAGGAATAACCAAAGTTACCAGTATCGCCTCTTTTGGGGTCCTGGTTGTGACAAATGTTCGGTCGTCTCTGTGGTCACCAGTCCTGCGTCAAATGTGGAAAACTTGAACATTCAGCCAACGGGTGTTGTAACATTTATAGATTTACGCTGTAAATAAGACGATCGCCTTTACCTGGCTGCCAACACATTCACATCCACTAGTTTGTTTTCGCCCTCCAAACAATCAAGCACTCTGATCATATCTGGGGATCCTTTTTCTTTATGCAAACATACGCCAACGTTGTCTAAAAGAAAACAAAAGAAAACAATTTGCATTACAAAGTTTCCCATGAACATGCGGTTTTAAATATCAGAAGGAACATAGAAGCTGAAGGGATCATTTCAGACAACGGAGATTGCATAGTATTAAAAAATAAATTCAACTTTTTAATTTAAAAAATGCATGATTTGACCGTTGAATAAGAGTTGCTGTGTCCTGGTGCTCAGAGATTAGTTTAAGTTGCATAGAAATACTGGAGTTAAGTACCTCCAAGGTGTACTTAAGTACAGTATTTGAGTTAACGTTTATGGACTGGACGCTTTTTGCCCGGTTCATGGGCTTGTATTGGAAACAAAGGTGCACGTGTTCTAATCACCTCATAGATGCGCAACCTTTACAGTGATCATGCAAAACACATGTCATCATTGGTGCTCACGTACCATGCTGTGAATGGATCGGGTCCAGCTTACATCCAGGATATGGTCAAACCCTACATCCCAACCCGCACTTTCCGCTCTGCATCTGCAAAACTGCTCGTCCATCCCTCACTGAGAGCAAAACACTCGACTAGATCTCGACTCTTCGCTGTCCTTGCGCCGAAATGGTGGAACGAGCTCTCTGAAGACACCAGGACCGCAGAGAGCCTTCACATCTTCCGCCGCAAACTAAAGACACACCTCTTCAGACTCTACCTCGACTAAAGACTAACAAATTGTAGCACTTAAATTGTACTTGTAACGTCACTCATCTATAGCAAATTGTAAATTGGCTTATTTGAGGAAATTGCACTTTCTTGTTTCTTGTTCTCCTGAGTTTGTACCCAATGGTTGAATGCACTTATTGTACGTCGCTATGGATAAAAGCGTCCGCTAAATGACATGTAATGTAATGTCATGAAACATACAGTATACGTGCTGTATGACTGAGAAATGACCCAGTCGTACTGTGGTTTAGTACCTTCACTGAGAAGAACGAGACGCGCCACACACTGTCCAAGCTCCTTCAAGTGTAGAGGAGGGGTCACATTCAGGTTTTGATTGTACGGAGACTTTAATTCTTCCATCATACTTCCAAAAGTCTTCTCCATCTTGATCTGAAAGCTGCCATTTAATTGGAAAGAAACACATTTTTCACATTGAAGTACTTTTAAGAATGTGCAATCAAAGTTGTACCATACTTTTGACCGGTTGTCTTGTCTTTGGCAATCCAAAGAGGGTAAGTTCTGATGAATGGAGGCAAACTGAGAAGGAGCCTTTCGATGTCATTGTCTCTCCGTAGTGACGTTTCTTGCAAAACATCTTCAATGCAATTGGGAATTTTCTCCCCATCTAAAGAAAATTGATGAAGAAAAAAAAAAATCAAGTGTTTAGATTCAGCTCCTCAAAGACAGAAGAAGGTTTTCATCTGGCCGCGTTAACCATTTTTCTGTAGTGAAAAGTGTATCTTATCAGTGAACTTAAGGCTTATTCTAATTGATGAGTTTGTTTTTCTATTCTACACAGTGTCACCTTTGATTTTCTGGAGCACGTACGCCCGTTCGAAGGCTCCAGGTACTCCGGGTACACGGACGGGTTCAGAGAAGCGGCTGCCGTCCTCAGCCGTGAGAGTGACCGGCGCGTAGCTCTCCTGGTCCGCGTCCTGGTTCTGCCAAAATAGAGGAACAGCGATCATTAAGTGGTTTAACAACCCAATAGGAATTTACCTTCATGCAACCATCAATGCACTCAAACAATTCATTAGCTGAAAATGCATGGCAGCTTCCAAAAAAAAGGTGCCAAGAGATATTAACACCCACAACTTCCACGGGCAATTAAATAAGAAGTCGGTTTTCTCTGAATAGCCTGTCACACCTCAGTACCTTTGCTTCCGACAGGAGATGAGCCCAGCAGTACAGCGCATTCTCAAAGATATCCAGGTCCTCAATGATCTTCTCCCCCCGTTGTGCTGCACGCTGAGGCAGAAGCTCTCGAAAGAGGACGTACAAGCCCTCAAAGACTGCAATCTAAAACAAAACGCGTATATAAGAAACAAAGAAAAACAGGTACTGTGAAACCAGTTTACTGTGTAGAGACTCTGTTCACCCAAATTACAGGAATAAACAGTGACGAAACAATGCAGATCCTTTAAATTTCAAAATTTGTTTCCATTGTTCACCTTCTGATTCCTGGTTAACTTTTCATTCCTACAGAGTAACTGATGCAAACTTTGGGCGAGAGGGTTGCATCCAGTCAGTTTTCTTATGTAGGAAATCAGTTTCTTCAGTTGCTCTGTTGCATAATGTTTTCTCTAAAAATAAAAAATAAACACCACAAATGTACGTGAATTAATTTTAAAGCAGTGATTGATCAGAGGGTAAAGACCATGTTCTAAACCTCACCATCGCATAAAGTGAGGACAGGAACACACTGATTCCCTTCTGGGTTTGCTGGACTGACGGCACACAATCGTTAATGAAGAACGTCTCATCGTGTGAAGTCTCGTCAGAAAAGGTGGACAAGGAGAAGTTCACCGTTGACCCTTCAGAGATCCCACAGTGCTGCAGCGTGTCACCGCCACAGTGTTGACCTCTGCAAATACAGCAGAGCAAAGCAGCGTATAGAGTACGAAAGAATAATGGTGTCAAGGAAGAGGGTCACAATCCCTCCGGTCGACGCGTGGTGAGTTACTTGTAGTGAAGGACATGTGTTGGGACTCCACTTTGGTTTGCCAGCTTGAGTCTCAGACTGGTGATGGTGTCACTTGCCAAGTTTACAGTCACCTCAAAGTCTCCCTGCGTTAAAAAATAAAAAAGTACATTTCTTTTGAGTTAAATACTGTACATGAGTATATTGTCCTTGATGAAAAAACACCACAAGTCCTGAGAGTTGACGTGATCCCCAGAATGAATAAAGTGAGGTCGGTAATTTTTTTTTTTTTTAAAGCGCCGCATTAAACCAAAGATGTTCAGTTTGTGCAACGAGATATTAAAGCACTACATCTGTTAATATCGTGAGCATTACTTTAAACAGCACCTTGAGCATGACGTGGCACCGAACCACATCGTCACCGTTGGGTTCTCCAACCTCTCGTTTCGGTATCTGAGGAGCCCGTTTCACGTTTTCCTTTGGCGTAAATATGGCGTAAATTACGGCTCCATTTTCAATATGTCTGTCTTTTAGAGACCCTGTTAGAAAATTAAGAAAAATGTTTAGGGTTTTCCAGAGGGAATAAATAAAAGGAAGACAATTTATTTCAGAAAGAATAATGTATTACAGAATCAGCAGGTGTTTGATAGAAAAAAAACGTTGTGTCAATATGTGATCTTTGGTGAAGAAGCCACAGCGAGAGAACTTGACGGTCCATAATGTTGGCGAGCAGGATTCCTGTTTAAACAGACATATTGCGTCATGCTCACACGTGTTGAAGAAGGGATCATCGGTTAGGGGCATCCCATCGACTGCGTAGAGACAGACTCCTTTGGAGTTACCAACACTTTCAAGATGGCAAATCGTCAACATCAGATCCTCAACCGTGTTTATGGCCGGATCCATATCTGTAATTGAAACATAAACACTGTGAATTTGTCGGAAAACTAAATTTAAAAGAAAAAAAAAAGTGTTTTTCATACCTTTAATGTGCACAGGCTGAGGACATTTGGGGTATGTGTACTGCAGAGTAAACAACCACCTTTGCACAGGCATCACCGGTTGAACTTGTGGCTCCATAGTCTTTAGTCTTTGAATGAAGTTTTTCATGGACGAAAAACGATTCTTCTCCACATGAGTTAAACCTGCAAAAACGTAGAAGAAATCATCGCCACGTGCAAGTTTGGAATTTTAGGATTATAAATTAAAAATACACAATTTGGATTTCGCTCCAAGAGTCAGCATGACATTGAAACCACGTTTAGGTTTATCTCACCGATGTTGTCCAGATCTTTATCCGTTATGCAATCCAGGAAATCTTCTACATCCTTCACGCCCAACAGCACGAACTGGCTGTGGGAGGATTCCAGCCTGAACTGCTGCAGTATGTTGAATATCGCATCCATCTAAACAAAAGACGTCAAATCACTTTGTTTACCACAGTGGAAAGGGTGCTACCATCACCACGGCCCATGACACTGATGCTAGCGACACTGATGCTAGCACTACCGGCCTGCAGCTGCGCTAGCCATGCTAATGTTAGCTTAAGACACGTGCTGATTTAGACACAGCTAACGTGATTTGAAGGGTTATGCCCTAACACTTAAACTTATTACGCAATGTAGCAATTGTATTCCTCGCGTTTCCATTTAGGTTTATCACTAAAAAGCCGTTTTATCACAAAAAAGCTGAGCAGAAATGCTTTGTCAGCATGTCAAGCAGCCGACATTGAATTCTCACTCATTAAAACCAGTATCATTTCTCTCCTTAATTAAGGAGTTTAAACTTTTTTTATTATTATTATTTTTTTTACATTTAGGGCTGAGAGACACAGTGTAGGTAGAGCTAAAAGTAAAAAGACAACTCCTCACACACCTCGCCGATGGTCGACATTTGGGAGGTCAAAGCCGCAGCAGCGCGTTACTCGCCGCGCGCGTCTTTACGGTACGAAGGGACTTCAAAATAAGACGAAGGAAATAAATATTTAATAACCAAATAAATTAATAAAGAATACGTACTCATACGAGTATGTTATGGAGAATAGCGTGCGGCACTGTGTTTTTCGTAACAATGGCGGGCGTTGGCTTTATAGCATCCAGCAACCGGCCACGCCCGGCACGCACCTGGTCCTCTCTGCCGCACCGAGCGGGGCGCGTTCCATTTAGGCCGCTGCGGGGCGCTCTTGGCAGGCACCCTTTTCTTTTCCGTGCGTTTCATTGCACAGAGCGTGTCTTTTATTTTTTCGTGTTTTTCAAATCATCTTGCATTCGATTCATTTCGGCAAGTGTGATTCGAAAGATCCACGCACGCTGGGCCCGACACATTAGTTAGAAAAATACGACGTAATCGTCGGAAGACGAGGAGACATCTGTGGCCGACATTATTGCATAGATCAATACGCAGATTATTCAAAGGAAACAACGTGCAGTCTAGTCAAATGTAATCCATAGGTGAAGGCGAAAAGGCAGCAATCTTACCTTCCGTGTACGACGTGTAATACAGTGGTTTATGTTCAGTATCTATGGAGGAGTGGCTTGGAGAAAACGAAACTTAACAAAAACTCAGCAACAACCATTTGGAAAATATGTCAGCGGGTTTTGCCACATTGTCGTCATGTGAATCCAAGTAAGATACGTGGTGTTGAACGTTTTTTTATTTTTTTATATTTTATTTACAGGGTCGTAGGATTAACAGCTCTGGGTTTTTTATGTGAAAACCAGTGCAATTTAAGATTGTTGTGTTTTTATGTGTTATTACAGCATAAATATTTGAATATTAATACAGAGAGAACAGCCAGTGTTGAAGAATTTGCATCAAAAACCTTTATTTGTTATAATCCCCAAGAAAGTTTTTACATTTGGAGATTGAATGCAGCCGATAATATAATATAAAACAGCCTCCAGTATTTCTCTGTCAGAACAAATCAAATGCAAGACCTTCACAGGTGATGAAAAAAAAAGTCCATAAAGGAAATAAAGGATAAAACGGCATACATTTTATATAGAAAAGTTTTTTAAAAGTACATTGTTGTGATTTCTTTTTGATGTCTTGCAGAAAGACAGACAGCTGGAGGATACAGCAGCAGCATCCAATGCAACACAGAAGACCCGTCGCATTGATCCTGCTTATCTTCAGCCCCAGCTGCTCTGTGGCCTCATGTTGTCACCCTGGCCGGAGGGACGGGCCGGTGACGCAGGCTGACAAACTCCAGCTCTGCCTCCTGGACACCTTTTGCCTGACCTGTGATGCTCTCAAGTGCTTTCCTGGGAGCGGTAAAGAATCGTCCATTCACCGGGACCGCTGCCGGGTGGCTGCGTGTGCCTTCCGGGCTTTGGCGATGGCCTCCACCCGCCACACGGTCACTTCTGTCGAGGTCCGCCTGCACGGTTGTTGACGCCGAAAAACTCCCACGCCGTCGCCCGTTCTGTGTCCTTGACCTCCCGGTCGCGGACGCGGGACGCTCTGTACTATCGCGGCTGCTGCCGCCGCTGCTGCCGGCTTCGCAACGAGGGAACGAGGGGACAGAACTGACGTCCCGTCCCGCGAGAGGTGACGGGTGGGTTTCGTGGAGGGCACGTGAGTTTTCGGGTCCTGCAGGTGGAGCGGCCGAGTGGCGGCTTGCAGGCGCGGACGCGGCGACCCTGTCGCAGAGGGGTGCTTTTATTTTCCTGCGTCCGGTGGAGGCCGAGGTGCTTCTCCGCTCTCCGGGGACCCGGGACACTGCTTTAAGCGATGCGGAGGCCTCGCTGGGAGGAGCGCCCGGCGGTGGCCTCGGCGCAGGACGGCTCAGGGCAGGAGGAGGAGGAGGAGGAGGAGGATGAGGAGGAAGAGGAGGATGAGGAGGAGGAGGACGCGGTCTGAAGGCCGATGTGCTGCTTAGAGCTCGCAGAGTCTCATCAGAAACCCGTTGGGCCGCCGGCAGTCTGGAGGGTGGGGGGGGGGGACGGGAATGTTAAAATGTTGGTTTTATAACTCAAGAACAACATTATGCGTGGGTGGAAAAAGCTTAACACCTGAAACTGTTTTTCAGTTCCCTCAGACAGAGAGGGGAAGGAGCTCCAGGTCCACTTGGATAGCTCCTCTCAGCTCTCTCAGCTCTGCAAACGCACAGGAAATAATGCAAACGTTATTGAGGTGGGGAAAAAAACCCGTCTCAAAATATACTGAAACCAACGCTCGGAAGTATTAAAACACACCCTCGGATACAGAAATCCATCAAAAGATGATAATCGCCTCGAGCAAGAAGCAAGTACCCATTATTATTATCATGGAAATGAGTGCAATTTGTGATTAGTCTTCAAAGCAGCTGGACTTCAAAAACATTTTTTTCCATTAATACATGTCAGAAAGAGAAAACGTTTTACAGGCCGTTTGAGGATGGCTACACTGATAACACATAATAATCTGCATTTCATCTGCAAATGTATTCATTGTCCAAGTAATCAAACAGCACATGCGGGGTAAAGAGGAGGAGTCAGTAACCGCGATGCGCCACCAGGTGGCAGCAAAGCACCAGCGTGTCGATATGTGGCCTCACCTGCAAGTGAAGGTTCGGATTTATCAACTTCACGTGGACTCTGCAACTTTTGTTTAATATTTCCCTGCAAGAAACAAACCACAGAACAGTAACAAGACGCCATGGTGTTTACCAATGCAGTTTGAGGGTAGTCCACGTGATATCCGACACAAACTAGGAGACGTTACTCGAGTGACAGCAGTGGACGTGCAAACGGAAAGAGGTAAATGCATTAAACATGTTGAAGGAAGCGTGTGCTTTTGGAAACAGAGAGGAAAAAGGAAACTGGATATTAAATAGAGGGAGGATGAAAAGGAACATGTGTGTTTGTGTGTGACCACTAAACGATTGAACAGAAGTCTTCCATCCTAATTTGACCATGACTATTTATAGGCGGTAAACATTAAAACCATAGTGCCCTGTGTGTGTGTCTGTGTGCGTCCATTATTGTGTTTGTTATGAGCGACTGGCAGCTTCTCTCAGCACAAACACTAATGGAAAGTTTTCCCAGCAGCCACAGACTTGTATATTCCATTAAACTAAGTCTATCGCACGCACACACTAACACACAAACGTGCACGTGCAGACAATTAAAAGGTATATTTTTAGTGTGTTTTCCTACAGGGATTCAAACCCAAACCGCCTGGTTTTGTTTTTTTTGCAGCTGCAGACTTGGTACGTCTGGGGACTCTCGGCGAAGTTTGATGAAATCAAAAACAACTCAAAAACACAGTAAAAATAGGATTTAGTGGTCCATGGGGGGTTTGAGACCATTAACATGGCGCTAACTTGCTCATGATTTAAGGAAAGCTGTTAATGTCATTAATCTCATACATGAATCTTTATAATCTAAATCCACGTCTGCACAGCCGACGTACTCAGACTTTCCCTAAGACGAAGCCGAACGGGAGACGAAAGGTCACCGTTCCAGCAACTAAATCCAGCTGAAACCAGCGGCCGATGTTTGCCATCTGTTCTGCTGTATTGGTCTAAAATGAAAAATGTAGCTTTTTTCTAGTTCAGATGTTTTATTCACTTTGGGGTTTGTGTTTGCATTTGAGGGGAGTGAAATCATCCCTGCTGTCTGCTGAGACAAATTCCGATACGACGTGATGTGTCGATGAAAGCAATCAAGATATAAAATATTGTTTTTTGCAATGTGGGATCACGCTACGAGGTTATATAAAAGGAATTCTGGTTTTAAAATCAAATCACAGCTGCTTCAATAAAAACAAAAAGCTTTTCAGATGCCAGTTGTACTTGGCTGCTTCCATTCTGTTATTCTTACCTTAAAATGTTTCACCAGCCGGGTGAGTGCTTCACATTCCTCTGTTAGGACAGACCTAGAGAAGGACAGATTGATAGATAGATAGCTGTGCATTGATAGTCACAACAAACACACACACACACACACAGACACATGAATAGCTTTGTTAAAAGGCTTATTGCCATACTGGCTGTGGTCCGTTTGCTTAAACGCAGTAAAAAAGGCCCATAGGTTGCATGTGAAACATACAGAGCGCTGCAGGTTTGAAGGATGCGGAGAGGCGCACACAACAGCAGCAGGGAAAAACCTCATCCCACAAACGAGTCGGCGACAACAAGAAAAGGTGCACTGGGTTTGAGCTCATAGTTTATCTTCTACAACTTCCATACCGAGGGTGCAGTGTCCTATTTTTCCTCACCCTCCCTTTTCCCCCCCCCCCCCCCCCTCACACTCTCTCCTTCTCTGGTTACACAACCATAGTAGACTTTATTCACTTCCTTCACATTTTCAAATTCTCTGGGATCCATTAACCAACAATGAGGCTTTTTGTTCTAGTGGAGTCAGAAAATGGGAAAGAGAGGGAGAAAGAGAGGGGAGGACGGGCGGGGGGGGGGTTTCTTCCAAGGTATCCGCAGCCACTGCTGCCTTGTGGGCCTCAAAGTGAGGGATGGCATGTGCGGGAGGCGGGAGGGAAGCAGAAGAGAGTTGAGGGGACTCACTAACAGGCTCACAAAGCACATTTTATTAGTTAAACTAACGAATGCACACCACAAATAACGTAACACGCACGCACAATCTGCAAAGATAAATCCAGAAAATACATGTTTTTTGTGTTGATCTTTGTATAAACTGTCATCCAGGTCATCCTGTATGCTGGTTGTTCCCAACCTGATGGTTCAGAGAGGGATTCAGCTACATTATATGAACTAAAAGCAGGTTTTATATGTATACTACCTCCTTACTTACCCTTAATAAGGCAAAAGTGAGGAGAAATTGCAGCAGAGAACTGCCAGTCCAGGTTTGAGTGCATTGGACTGCAACATTGTTGTTGTTTTTACGATAATTCGTAATCAGAGTTGTTGTTTTTTACGTCTGAAATATCTACATCAGTTTTTACCTCACAAACTGGCTGCAGTCTTTAGGCTTCAGCCACGAGCCAAAAAAGGGTCCCGACCGCTCCGTGCGACTCACCTGAGGCGCTCCGCCACCTGGTCAATGTCGCTGGCATTCAGCTGGTCCCTCACGGCCTCAATCTCATCGTCAGCATTGGACCGGACTGAGCAGTGGGAGCCGGGCCTGCAGGAGGGAACGTGCACAAAGAGAGAAAGGAGCAGATGCACGATGATGAAGAAGAACTGTGTAACACCGTTTCATACGATACCCGTGCTGTGCTGCAGCCCCTGTGTCCCTTACCTGCTTCCGCCGTGGGCGTCTGCAGCGCTTCTGCAGGAGCTGTCGGGGCGACCCAGGACGTAGTCCACGGTCTCCGGTCTGTACCGAATCCGGAGCTCCTCAACAGCTCTGTGGCAACAGCAGGTTTTTTTGCAGTTTGCAGTGTTTGTATTTGTACTGTTGATCACCTGTTAAGCACTTTGAATTGCTGTTCGATAGTATGCAAACTTTTAACCAAACGGCGTTTGGGTAATTAATGGATCAGCCTGAACAAAGGTCACATTCTTTCTGTAAACATGATAATCTGTTGTCGATTTGAGTCCCACAAAGATGCATTTACTAAAATACATAAGAATTATGGTTTGTTTGATTTTCAGGTGAAAGATAAATTTTAGTTTATAATGCAAGTAAAAGAAACGAGCAGATGGGGAAGTCTGCAGCAGACGGGGCGACAGCCCGGCTTCATTTTATAGTCCCTCCGTGTGGGAGTCTTTTTAGCCACTCACACAAAGACATGTGGGTGTGGGCGTGAATGTGGATGGATGGCTCCGACGTCAGGACCACACAGGACGAGGCCACTGAGGTAAATCAGTGCGTTGACTTTTACAAGTCACACACCCATCTTTACAAATGGTGCAAATCAGAGGAAGAAATGGGGATTGTGGACAAGATCTATTTGACCCTTTTTCTGCTGACGTAGTTTGAAGAAAAGGAGTAAAATGTCTGGCGAATTACATTAAAATCATCCGCACACACACACACAAACATACAAACACAGCAAATTCTGGCTGAACGTTTGAGAGAGAGAAAGATGTTGGTCTCTGTGTTGACGCTCCGGCAGTCATTTCTCAATAAACACGGCCACAAAGCGCAGAAAGGTAACTTGGGGAGGACTGTGGAGCGCACGAAGAGCTCAAGGACAGAAGCCGATCACGGTCTGCTAGTGCACCGACTTCAAAGAGGGAAAGCACATTGTGCACTTTGTGCTGGCACAATCTGTATGTCGGTCGTGCGCTTACAAAGCCAATAACAATGCGCCATTGTTTTTTAATCCATTTACAAGACGGCCGCAGCACTTTACAAGAGTGACTCGAGATGTGCAAGATGGTGAGGACTCAGTTCAGGGAATGCACAGCGAACCTTTGGAAAGACGCTGCTGTTCTGGGCATCAGGCCTGTGGACTTATAGATATTACATCACATCAGGCCTGTAGACTTATACATATTACATCACATCAGGCCTGTAGACTTATAGATATTACATCACATCAGGCCTGTAGACTTATAGATATTACATCACATCAGGCCTGTAGACTTATAGATATTACATCACATCAGGCCTGTAGACTTATAGATATTACATCACATCAGGCCTGTAGACTTATAGATATTACATCACATCAGGCCTGTAGACTTATACATATTACATCACATCAGGCCTGTGGACTTATAGATATTACATCACATCAGGCCTGTAGACTTATAGATATTAGAGTTTCACCAATCAGGTCTTTATGTCTTTGAAAAAGAAAGCTGTCACCACCTGTCAACTGGGCTGCCGTAATAAGCACCGGAGATGCATTATATAGATCATATATTTCTCTTCGTGCATGGAATGCATGCATGAATTTGGAAATGGGATACATTTTAGAAAAGGGAGAGATCCACCTTGCAGCATTTGTTCACTTTACAATAATGTTGCGATAAGTAAAAACAGTTTGCGCTGCAGGGATTGGTCGTGTGTGACGCTCTGAGACGAGTGGCTCCTAACGGGGGACCGGGAGGGATGTCACAGACTCAAACACACACACACAAACGCACACCACACACTGAAGAGTTAGTTGCAGCCTTGCAGATTAACGACACAACATAAATTGTCACGGAAAAAAAGAAAAATCACAATAAAAAGAATGGCGACAAATTGACGGGCAGTTAATGGTTTGTCACAAAACTGGAGAACAACACATCTTATGTCGTCTTTTCAACAAAACCTCGGCAGTGACGCACTCACATTCTTGTCAGTGGCTAGCTGGTTGCCGGGAGGGTGACCAGCGCGACGTACGCACACTCTCACACACACACACACACACACACACACACACACTTCACCTCCCAAAGGCATTTCTGATGCAAAGGCCTTTAAACCGCAGCGTAAGAATATATGACTAACCAATATGACCCTGCAGACAGTCTTCATCTTAATACATGTCATTAAATTGCAGAATGCTAGGAGCTCATCTCTGACCGTAGCCGTAAAATTTGCCGTGTATATTATAAACCAAACAGCAATTAGAAGGTTTTATCATGACGTCTCAAGGAGCTTATAACTCCCTAATGTTCCTCATAAAAACCAGACACACGGCGCACTAAGCTTCGTTGCGATCTCCCCGTGGGCACTTCTTTTAATTTTATCATGTGTATTTAGCTTCCCATTTAAGGTAAACAACAGATTTAATCCGACAAGGGCCGCGGCCACTGGGCTTTTAAAATCTTGTTTTTGTTGAGCATTTGGAGCGGAATGCTCGGAAGTCGTCCTCCCATAGTCGTCCCGTTGTTTGCAGCATCCTTACGCCGTAAACCTTTGATCCCCGGCTTGGCATCCCATTTCTAACTGACGTGGGAACACCACACTAGCGTTTTATGGCACGCTTTGTTGGGTGAAAAATGCCTTAGTGTGTGTGTCGCGTTTGATTCAGGTCGATGGCCGTTATAATACGTAATTAGATCACAAGAGCAATTGCGTTTATTTAATATCAGATAAATGCATTTAGACCAGGAACTAAACTGCCGCGTCAAGACAGCTTATTAAAAATAATGTTGTAATTGTATATTTCCTGATGAGATGTTTCAAAGAAATCAATTCTCAGCCGTCATCAAGGTCAACATATAATTAGGAATTAACTGACAAATGGTGTAGATTTGTTGCGAGATATGGATGGTGACTAAATTGTCTTTTCCTGAAATGGCATTTTGTGGGGAGAAATAATATATGTATTTTTTTCCCCACTTTATCCAGTTCCATGTTACAGTTAATAAAAAAGACCAATCCTATTTCTCTCATCCCTCTGAGAAGCAGGTCGTCCTCATTGGTCCCCTCGCGTCGAACGAGCATCAATTGGCATTTTCACTAAACAGCACACAGTCAGACGGAGCTCACGCCTACCTTCCCTCCCGGCTGCTCCTCTCTCTCAGAGTCTGTAGTAGCATCTTGACCTCGGCTCTGACCAGCTCTTTGACCGCGGGGGGGTCGGCTAGAGGGGAGGCCTGCCGACGCGGGAGCGGGGTCCCCCCTCCGCTGCTGCCGCTTCCTCGCCGGCCCTCTCGCCACATCATGTGCCACGTCGCCGCCTGCAAGCGGCGTCACCACGACAAGGGGAGGATTACGCAACACGTCCATGCGTCATCCGTCACTCACAGGCGACTCGCGCGCAGCTGACAGTTTATGATCCAAGTCACGTTAGTGGTGAATGAAAACGTTTTCCCACTTTTGAAGCAGGGCGGAGAGTCTGCTGGCAGAATGCAAGCGGGCTCTCTTGACAGCCTCCTCGACTGGGAGTGATAGCAGGACTTTTCATGTGTCAGTATCAGGCCTGATGTCTTGGGCTGCATTCTGCTTTTATTTGATCAATGATAAAAGGCCGGCGCGAATTGACCAAGGAGTAGTTAAACTATTGAAAACTATATATGAGATGAAAATAAGAAATGATGAAAGCACAAAGAAAAAATCCTGACTTTCTGTTGCTGAACATATTTTGCCAGCCATCCCGTGCTCTTCCCTACACGCAGAGACTGAGCAGGATGAACTTTGGCCTTGTGAATTTACAAACATCCCCCTCGGCTGCAGGACCAGGCGGCTTTATCCTTTGTAATTTTGCTACAGTCGGATTATCACTGCAGATGAAAGAATTGGAGATGTGGGAGAAGGTCAGCCGCCGCGCAGGACGTCCTCGGTGGGCCGCTGGAAGGGCAGAGTGCCCGGCACAAAGAAATCAACGACAGGTAAACCACGGAGTAACGGCCAGAGGATAACGTGCAAACGAAAAGTAAGAAACACAAATGTTGTGTGTGAATGCTTGTGTGCGCGTGTGTCTCAGTGAGGCCCGGTCACCATTAACACACCTGTCGCTGGCATTTCAAATCCGTCACGTTGCAGTGGAACTCTTCAAAGGGTACAAAATACTTTGCTTCTTTGCGTGTGTGCCTGCGTATGTGTGTGTGTGTGTGTGTACGTCTGTCAATCTTTAGGAGGTTATGTCACAGGATTCATGGCTTAACCCCCCTTCACATAAACACACACACACACACACACTCTGCTGTGTTTGTCTCAAACAGGAGCTATTTTAGGAGACATCTCATTTAAGTCTGTCAGTTCTAAAAATACAAAAAAACTACTAGAAGTACTACAAGAAATTGTGCTGAATCATTCAAATTGGGGTATATAATACATTTAACTTAAAGGCGTTGCTTTTACTCACAGGGATGTGAGGGTTGAGGGAGGTACAGAAAAGACTTGATCCTTGTCGAGAGACTTGAAAAGAGGCTAAAGCTGCGTCTGAACTGACCGCCGGAGACAAAGGGGACTTTGATGGAGGGGAGGACGCTGGTGGATTTGCCCGCGGATCAACTATCACCTTCGACAGTGGCTGACTGAGGGATTCAATTCATCCCATAGCTGGAGGGGCAACGGACAGTGGGGGCAGACGAGTGATGAGATGGAAGCAATCAGACGCGGACATTAATAAATGGAAAAGGGACGGACGGCAGTATTTGTAACTGAACTGAAGAAGTGCTTAGAGAGTCGCTCTGTGCTCTGGGTCTTTTTTTCTGCTTAGAATTTTCTCAAAGCTCTCAGCATAAGCCGCTCTTTGCCAGCAGCCAGCCACTGCATCGCACTGAACTCTAGGTGAGAAAACATCAGAGGAATACTCACACACGCCCACGCACACTTCCATTTCCTCCACGCAGACAGACACACAATCCGGTTAAAGATTATGTGTTGCAGTATTGCCAATAGCTATGATAGGATTAGCCTCCTTAACCCTGTTATAACGACCCCCTGACTCACTAGGCCTCTTTTTGTTTGTGTGTCTGTGAGTGTGTGTGTGTGTGTGTGTGTAAAGCAGCTGAATTCCTCTGCATGATTCCGGACGGATCTCTGGTTTGATGCTTCTTTGAATGGCGCTTTACACGCAGAACCTGTGGCTGTGATTCACGTGTGTTCTGTAGGTTGTCACATGTCATTTTTTGGAATGCTGTCATGAAAAAAATACCACGTGGTCACGTCTTCAAGCCGCAGAGCGGCGAGACACACGCGGCCCGCATGTTTCTCTCTGCGAGCAGCGACGGGCCCTTTGGATCAGTGCTCGCTGATGGCATCAACAGATGGGGAGAGTACTGAACACACGGAGGAGAGACGGGTAGAAGGCGAGGGAGGAGAGGACGACAGACGGGAGGCAGGCAGAGGGAGGGAGGAGCGTTTTTGTAGGAAGCTCTAAAACTTTTTGGGGGGGAGGAAACACCGATGTGAAAAACACAGTTTGACAAAGAAAGAGCAAATATGGAGAGATTCATATCCAACGGAAAGTGCTAAAAAAAACGCTTTCACTGCACTAATGTTTGGAGTTTCTTTTAGAGTTGAACTCTTGCGATGTTTTGGTAAAACTGTTTATTCATTTAGGTTTTTTTTCTTTGGAGCAGATGCATTTCACCACAGTCGGGATTGACTCGGTTTCACTCCAACATTCAAATGAATCCAATTAATTTGGTCTCTTCGGCCCAAAAGTACAATTCACAAATGTGCCTCAAAGAGCATAAAGAACTGTAGACATCCTCCGTCCCAGGACCCTCATATTCGTACAGAAAAAAACTGTGCAAACTACCGCAATAGCTGAAGCAACTAGATTATATTTAGAAATGATTCAGAGTCTCCCTGGTCCTGAATTGGCCTATTTAGTGAGTGGTGTTACTGGCTGGGGATGCTCCACATAAAGCAGCAGGTCAAAGGTCAGTTCTTACCACGCGACGGGCCTCAGGGCCGAGAGTTTAGCGCACGTTGAGTAAATATTGATGTCTCTCTGCTCGGCCCTCAGCTGCAGCACAGCGCCAGCTAACCCACATTTAACTTTATTAGGGGAGCGTGGGGATTAATGATACTCAGCCAAACCGACCTACTTACGAAAACCTCGCACAGCAGTTCCTAAATTCTCTGGTGAGGAATTCTCAGCTCAGCGGCGTTTTTGATTCAGCCAGAAAACTGAGCTGAAAAGGAAATTCTTGGAGGTGGCGCGGCCGTATTCTTGTGGGAAGCCACTCGAAGCTCTGAATTCTTTAGAAGGACAACGCGGAGAATGTGAGAAGCGCTTTACCCTCTCCGGATCTGAAGAGGAATGTTCCGACCAAAAGGCGCGCGGGTCCAAACGAGCTACTTATTCTGACCGTGGATCAGCACATGTAAGCCTCTCACCTCAGCGTGCACCTCCGTGTACACGTCGACCAGAGAGGAGCCCAGCGCCGTGTGGACCTTCGGCAGCTCGGAGCCGGTAACGTGCTCGGTGATGAGGCTCCACAGGGACTGGCCGGGGCACCAGAGCTGGCTTTCACCCGGAGACTGCATGGGAATATTATCCTATAGGAGGAGAGAACATGTGCAGCTGTACAATTACTCAGATAGTGGGAAAACATCATGTTTCTTCTCATCACTGCATGGAGCTGCATGTTGGAATACACACAAACTTACTGTCTGCCCTTTGCTCTGTTCACAACTGTTGCTCAATTGAGAGTCACCTGTCTAAGCACGACGCGTTGTCATTGTCTATTTCCGACACTAACAACGATATTATAAAACAAACGGACGTGTAAAACGCTGTTATTTAACAAGATTCATGTTCTATGTCGCTGATTGCTGTTGCTCAAAGCTGCTGTATCCAGGATAAACATTCCAGTTGCCAGGGGGGGAGTTATCGCGAGATCTAACCCGTCTTTAACCCCGCTTCTACGTGACTTTTTCTCTCGGATTTGTTTGTTGTGGTTTTTTTTGTTTTTTTGTCTCAGACCCTGTAACAAATGGGAAATACATACCGAGTCCGATGCTTTGCACGCTGCAGGGATTTGCACACAATACGCACAATAGGCCCCTTGCGCTAAAGTAACAGTCAGTAATAGGCCGAATGCATGTTAAATAAGGGGAGGGAAAGTATTTTCATACCAGCGTCTGGACACTACAGCGGCAGTGAATATAACTTCCCCTCCTTATACCCCCCCCCAACCAAACCCCCCAACCTCCGCCCCCATCCGGGCTCTTTACAGTCGTGAGTGCCAAACTTCTGTGGAAGAGCGCACCGAGGTAACGCCGAGGATCCCCGCGACAATGTGACACATTCGGGCGAACCGCCGACCAAATACCAACCTCTCCTTTCTGAGCGCGGAGAAGCGCATCCATCAGCCGCCATGGCTCCCGCCAAGCGCGCTTTACGCGCGGCCGTTTTGGCGCTGACGCTTTGCGCGCAGGCCGCTTTTGGCTTCTCGGTCGCCGCCGGACAGCAGGAAAGCACCTGCGACGCCAACGGCAGCGTGTACTTCGTGGGGGAATGGTATTTTCTGGACTCCGACCACTGCACCCAGTGCGAATGCACCACCGGGGGCTCTGCGTGTTCCCGCACAGAGTGCACCTCTCTCCCGGCCGCGTGCATCCACGTGAGCCACTACCCCACCGACTGCTGCCCCCGGTGCGAAAAGATCGGTTGTGAGTACCGAGGAGTGGTGTACGAGCTGGAGCAAAACTTCCAGGTAAGCGCGACCCTTAGTCTGACCCCTAAAAGCCTGCAAAGGTGGGGACGGCCTGCTGAGGCCATTACAGGGCCTTACATATTTTGAGATTAGGGCTGTTGAATTTTCTCATATGGAATCACAATGTGGAGAAAAAGATCTTTTAAGTGCAGCCCATTTAGGAAAAATACAAGGTGGAAACATTTGTTCTTCTTCTCGGGTTTCTAAAAATGCTTCAAACAGTCCAGAAGAAGATGAGGGCCACGAGATGACACTTTGTCATTTTAAGGGCTGAAAATGATGAAACTACTTATAGAATATAGCTTTCACCTTAGGGTGGATCCTACTTCTTTATTAAAGCAAAGCTTGTAACGTTTTTTCTTTCTGCAAAAAGAAAACTTGAATTAATAACTGCAGCATTTGTGAAGTTTTTAACACTTTTTTTTGTAGAAATGGTTTGAAGGTCCCTGCAAAGCTATAAACTACACACATTTGAATATACTATATCAGCAGGATTGTGCAGTCGTGAAAGGAATACCACATATTCTTAAAAAGAACAACATGGACTCCACACCACGTTGCATACGTAGAAACGGAGGACTTAACACCACGGTTTTGTTTTTTCGCAGAAAGCTTTTGAAAATGTGCTGAAGTGCGTGATTGTAAATAGCTTTTCACACAAATATCACACGAAGCAGAAGGTGAGCAGCAGCTCAGTGCCGTTTAAGTGTGAACCTCAAGTCTCTTTGTCTGTTTCATGCACGTATCCCCCTTGTTCTCTACTACTGTTGCCTGTTATTCAAATGTGCGACAATATTTTCTTCCAACCATGTTTGGATCCCAGAACTGAACGTCTGAGCCGATGAATCACAGTCTGGTATGCTGGTGTGTAACTTGAGAACACAGCCGGGAATAAGAGGTGAACAGCGCCCCCTTTTGGGACGCTACTAAGAGGGCTGGTAACCATCATCCATACCAACTCTCATGCTGTTTCCGCGTGTGTGTGTGTGTGTGTGTGTGTGTGTGTGTGTGTGCGTGTGTGTCTTTCCAGCCATCAGAATGCGAGCAGTGTACCTGCGACAGTGACGGCATCGCCCGCTGTCTGGTGGCAGATTGCGCCCCTCCACCCTGCGTCAACCCCGTCTACCAGCCTGGGAAATGCTGCCCCGAATGCAGGGACGGTATGTTGAAAACAGTCATGCAGCGGGAGATGCATCTCCTCTAATAATAATAATAATAATAATGCATTTGCTTGGTGTCGTTACACTTACCCTTTTGTTTGCTTACCTCCACCTCAGGTCCCAACTGCTACGTGGATGCGTCACGCGACCGGGTGATTCCCGCCGGAGAGCCAGTCTGGGTCGACTCCTGCACCAAGTGCCGTTGTCACGATGGTCAGGACGCCGGCTACTGGGAGGGAAACCGCCTCGCCACCTGTTCCCGCCTTAAGAACTGCACTCCAGAGGCGTCCTCCAGCAAGAAGAACTGAGAACCAGCTGTTGCCCTGATGTATTCGGTCCCTGGTAGCTGATCAAGTGCACTCCTTCCATCTCCCGAGAACGCGCTGAACCCTGCTGTGCAGCAGAGAGTGGGACGACGTGCAACTTCAAAATTCATGTTTTTGGCCAACCGAACTGAACGAGAACCAAGTAGAGCAACCGTTCCACCAGGGATTATTTCATCTTCTGTGATACTAGTGAGACTTTAGTGGAAAAGGCCAATAGGCCGTGGGCTGCATATTACAAACACAGTCCAAACCCAAGGCGACATTACGGGCCGGTGACGCGTCCGGTCCTCTGCTTTTCACTGGGACTCCTTTGGGGATTTTTACTTTCAGATCCTCTCAAAGAGTTTTACTTTAAAAAGCTTATTTTATGTAAGATAAGCAATTTGAATACTAATCAATGTTTTTGTTCGGTCATGTAGACGGCCTCTGGATCAATAGAATCTTGTTTAATTTACTTTATTTTCTGGCCCACGGCGCATATTCCCACATGTTATTAGGTTTGATCAACCTGGTGGCCAGGTGGGTGGTTGTGGGAAGATTAACACCCACTAATACTTTCATCTGACCTTATAGAAGTCTTGATACAACTTAATACTGCTATAAAAAGAGGAATCGTAGTCCTTGGAAACCACTGAAAACAGTGGTTATGAAGGAAACTGTATTAAAACTCTGTCCGTCTTTAAAATATGGACTGTGATGATGTTCGATTTACAGGGCCTCAATCATTAAGCATAACGTCCGTACTACAGTTACCCGGGTGGCGTGTATATATATATATTTTTATCTCAAAGTACCTGCTTTGGGAAACGATAGGCAACATGACAAAGCCAATGGGATCATTGGATGATGAGGAATTGTAATTGACTGGTCCAAACCAGCCAAATGTACTTTCAACCAGGAAATGGTTTAGTGACGCAATTAACAATTGATAACTCCTATAAATTCTAGACTAATTGAAATATAACTAATGATGAGGCTATGGTTCAACACATGGTTGTACTGTAGTTGCAGGCAAGAGCGATGTTTTAAAAAGAAATGTTATTATTCCTGCATGTTCACTGTAGAGAAGGAAGAATAATCTGAAGCATAACTGTTTTTCTCTAGAAACAATGTGTAGCTTTTCTTAGAAACCGTCTTCCTCGTTATCAAGTGTACATTTGTCCTCCGTGTATAATGAAAAATAAGTGCCTTGGTATTTTCTATATGTGTATCAGCAGAAGATCCTTGTCCTCTTTTTATTTTTCATTATCTACCACTTTAATCACGAGGGACCTTTTGGATGAAAACCAAAAATAATCTTGTCTTGTTACACATTTCTCTGCGGTGTGTCGACGCCTGTAATGTCATTTTTTTTACGTCCCCAACTCCCACGCTGCTGGCTGACTGAACTTCTCCTCATATCAGGAGATAATGTTTATGGATTTACATTTTCTTGGTGGTAGTATTCAGAATAACATCGTGAAGCTGTTCTTTCACAATGCTGCGCACAATTGAAAGTTTAAAGGAATAGTTTCGACATCTCATGAATACTTGTTTGCTCGTTCTTGCTGAGAGTTAAATGAAAATCTGCACTCTCATGTCTGTTCAGGGAATATGAAGCTGCAGTAGGCAGCAGGTTGGCTCGGCTGGAAACGGCGAGCCGGCCTCTTGTCAACGCTAATGAAACTAACCATATTCACTGCACAGATGCAGTGGAGAAAAAGCCCAACATGTTGAACTCCTCTTTTTCAACCACAAAAGGGAACCAATATAAAAATACCCTCATAAATCACTCACTGTGGAACGCTGGTAATGTGGCCCGGTGTCCTTTAACATATTCCAAATTAAAACATTAAAAAATGTCTCACTTTGTGTTATTTCTTGAGTTGCATCATTTTACTTGAACAGTTTTGTGACCAGTTTGGCTCTGAGGAGACTCCCCGCATAAAAGTCAAAAGAATTAAACAATAAGTGGAACGCAAAGGGGGGAAAGCGTTACTTTGTAGCATGAAAGGGGAGATCAAAGAATAGGAAATTAAGCCGAAGGTAATCCAAACGGGGGCTTGGCATTTCGGTCCACTAAGTCACTGGGATCACAGGGAAACAACAGTAACAGGTTTATGTCGGTTGCCTGGCAACAGGAAACAGGGTCTGGTTCTGGGATTAGCTCAACCTGCAGACAAAAAAACAATTATGACGTTTTCATTCATCCATCCGCTGTGTTCCTCAGTAATGGGATGAAAGACAAACGCACACAGAAAGCAACTGGCAACACCGTCATACAATCTTTAACCATCAGATTTATTGATTGTATAGAAAAAGTAGGTTTGATATGATGTAATGCATTCTGTTTAAGATATAACATTTTTAACATTCAATGTACAAAAAAAAACATAGCTATAGATACAGTAAATTTTTAAAAATGCCCAGTCGGCATGAAAGTCTGGTCAGCTTGGCAGCAAAAAACGTATTTGAAGAAGCGCTTTGATAACTTCACGACGACGAGTCAAGAGCCCGTTAAGAAACAACAAGAGTTCCTCGCGGTAGTTCTTACTCTCAAGTAAAGGAAACCTTTCAAATACTATCTTTGCTGACCGTTGACCTCCGTTTCTCTCTGCACACACCGGGACCTCCTCTCGCTGTTTCCAGTAGATTCACCTTTCCTAACGCCACCGACCTCATTAAGGTTTCCTGTTACTTGTCGGACTAATTAGCATGAGGGAATTGTCTTCATTTTCAAAGTTAAAGGTTGAGGTTGCACCACTCAGCCGGTGAAAACCGCTGCACGAGGTCTTCTGCAAAAAGAAGTCAGGTTCCTCTGGGTTTTATCAGCCGGGGCCAGGAGACCGTAGAAGGCCTGCTTCATAAGCTAAGGGTTTTGCTTAGGAGGAGGAAGATTCAGTCATTTTACCACATTTGAACCAGACGTCAACGTAGCAAATGTTGTGATAACTTCTGCCGAAAATCACAAATGAATTAATTTAACATGAAGATTGGAAAATCAGCTTTCTCAATAGAGTAACCGTAAATCCTCTCGTCTGTTGGTGTGCGAGCAGCGCAGGTTGACGCACGTCTTTTGTTTCTTTAGTTTCATGTCCGTCCAGGTCTAAAGGTCCCAATGCAGCTTCTGCCACTTTATAAACTCTTGGAGAAACACTGTCCGGCTGCATTATGGGAAATGTGGAACCCATTTTCTTTTCTCAAGTTATCCAACTTTATGAAAGTAAAGCACTAATTCACCAGTGTTTTAATACTGTAAGAAAACATCGTTTTCCTGCTGTGTACAGATGACAATGATTTCAAATCAACCGGTAAATTATAGAACTATGAATAAATGTATCTGGAAAAAAAAAGTTGACTGCATCACAAACTGATCAGAATCCCAAACCCGGGAGTGGAACCTGTGGCATGCTGCACACCGCAGGGATGGCGTTGACCTCTCCGTAGGTCGCCTGCTCCCTGAGGACACCCGATCCACCAGGAGGGTCTCAACGCAGGGTGAAACGGAGAAGCAGAACTCGGATGGAGTCGGGGAGACGGGGAGAAAAAGGCGATTTTATGAACCGAGTACAGCAAGCGGCACGGATTCAGAGACACAAAGGTGCCCTGTCGATATATCTACTGAGAGAAGAAGAAGCATTTGGTTCATTCAACACCGTCTGTCTGGACTGGAAGAGTCTGAAAGGAAAAGGCAATGAAAGGCGAGATAATGCAGAGAAAAAAGGGGGAGGGCGTGACTGTGCGTGTATGAGATAAGAGTAATGAAACCATCAAAAAGGCTTCGGATGGAAATAACGAGGAGCCAAATAAATGGAAACACGGGGATTTTAGCCTGAAGGCAAGCCAAAGGGGAAATCGAGCAAACACAATTTTTGACTAAAATAGTCCAAATGGTTGTGAATGAAAGATAGTTGGTACAAAAATGATAGGTACAGGCGTTGGACACAAATGTTTAACAAATAGATGTTTCTTTTTAACACTCATCTCATCTGCAACCGCTTAGCCGGGGTCGGGTTAATTCATTTCAATATAATTGTTAAGTACCTAATATTAGTTTGTTACTGTATTATGCATGTGAAAGCACACATCCTCACGTTGTTTGAATTCACTCCCTAAAATGACCTTTAAATAAAAAGTAACGTCAGTGTAGATCACTTCCGAAGGCATCACTTTGGTGTTTAGGCGACAAAAGTAAAGGAAAAACGGCCTTTTTTCCAACACGGGGAAACTTTTCCGAGACAAAAGAAGAAAAAAATGGGACCGGCATTTATGAAAAAGTGTGATAAAATCTATTTGAATAAAGAGCCGATGATGATAGAATCTGAGGCAGCACCCGAGACGTAGGCCAAACTACTCAAACGATAACTTCCCATTGGTGCCCCGGAATTCACAATGTTCACCCTATAATTCCCTTTTTTCATGATCGCCTTTTCCTCCAAGATTTAAGCGAAAAGAGCAGAGAGAAAATGTCACGAATGACAAATGAAACCATATCGATAGAAGTTGAAGGTCTTGTCTGTGGATTGTATGTCAGTTTAACTCTTCTCCGCCCGATTCATGTTCAGAAGGGCGGTAACTTCTAATGAAAAACACACATTTGTACTCAATCAAATCTTTACATTAAGGAATATGAATATAAACCTCAGGCCATTTGCGCTTTACAGAGACAAAAAGCCCAGATTACCAAAATAAACCTCTTCATCTTTCTTCAAGTGAAGTGAAACAAAAAAACAAAAAAACAACGCTTCCAGAAACCATTGAGATCACGACTGAGCTGTCAGTGTAAATCTGCTGAGTTCCTCTATTTAACTCCCCGAGGTGGTTCCACATCATCGCATTCAGCACAGGAGGAAACCCGTCGCGTCTGCAGCCCGCTAAACGTTCCCGCCACGCCAATAAGTAAGTTCCCGTTCCGAAAAGTTTGTCCCCGCTGGCAAACATGTTTCACCGGCGTGTCCCCGTACTGTAGATACAGGCAAAATACACATTCTGTTGACTGATAACCGGAGGATTTGAATGAGTCAATCATTAAAACTGTCTGCCATCCTCACGTGTGAAGAGAAAAGATGAAGGGTCGGATGGTCTCTTTGATATGCGCTGCATCAAGCACGAGTCCACGTGTCAAGACCCGTGTCAAGTAGTCCCCCCCCCTCGATGCCGTCTTTCAGAACAGGTCAGAAGAACCTTTTCAAATTGTCATATTGACAATATTTCCCCTCGGCATTGGATATTCCTCCGGACGGCCTCCAGTTTACAGAAAGCTGTGAACGGAAAGACTGAGTTTCAGCTTCCGAAATTCGAGGACGCTGAGCTCCGGTCCACGGCCTTCAAAGTTCTGAAGTCACACGTTGGTGACGGTGGGAGGCGCGAACCCCCGAGTCCCGGCTAAAGAAACGCCAAGCTGAAATCTTAAAAAAAGAGAGAGAAAGAGAACGTGATGTGCTTGATGCTTTCCCTCTATCTTCCACTGCTGCATCCTTCCTGATGTTCAGGATATGGTGAGAGCGCTCTTCTTCTCGTCCCTGCGCGGTCGCCCTCGTCTTCCTCCCCCTCTCTAGCCCTTGATAGGCCGGGGCGGTGGTTTGCCGATCTCCACGGAGATGTTTGTGTACAGAGGGTACCTCTTGACCTGAACCAGTCTGTAGGTCAGGGAGCTGATGCCGTCTTTCTTCATCGTGTTCTTGGTGTTCTGGATTTTATTAAACCTGGAGGCGGAAAGAAGAAGAAAGGAAGAGAGAGAAGATGAGATCAAAAACACCACAGACAAAACTATCACGTCAAATCTGGATTTTTTGAAGCTTTCTGAAGCATTGTAACATTCCCTGTATAGACTTTGCTGTTTCTTGTCATATACCAGCAAAGCAAGAAATATTCAGCTATTAATAAGAAAAAAAGATCAAGGAAAAAAAGCATGAATAGATTTTTTTTCTCCTCTAATTTTGTCTTTCGGTAACCAGGAAGCGAGTTCTTAAATCTACAACTATGCAGGAACGCAGAAAAAAGTAATTCCAGAACTGTGGTCGTCATTCGTAAAAAAACAGAACGCAACGATGAAGGAAAAGAACAGTTTAATAATACAGGCACATGTTGGTATTGAAAGAAGTGTTTGAAGAGATCAAAATTAGTCGGTTATCTACAATGAGACCAAAACTCAATTTACGGCAAGAATCTTGATGGATCAATATTTGAACCCTGACAGGAGCCTGATGTTTACACGAACCCTTCCAGCTAAGCCGTTCCTTCCTCCGGTCTTAATGTGTATATTTCGCCCAACAGGTGGAGCCACAGCGCCGCCCTGTGACTCAGCGAGCAGCGTTATCCATCCCATCCGCCTCGGTTTGTTTGAATTACGATGGAATATCCTCCACCCCCCCTCCACCCCTTTGGCTGCGCTTCAGCAGTTACATCAGAATCTGCTCTGATTTTGGTATTTAAGATGGGAAAGGAATTCACGCGGCGTGGCGGACAGTTACACAGCAGTGCTGCTGCTGCTGCTGCGTTCTTCGTTTCAGATCGGGGAGTGACCTCAGGCAACGAAACAGATTTGCAACACAAACCTCTGTCCCCCCGCGTAGCCGCATCAGGATGGAAACGAGGCCACATCGTTCAAGGGTCTGCAGATTCCTCCTTACAAACCCGTCTTAAAAGCACCATCATAAGAAGAAGTCGCCTCTCAATGATGGAGATTAAAAAAAATGCAGTCGACACTTCAGTCCGACATGAACCACTGAGTCTACGCGGCCTTGTAAAACTGAGGAGGGGGGTGGAGATCTCCCTCCTCCCTCCGCGTGGCCTTCTCCTTCCGTCTAAAAAAAGAGCCTTTATGGCATGAGCGCTCGCAGGGAGGATGCTGTCAGGCGTCTTTCCCTTGAACGATATAACGCGCTTCTATCCAATAAAGGAAGGGGAAACAGTTCAAGAGACGATGCAAGGACGGGAAGGAAGGAGGAGAAGCAGGCAGCTGAACTGAAACGAGAACAGGACGGCAGCGGAGAGAAATACACGAGATAATACAAGAGAGTTGGACAGATGGAGAGAGCAAGACATACTGATATTAAAAATAAAGGGAATTCTTTGGATAAATCTATCAAATGGCAGGGATTAAGAGCAGTGGACTAATCCCTACATACATGGAGAGGATATGAAATGCATGTGTGGATATTATCTGTATCGTTTCAACCCTACTGGTCCTACTTTCATTACGGAGGGCGAGACGGAGACATTTCTCGTTACATATTAATTAGCCTGATTTCCAGAGTAAAGCTCCTTAATTGCACCGAGGGTCTCCCAGGAAAACATCTCAACAATAGCTCGTCACGCCAACTACTGAGGCTCACTTTGTTCGGGTGTATTTTGAGTTGACCCTGTGGTGGGAAACATCTCAAAGGAACAGCTCAACATTTTGGGAAGACGCGCTAATTTGCGTCTCGGGATGAGAAGATTGATACCACTCTCATATTTATAAATACATAATGCCACGAGCGGCTCGTTCGGCTCAACTCGGCACAGAGACGGGACGCATGGGGGGGGGGGGACATCTGGCGGCGGGACTCGCTCTCCAACAGGTAAGGCCCACTAGTTCCTACACGTTTGTTTAATCCGGAGTGGATCTGGCAGACCGCCGCCTCCTGCAGAGTGAGGGTCATGTGACGGACGAACGGGGCTGCAGGTGACAAAGGGCCTTTTTCGTAACCTTGCTAGCTTGGCAGCAATATCCTCTAAGTAGATTTTTCTATGGCGACTAGATTTACCTCCTTGTGGTTGGATGCCTCTGCCAAAAAAAATGTTCAAGAAAAATGACCCAGGTGGAGATAGAGTTTTACTTTTTGCTGCTATAATAATGCCCTGGATATCTTATATAGAGCAGTTGGGTTAATGGTAAATAATGTTTAACAGTGGACAGCAAACACAACCCACACACTCAGTATCTGCACAGTCCAAGGATGACAACATATGAACGGAATATTAAAAATGTTTACCGAGCTACATGAAGCGCCATTTTCTATACGTGTGTGTGTGTGTGTGTGTGTGTGTGTGTGTGTGTGTGCAAAGCGATACTTGCGGCTGGTGATGAATGTGCCTCTTTCTTTACTTCCGCTGGACCAATATCTCATTGCTATGCCTAACCAGCATCTCTGAAAGGGCCGAGAGAACAGACTCTTGGGAGAGAGCGTGTGCACATTCGAGTGAACGTGGATGCACGTGTATGTATATCCGTGTGTGTGTATGCAAAGCAGATAGTGAGCATTCCTCAAACAGTCAAGACAACGCCTCCCTCGGTAAGAGCTGGACATTATGCGGGGACTCCAGATAAACTCTCCCGAACGGCTCAATCTGAATCCAAACACAAACACGACCTGAAGACAAAGAGCGGCCTCTGTGTGCTCAGCCTGCAACGCTGTTCTTAACGGTGGTGGGTTGTTGCTGCAGGGCCGAGGTTTCTCTTCTTCACAGACATGTGGTTACCGTGTAACCCCTACGGTCGTCTTGAGCAGTGGAACGTGTTTGATGAGTTCACGGTGGCGTTGACCTTTGACCTCCAGGATCTAATCAGGTGGGTCCATATTGGAGTAAATTTCCTCGAGGCATTCAAAATGGTGGTGTGTGTTGATAGACGTGCGGATGGAAGGAACAAGATTTGAACACTGTGATCAATGAAAACGTAAGGAAGTGGTTAAAAGAAGTAAAAATCAGCTGGAATACAAAGTCTGGGAACAGCTAATAGCCCCTATTAGCCCTTAATGCCACGCTAGCACGCGGGAACACGACACAACTACCTAAGTGGATGAGAATGGATGCGTGCATGATGGAGCATCCTGCAAATTTGTGCGTTTTTCTTTGTAAATACAGATTTTCCCTGAATATTACCACCTCCCCAGCTCTGTAATTGGTCAATGGTCTTAACACGACGTTGTTGGAAACAACCCTTCTCTCCCCCGTGAGATGTCCAATCCCCCTTTTTACAACCCTCTGATTATTCTGAGCCGCCATGGTTTACCTGGTAACCACTTATTTTCAAAAAGGCCTTAAAGCCAATACTTCCGAGACGTTATAATAAATGGCCAGAAGGGCTGTAAAAAAGAAATTTGATCCGACTATTAGGCCGCTATTTTCTGCCCCTCGCCAACAGTTATGAATAATGCATCGGCTCAGAATAAATAGCGTCCCCGTCGGTGTCACCTCTTATTAAAGGGGTCTGATCCACAGACCAGAAGGTAAACAGGAAGTGAGTACCCAGCTCACAGACACACACTCACGCACGCGTTACTTCAGTCTAGAGGGGGGAGGGGGGTTTATTGATTTTTTATGACGGCTCCTTGACTAGCCTGACCTGGCCTTCGCCCATCTCAGCTGGCGTCATTACAGCAAGCAATTACTGTTAGATCTTTCTCTTTCTGTGACACGCGCTGTTGCACACACAACAATGACGGATGACGTCTTACACGGGCCTTGTTACTCTGGTCATTGTCACTTTGACGTTATCGCTGCCATTTGCGAGTGTGGATTGTTATTTTTACAGGGCTCACACTGGGGTGTCTGGCTCAGCGGCGGTTTCAGCGGGAGCTCGTTGCAGGTGAAATGGGTTGATTTGGTTTCTTACAACACGTGCGTGTACAAATTGGGGTCAATGAATCCAAAAAAATAAGGTTCATACATGCAAGACCAAGAATTAGGCAGGACTTTTTTTCTCAAAGATGTGAATCTGAAGGTGTTGGATCACATTTCATTCACAAACTCTTCATTGAGCTAATTTTCTTACTGTCTACAGCCGTATAACAGGGTGGAATCTCAGGGTCTTTTGAGTGCGCACTCGTGTGTATGTTGTGCGGGTGAATGCGCCTCTTGAAGAACGCTGAATGAGAGTAAGATGTTGTGCGGCAAACACAATCATGCAAAGCCATTAAAGTTGGTCAGAAAAGTGTGCGATTGGATAACAAAGTGAAAAATTCAAAAATATAATACATCTCACGTAAATTTACACCCGAATTGCAATGTTCAAACCCCCCGTAATACATACCCTCCATCATGGGACTCAAACGGCATATGTTCAGTGGCTGTATGCCAAATTCAAATCAAACATGCCACATGCTGTTTTGGCTGCCACTGCCTTTGCACATGACTTTAGTTTTAATCGTCTTACACAGAGTATTAGAGCAACGTCTAAACTAGACCTCAACTGTGAACGCTGTCACACGAGATCAAAACACAACGATGTTGAAAGCAGGAACAGAGATCACACTCGTGGTCTTCCCTCCGCCCCGGGCCGTAGCGGCGTTGGTGGTGTTGAGAAGCGCCGTTGGTCCGTCTCAATCCAGCCATGAGAACGGAGAATAAACAGTGATAATCCACATTTAAGCAGCTTAATGCGAGGCGCTACACTCCTGGTGATTAACGTGTCTAGAAGGGCTCGTCTCGGCATTCTGCGCTTCATTCATCAAACTCATAAAATAGCACATTTATGGAGGAAGCATTTTTAACCTTTCGTCTGAAAAGTCGTTTTAATGGGTGAAGCCAAGAGAGCAACATTTAAGCCCTGAGCTGTATCTCTGAAAAACAGTTTTTGGTTTATTGAAAATATTTTGTCCTTGGATTTTTTTTAATCTTCCAATGCGGTGGTCTGCTGTTGTGGTTGATGTCTTTAATATCCGTCCCAGACAACTTTGAGAGATTTATTTGGTCTTGCGTTATTCTCTCACTTCTCTTCGTCCTTGTTTTTTTAAATAGCAGTTAAAGCAATAGTGATATTAGTAGTTTTTGTGTGGTAAGGATTCAGGATTAAATAAATAAAGGAAGAAAATGTAAGAAAATTTAGTCCATGACGTCTGTATTTTGAAAATCCATCTACCTTGTGTACTAATAACAGTCTGTTATGCGATTAGCCAAATAGTATAATAAAACAAATACATTCTATTATTATTTCACTTTCAGTTTCCTATGAGGAGCCCAATACGCAGCTCTCAGGTGTGAATGTGCAAAATGTTTATTTGAAACAAGAAATACTGAAAAAAGGACATAGAACCATCACTACTTAACGGTTAAAATACCATTTTTTACTGTAAAGGTTTATTCATTCATTGCTAACTCTAATTCTAATACATAATAATATGTATTGTTATCCTTATTATTGACAGTGAGCTCTTTGCAGTGCAAACTAATCAGAATTCTCTCATACGGAAAGAAAAGTTGGATAGAAATCTGTGGTACTGTGCAGCTACGAGACAACATCGGCGCTATCGATCCAAATGCGAGGCAGGAGAACGCGTTTGGACAATGATGCAGTACCTCTGTGGGTTGGGCTCGTTGTGTTTGTCTCTCTCGTGTTTAATCATCCTGTAGCGACCGATGCGAACGTCTGGCCTCGACACCTTCATCCCGTTCAGAGTGATCCTGCAACACACACGACACAATATCGGTTAAAGAGAGAGAGAGAGAGAGAAAACCAGGAGAAACGCATTTAGAAAAATGGTAAACTGAGAATCAAGAGGGGAGAGGGAGTTCCCTCTGGGGTTTCAATAAGAAATTAATTTTGGCTGAAAATAATCATTATCTTCATTAACATTTAAGATTCCGTTTTGTCAAATTGATTGATTATTCATTGAGTGTCTAAAATTTAATTAAATTGAAAAAAATGCAATCACCAGTTCCTATAGCCCAAACTAATAGGGCTACAAGAAATGTGCATACTTTCATTGTTGATTGTTCTGCCATTTCTTTTTTAATAATAAAAGATCAGTTTAGGATCAGAAACATTAAAAAACAGTTGCAAATCAACACAACTTAGAGGACAGCACCTGGACATGTTTGCCAGAAAAAATACTTTAACGGTAAATTAGCGTTGGTGTACCCCAAAAGAGTCTGCAGGTGATTAAAACCCATCTATTAATGCCACTTCCACAGCTGCTCATGGCACACGGCTCGTCGTGTGGATCACTGCCCTGAACACAACACATTGCAAACAATGAGGCACACAAAAACAAACAAACAGAGGCACTCCGCCTGGGCTTTTACTGGAAAAGCTGCATAAGATATATAAAATAAGACAAAAATCTAATCACAGCCTTTTATAAGACCAAGAGAAACAAATGATCCAACTCCAGGAGCTGTGAACTCGCAAGGACACGAGCGGAGCAGGAAGACGAGGATTTGTTATTTAAACAAAGCACGAGATCACAACTGAAGACACGCGATGGGTACGACGCATTACTATTAAAATACAATACAAGGGGAAATCTGCACAGAGATTTGTATCTAATGCTACAGCAAATGGAGTGTGGGCAACAAAAGCAGATCTGTTTTGTGGTTCTTCGTACCTGCGGTGACATAAAGGAGTCGTGTTTGCGTGGAGCGCATTCTTCTCTGTCGCAAAGCTCTAGTTCGTGAAGTCTCTGCGCTTAAAAAGCATCCATGCCTGATATTACTTCTCAACAACTGCTCGCCTGCACTTCTAATGCCTCCTCTGTTCTCCAAAGGCCTCGCCTCCTCCTCTTCAGCTCTTTATCTTCCTTCGCTTTCTGTTCCTCCATTCCCCCGTTTCACCTCCGCCTCTTTACCCCCTCCTGTCTCTCCCGCCTCTCGTCTTTGCTGTGGGTCGCCGAGGGCAGATACCAAATATTTACCCGAGGTTAAAAGCTATTACTGCTGATGTGCGATGTCAAAGATTCCGCCTTTCTTGGCAGGAGCAAGTATTCTAATGCCGCATTAAGGGACATATTTGAGGGTTTAGGGTGAATCTGTTCATAGAGGAATATTGAAGAAGACACAGAAGGTTATATATATTAAATTAAGCTGAGCTAATCACCTCCTGACTCCATGTTGATGGAGATGCTTTTGAGGTTTGGATGGAGGCCAGACAAGCCGGTGTCCCCGACTGCATGCTAGGCTAAGCTAACCGCAAATAACTGTCCAACTACTCCAGTCATCTTGGGTTATTATTTTCTTGTATTTCAGTATTTATGCTGCTCTGAGCTGCCTTCCTTCCGTCCCTCTTCATCTCCCCTCCGTCCCTCTCAGGCCGCAGCGTCTCGTCTTTTCCTCTTTTCGCATTCTTCCTTTCCTTCTCCTTTGCGCCTCGCTCCTCCCGCCTCTTCTTTAGAAACCAGTGAGATGTAAATAAACCCGAATGTGGCCTCTGCCGGCGAAAGCACGTCCACCCGGAAGAGACGAAAGCCAAACTCCTTAAAAACAACCCGCCCATGTATAAATGATTCAGAAAACCTATTAGCACATATTCACCCTTCTCTCTCTGTGTCTCCCTAACGTCTCAGTGACTTTGCTGACGTGACACATGCATAGATGATTTCCTTTCCCGGTGTCTCCGTGCGCACATGCGACGCATTTGCATAATTTAGAAATGTATTATGAAACAAATGATGTGAGGGTGAGCGAGCCAGCGTTTCACAGTTGTGAGCTTAGTAATACATTATGCACACTTCTGCATCTTTAATATAATCTTCTTTGTGGCCCGACGCTCTGCACAGTGAACGGGCCCCACTGTGGCAGTTTGTGTGATTCTGTATCTTTATATAGACGCAGAGCACTAAAATATATTTAGCGCAGATTGAAAGATTTGTTTGTTTCGTTGTTTGCTGCAGAGGCCTATTTGTTTTTGACTTTGATGAGGCTTTTTGGAGCGGCAGAGATGTCCTCAGCAAACCATCAGTCACTATTATCTTTAGAGTGGGAGACGCTCACACTTCCAAAGCAATAGTCAACAAGATAGAAATATTTCAGGCGTCCGCGGTGTTATCAAACATTGGCATCCAGCATATAATCCTCAGAGAAAATGGGAAACAGTTTTCTGGCTTCTCAAATATAAGTTGATCAGAGTGTGTCTGCTCGTGTACAATAGCATCAGCGCTGCATTGATGTACCTCTTTTATGGCCTCATGAAACACTTTGTATCATCTGTCGATATGAGACTTTGCGTGATGATTAAACGCTGGTCAAAAGGAACAGACGAGAGGCAAAGAAGCGTGGTTGTAATTCCACACACACTCACAAATCTTCACATGATGTTTGATAAATGGAGCTGCGGGTTGTCTTGTCTTACAGAGGTTGTTTGGTTATAGGGGGACACTTTGTAAAAGAAACAGCCACCTCAGAGTTGTGTGCTTTTGTAAAGGCCTTCTTGTGTGTGCACATGGGGTGTGTTGTAACGCGCCGTGAAGTAACCAATCAAATGACTTCTCTTCATTCTCCTTCAGAGGATTGTGTCTCCGGCCAAACCAAAACTTCAGCTGGAGCGCCGACAAACACACACAGACACACTTACTCAACACTCAACACCAGCAACACATCAGCACACTCATTACTTTTACAACTGTGACAGGCAGTCGGCAGTAACGCGGCGTGACAGCGTGGTGTGAATATCGCGTAAGGGAGAGGACACTGGGGATACAGTGGGGATGCGGGATGAAAAGCTTCGGCGTTCCCCTGTGTGATGAATACAATCCGGAGCCGACACATTCGACAGCCACCTCCACCCAAACGCAGCAGGTGGGTGGCTACTGTGAAATCATCCGCTGTAGGGGAACGTTTCTGACAGGAGGACCCATGAACAGGGTGGCATGGCGGCGTGGTGGTTAGCACTGTGCTGTAGTATCCTTCACCTAACAGAAAAAAAACCCCACAAGTGTTTTGACTTATGATAGAAGCGAAAGTGAGTATTTTATTTGGTTTCCTCGACTCCTTGGATCTAGATTATATCTGTTATTGCATGTGTGTCCAACGGCTGGGAGAGTTTGACCAAACGCTGGTGGCCATTTAAAAACAAAATGGTTTATTATGGGACAAAATCCAGTTTTGTTTCCAATACATCCATCAATGCATCTGCCAAACAGGCTGCTTTAATCACAACATGCTTTTCATTTTATATCTTTAATGTCAGACATTACTCTGACTTTAACTCTAGATGTAATATAAGTAAGTATAATTATGAATGCAAACCATTTCATACTGCTGCTGTTTGTTAAGTAAAATAATCCAATGGGTGAAATGCAGAGTGGCTTTTATTGTGAAACACTCACAGGAAGCACACTGTATTCATCATGGCAACCTTGAAGCCGTGAAACTGTACAAGTGACTGTTTTATTTTGAGACATTATTCTGGTCGTTGGTAGAATAAAGGGCTCAATAAAGCAGCTACAGTCAGACGCCCAGAGAGAATCCATTAAACGGCCGTGGTCGACTTAACTAACAGAGGCACCTTGTCCGTTTGAAAAACTGCGGACTTTCTTGCACTTCAAATTTCCGCCCGCTAATATGATCTGCCATGAAAAAGTTTCAATAGCAGCCTGAGGCAGAACACACACACACACACACCCTGACACGCACACACACACACACACACACACACACACACACACACCACGGACCTATTTGATTGGATTAATCAGGGATTTCTCCCGCTCTCCTCTTCTATTCCCACCAGTGGAGTTAATTGCATTAGAGCAATGGTGTGGAGGAGAATTGGGAGCTAAGTCTGATGTCCTGCCTCAGTTCTCTTCGCCTGAAGAAATTAGATGGGGAGGAGTGGGTGGTGGTGGTGGTGGTGGTGATGATGATGACGGCGGTGGAGGGCTGGAAGATGCACAGCAGAGAGAAGAAAGTAATCGAAAAATGAGGCGGGCGTGAACTGGAGAAAGATTTTTTTGTCAGAGGGGACACATCTGGATGCTGCACAAATTGCCTTTTGACGTTTTCATATTCAGAGTTAAAGATTGTGCGCTTTAATAAAATGGTTGTTTACGAGGTTAATGACACTGTAACCCATTTGAATGATAATAATTATTTCTAAAAAAAATGCAACGGATGACAAATCGCGCAAGGAGAAAGCTAATTACGTAAAAGTGTTAATGATCGAATGTTCAAACAAATACTTTCTTTAATTTGTGTTTCAACATTCGATGCTGTTAACATGTGTGAGCATAATGATTTGACAAGCTGTGCGCTCCTTTAAAAGACAGCTCAAAATCCCATCTGTTTACCTTTTTTTGTGTTTGTTCTTTTACTTTTCATCAGTCAGTATTTCATTTTTTTTTATTTTGATGTGTGTAGCTCTTTTCTGTTGTGCTCTAGAAATATTGTACGTGTATATGTACGACCAACATATTTCTTTTTCAATTAATCTATAGAAGTTAAATACCACTTACTGCCATTCACAACATGGACTGAAATCGGCAACCCATGAATGACAGACAGTGGACATCTGTGGACTGCGCCTGACGTTGCTAAGCATACCGTCAGCTCAGTGCTTCCTTTCTGTGCACCTCTCCCTCTGTCATCCTTCCCCGTCTGCACTGCTTTACCTGCACCCGCTTCTTATTTCCCTCTTGAGCACATTCCACCTTTTACGATGCCTTCCCTCGACTGCCTTAAATGAGACTTCAGCAAGTGCGTCCTTCATTATTGTGCCCTCAATACTGTGACAAAAAGTAGGAATAGACCTTAGTGTTGGAGGAAAGTAGTCAAATAAAGGTGCATATTTTGGATCACCGAATAGCCTACAAGTAGTCAAGATAGAAAGTCCCACACCTCAGATTTGTATCATTATTCCCGTACAGTACACGGAGGCCGTTTTCAGGCAATGCCTAATTACATCATGGTGTTAGCTGGAGGCTAAGCAAAGGAAAGGCTGGAGGCGAAACACAAATCACTTCAGAGTGGTGGGCTAAAGTTACACATCAAAAATGTAATCTGGTAGTGTTGTTGGGTGCCAATAGCAATATTGCATACATTTGTTATGATAAACCGCCAGTTACCGTTACAGAGAGGAAGAGAAATAAATTAGCCTCCTGCTAACCTCCTCATTTGTCAGGCCTGCAAAAAGGCTAATTTATTGTAGCATTATAGCATGGTGGAATTAGCAAGGTAACTAGCATTCAGCTAGCTACTTGCTAGCTTTCAAACCTCATGCAACACAGGTCACAGAAAATGTTCCATAACAAAATGGTAACTCATCTCGAGATGGCAATGCTTTTTGTTATAGTTAAAATCCAACATGTTTTCACACTACACGGGTTACAGAAGATGAGCCCCACTGGGGCCTACTAGCCGGCGGCCGCACTGGGTCTAATGGTCCCTGGGCCTGATTTCTCGTTGCTAGGAGACCACTTCGATCCCCAGAGGAGGACAGGAGGGGGACATCCCAGGTAACAAGATGGCTCTGAAGGTCGGACAAGCTAGCTAGCTAACAAAGCCAGCCTTCTGTCTGTTTAAAACCACCAAATGATCAACAACGTTAATTAACAACAATGCTGGAGGGATAACACCGTTCACACGGCTCCTTCTGTTCGCTGCGACCTCTGTCCTCCGTCCTCCTGTCTTCACCTCCATCAACTCCACTTCGATATCAAGCGGGTGCTCTCTTCTGTGTCAACTTCACTTCTGACTGTTGTATTGAAAGTTTCATTTCATTTCAGCAGGTATTGTTAATAAAAATAAGGTAAATAACGGCCTTCAGCACTGTGACAGTGAGAGGGGGAAAAGTTCAAGGTAGTTCAACTATTGGGAACATGTGAATGACAGGCCATGCAGAGAAAACCTCTTCCACTGTCAGTCAAATCTCACGGTGTCAGTATGCCAGGCTGCAATCCTCATATAGTAAGGATTTTTCATGATAACATGTGGCTAATGCACTACCACGCTTAATACGTCCAATGCATCCATGAGGTAATCAGGTAGACTAATATCCTCTGTTGATTATATGCTAAAAAAAGGAATTATCCAATTAGGTATTTACATTGTTGCTTCTTTAAGTATCAATCCAGTATTGTTTTTAATGTGTATTGGCCCCTCTCAATGAGGCCTATTATTGTTCTTTTTTTAATCCTTAAAATATGACTTGTCCATGAGGTGAAAAGAAAAACAAAACACATTAAAATAAGTCAAAAATTGATTTAAAGCTCCTGTTTGCTGACGAGACCCCGTGGGTGCAGACTTCCACAACCTGGCCGTGCGATCGTTAAGCCCCAAAATACTCTGACTCTTGCACCATTGTCGAGGCTTCACAGAAACACGTGCGGTCCTCGTGCTGCAGCGGCTGCATGTGGGAATGATGCTGGCTCAAGCTCTGTTGAAAGCCACCGCTGGGAGGTTCAGGGCGAGGAAGGAGGAAAGGGCAAAGACGATGGATAGGGAGCATCGAAAGAGAGAGAGATGTTGTTGTTGTGTGTGTTGATAGCTGGTCCGCCATGGAAACCACTGGGACATATTTGCCCACAGCTACTGCTGCATGCTCAGAGAGGTTGAGAGGATGGTGAGAGTGAAGCCCTTCACCTGGCTCCTTCTAACTCCTTTATGTCCACCAACATTTTAGAGAGGGGTGGGATATAAGTGGCATGTGTCCTCTTCGCCAAGGGCTCAGGCCACACACTGAGAAGCGGGGACAGATAGTCCCGCGGGCAGGCATTGAGCTAGCAGGACTCATTGCAGGCAGTCGTCTTGCCATGGTCTATTGAATCAAAACCAGCATATAAAAAGGAAATTGCTGGAGGGAAGCGAGAGACGGAGATAGAAAAAGAGACACGAAGAGTTAGAGGTGCAGAAAAATGAGAAAAAGAGAGAGAGTGATGCTGAAGTAGAGAGTAAAAGAGCAATTTTGCTCTTTAGTTGTTTTTCAGAGTAGCTTTCAAAGCATAAGCAGATGGAGGTTCAGTGCTTTGTACGAAGACACTTTGACTGGACACCAAGCTGATGGACATCAGGCTGATGGCCATCAGGCTGACGGACACCAGGCTGATGGACACCAGGCTGATGGGCACCAGGCTGATGGACGGCCATCAGGCTGACGGACACCAGGCTGATGGACACCAGGCTGATGGGCACCAGGCTGATGGACACCAGGCTGATGGGCACCAGGCTGATGGCCACCAGGCTGATGGGCACCAGGCTGATGGACACCAGGCTGATGGGCACCAGGCTGATGGGCACCAGGCTGTTGGAGACCAGGCTGTTGGAGACCAGGCTGATGGGCACCAGGCTGATGGGCACCAGGCTGATGGGCACCAGGCTGATGGGCACCAGGCTGTTGGAGACATCGCCGGATTACATTGTTCAAACAAGTGAACGCTGCTACCTTTCAACAAAAGAGAACAGAGCACAGATAATACGGGCGACACACTCCCCGATCTTTCTACTGATCTTTCATCTCTTTATCCTGGTTCTCTCCCCTCATCTATTTTATTTTACTCCTGGGTCCAGAGAGACTGCTGGTGGGCATGTTAGTTCAATCGCCTGGAGATTCCCTCCTCTCCTCTGCACGTCACCACGGCTTCGACCGTTGAGACTGATTCCAGCATAAGATCCCATTAAAATTATGTTGAAATGTGCTAGATACATTTGCTACATTGCACTAAAGACCAAAACAATTTTGATCTGATGATAGCAAAAATAATTAACAAATAATCCAGACAATAATATCTGCACCAAATATACGTGATCTCATCCACCCTCGTGTCTGTTACTGATTAGTTGGTTCTAATTGAGTAATTGGTTGTTTTTGTTTTATTAAACTAAGATTTTGAAGTTGATTAGTCATACTTTTATATGCCAAATGACATGTTTCCAAGAAACCTTTAGAGCATCTCTAGTAAATACAACATTTAAAGTGATGCTATTGTGACAACTAAATCAATTCATCAATTAAAAGATGTCGGCTCAAAAGTCGCCACCAGAGTCATTAGGATTCCGCCTCTGAACACAAGGAACCCTTGTACCAAATTTCATGTCAATCCATCAAACAGTTGTTGAGATGTTTGAGTCTGAACCAGAGCAGTGGATTGACTGACTGACCGGCTTCACAATCAGAAGAAATCTATAACAAAAATCAATCGCATGATTTGACATGAAAAATGTGAATAGGAGAATATTCCACTTGCTTTGATGGCTGCAGCTACATCCACACACAGCTTCTTTCCACACACAGCTTTCTTCAAAAAGCTTGTCATTGTGTGTTTTTAAGGGCATTTCCCTTCTGATTGCCCCATGAAAGGCTTAAAAAAACAAGTCACTTTAAATGCTGAGTGGGGGGGAGAGTGTATATTTGCATTTAACTTTTTCTTCAGGTTTGGTCTCCACCAATTTCTGAAAAAAAAAACAATATCTGAGTGTTCACCTTTGGGCACCACACATGTGTTTACTTCAGGTCCCTGATGTTCCATGCTGGGCGGGTAGCGTACACCCGGCTCAGTCAAAAGGTTTGCATGGCAGAAAACAACGTCTGAATTAATTATTTTTTCACAACCACTTTTTATATCAGTTGAAATTGCTTAAGTTTGCAATGTAGAAAGAATCCTGGGGGAAATCTACAGCCTCTAATGACTTACTACAGCTATCGCCCAATAAAAAAGTTAGGACTTAAATTTTCCATTTAGTGAATCACACATCTTTTACCACATCTGTCCAGACGCTGACAAACAACCGCAATCGCTTGAATGCTGTGGCTCCTGACACCGCTCACTCTCTGAAACACAGCTTCTCAAATGCTCTATTTTCAGTTTTCCCATGATGCTATTCCTCTGAACGGACAAAGATAAGCTTCACAGTGCGAGAACGACAGCGGGACAAAGACAGAGACAAGTACAAAAAACAGATAGTGAAGAAAAGGGACAATAAAGATGTAGATTGCATTATGACTGTGAAGAACTGTCCTGCTGCGTGAGTTTGGACCAGTGTGTGTGTGTGTCTGTGAGCGCGCTCGAGCCCCATTGTTTTTTTCTTTTCCTTTTAGGCTGATTCATCATTACAACTGGCTGTTTTTCAAGATCATTACAATAGCTGAAAATGTTTTTCAGCAGTCTGACTAGAGCATAAATGCAACTAATGGCCCAGTAGGTGGTTCATTTAAGCAGTTCTAAGCCATCTTTCCGTCTTCCTATATAATTCAGCACACTTCCAAACAAATATGAGTCTCCTTCAGTGAACCATTACAATAGATCATCCACTCGACGTAAACCTTCAGCGGAGATTTGATTTCACCACAGGCTTTACATCAAACAACCAAACGTAACCCAGATTCCTCTGTTTCTAGCTGGTAAATCTCAACAAGTGAAGTAAAACGTTGCTGGCATTATTAGAAACAAATCCTCTGAGGGCTGAACCCGGCCGGCTTCACTGTCCGTGCGCGGCTGCAGGGCTCCGTCTTATGCTTCGCTCTGAAGTTAGGCATATTTTTTATTCTGCAGAGGGAAAACACGGCTTCTAAATGGTCTCCCTGCCAGAGCCATTCACACCTTTGCTAATCCCATTCCTTTTGAGCCAAAAAAAAAATGTATGTAAAAGTGATGTATTTGAATATCTGTGCATGTTGGGTCTCAGGGTTCCTTAGCGGCAATCTCAAAGTATTCTTCACGTTCCCAGCTGTCAGATGACGTTTCCAGGCTTACCGGTTGTAGATGTCGTCGTCCTCCCCTCCCCAGCCCCAGTACTCGTTGGGGAAGCCGTTGATCTTCAGAAACTGTTTTTTACTGAGGCCTGAAACTCCTCCAAAGTATCCCGCGTACGGCAGCCTGCGGGAACAAAGGAAGGAGGATGAATAAACGAGGGAAGGATCGAGGTGAGACACTGCAAGAAGTAATGAACAAAATCACAGAAGCACATAAACAAATATTATATTGTCCTTATTAATAAACACAAAGGACTTTTAGCACAACAAAGAGAAGCATCTTTACAACAGGAGACAACAGTTTTCACTAAATGTGGGCTACCATGGTTTGACGGCATGTGTGGGTCGGTAGTGTCATTGGTGCATATAACACACATCTAGGACGGAACTCTGGTTTGTCTATTCAAATTTATGGAAAAACAAAAGACGTTTTAAGTATCTTAATACAAAGATGCCTTTTCAAAAGCACCATGACATCCAATCAACATGGCTGCCCACTCAGATCATACTTCATTATAATAAGACAATCCTGCTCTTTCTTTAAGTTAGTGGGAGTTTTTTGCATTTTTTCAGGGCTCGTTAACTTGAAATTGTTGGTGGATCATCAGCAGCATCACAGGTTCTATTCGGCGTGTGCCGAAATGTATATTGTGCTGTCAATTACATGAGGGAAAAAAACAGCAAATGAAGATAAATATTAGAAATATTTGATGGAGGAGTGTCCCAGCCATGTATATATGTACATGTATGTGTGTGTGTGTTAGTGTGTGTGTGTGTGTGTGTACACAGTGGACAAAAGAAGACAGCGAGGCATTTTATTTGCTCCTCAAAAGTTGTGAGGCCAGTGGAGTGGGACGGACGTTGGTGTCAGTGTCATGACAGGCGCCTGCAGTCAAACCAGAGGCTGACACATGTGTCTGAATGTGTGTGTGTGTGTGTGTGTGTGTGTGTGTGTGTGTGTGTGTGTGTGTGTGTGTGTGTGTGTGTGTGTGTGTGTGTGTGTGTGTACATGTGTGCATATTCTGGACAGTATGTGTTGTCAAAAGAATGACAGCTTCCCGTTGAAAGATGACAAGAGGAAAGTAATGAGACCGTATGTTTTGACACAAATTCCCTGAGCAACAATATGGCAAGCAGCATTTGTGCGCGTGTCTGTGTGCATGTAGGTGTGTGTGTGTGTGTGTGTTGTGTGCTTGAAGAATAGAAAACGATAGAGAGAGAGATTGGAAGTTTGATTAACTGCATGTTTTTCTTGAACTTTTTTACAAAGACTCACTAGCAAGAGGAACAAAGCTCTGAAACACCAGTGACTATGAATTCAGTCTCATTATTTCCTCAGAGATGTGGGACACTCGTCATCAGATGCTAATTCTCAAACACTTCTAAGAAAAAGTTTTACTGTACATGATGGAAATTTGACAATAACGTTATGATGTCAATTCTCGTCCTGTTTTTTTCTGTCCAATAATTCCGTATGTCTTTACTTTTTTGATTTTTTCATTCCCAATTTTACAATTTGTTTATTTCACGTTATTTCCCATTACACCGATCTTAAAAACGAGCTCTCGCTGCCAGGAGGTCATGACCCAGCGTGAATGTGCTCTCTGTGGATACGAGCTGAAGCACACTCTGATCACCTGAGTAACAAGTACTGAACCATCCACATGAATATCTCCACTGTAATGGTAATATAATTTCATATAAAGGCATAAGGTCCTTTTGAGAGGGTGTAATTTGTGGAATGTTTTCTAAAGAGCAGCGCTGTGAAATGTACTTCAAGGTGACCCGTTCTGCTCAGAGAGCTGTCAGGTGTTGTGAGGTGTGAAGGAAATGGAAAAGCACTTTAAGTGACCTGACTTTCACAGGCAATGATGCTTTTTCACCATTTGTCAAAATGCTTTTGCATTTGAGAGCAGCTAATGTCGTTTTCCTCAAATGATGAAATAAAACACTCAAAATCAGCCTTCATGATGCTTAGACTTTTATTTCTTAAATTTACAATCTTCCTAACTGCAGACTACACACTTTTCTAGAATGAACGGATTTCTACACAAAATCAATCAATCAATCAATCAATCGAAAACAACGGGCTTTACTTTTATCCCCTTATTCCTTCATTCTCTAATGACCAAAAAGTATTTGATGGCCCAAAAGTTGCACTGATTCATTCCTAATGGGAAATGTTAGCTTACCAGCTGCTGCTGTGCTTCTTTGCCAGATAGCATTAGCTTATTGAGCAGTATATCAGGGGACTGCTCGGGCTCCCGAGGATATTTTCCCCTGGAAAACGCTGGTGGAATAACACTGTGGATTGGATAGGTCGCTTTCGCTGGTAATGTTAAGAGCATTAATCACTGCTTCTGGTGCTTTTAGATAATTGAGTGTAGGCAGGGTGTCATTGCGCAAAGAGACTCAACTAAAACAGAAAGATACCATTCAGGAAACGTTTTTGGCTGCACTGCATTTTGATCACACATTCCAGAATTGGCACTTCTGCTCGCTAGATAATTTCCGTTAGTTAACAGTGCGTTTTCCCGGTTAATCCTCAGCTTTAAACGGGCATCCATTGCATAGTTGACCGTTTGTTTGAGGTGCACGTCTCCCTTTTGCCTTTGGGTCACGGTGATGGGTTCGCCAACGTAATACAGTTTTGGAGATTACTGTGATGTTTATTAAAACAATATATATTCAGTCTGCAATCACAAGTCAAAGCAGAACCTAAAAGATTCAAACCTAAAAACGTTAAAAGGCTCTAACTAGAGAATGAATGACATTTTGGCTTGAAGAATTCTGTTAATGTTTATTAAGTTGCAGATTTTTCATTCCTATCCTCAATAATCAATTGACTTGATATATCACCACTAATATATAATATACCACTAGTATTATCTCTTTTAATTATATTCATCTTATATCAGATTAGATTGACTTTATTGTTGGAAGTTACTCTGTGTCTTGTCTCCAAGTCCAAAAAAGGTACATGTTTAGCATTATATTTTATTTTATTCCTCGTGCACTGTTGTCAAGTCGTTCATTGTCGTACTGTCTACCGTTACGCACCAACCGCCAAGTCAAATTCCTTGTATGTCTGACATATTATGGCAATAAATGTTTCCTGATTCCTGATGTTTGCACATAATACAACAAACCTCTAAAGCACGCAAAAAATACAGGTTACATTATACATTCATTGTTTAATATATAACAAGTGTCAAATGCTATATATGGTCGCAAAAAGGACCCGGAGTACAATTCCCTGTGTGGGTCCATAAGCTGCTCTCAATATACGTGTGTGTGGGTGTGTGAGTCTGTGCGTGCACGAATGCACAACTTTATTTCAAAAGGGACCGCTCACTCCAAAAATCAATAACACATATTTCTATTATCTAACACTCTGCAGCTCACAGCAAAACGACCGAGACCAATAAAGAGCAGTACATTTCAGACAGAGAATTTGCATTTTAGATTTGGGGAGCCGACTGTCCCTTTAACTGGGATCGATATTAAACTGATAAACTTTGAAGGTAGATCCTGGCAAATGCTTTGACCCATATTACAATAAATGTAAGTCAAATGTCGGGACAAATTTGGGTCCCGTGCTCCCCTCAGCAGCGCTAAAATCACGCGCCAACCGTCGCCTCACCTGAAGCCAAACTTGTCCATGGCGATGGCGAAGTGCCTCGGCTGGTCGTAGCAGTGGTAGAGGTTGCGGTCGTCCATCGGGATGAGGTCCACGTCGCTGAAGATGAAGCAGTCGAACTCTCCGTCCCTCAGAGTCTCCGTGTAGCCGACGTTCAACAACTTTGCGCGGTTGAAGGTTTCCTCGCCCAACTGCAAAAACAAAAGAGAGGCCTTTACGTCGCCGCGGCACATAGATGAGGAGAATGTGGCTTCATCAGCATTTGACATCTTCTCGAAAGCATCAGAGTAAAAAAAAAAAAAAAAGAAATTCAGGATATGCGATATTAATAACGTGTTCAATTAGTGTTTCTGTACAACTTGAACCTCGTAGACTAACGCCGGAGCTAAAGAGGCATCGATGTGGCACCAAATAACAAGTGCTGCCAAAAAAGATCTAATACTAATCTAATAGACTGTACAGCAACATCCGCCCGGAGCATAACTGCTACCGGCGCTACGACCATAAACAAAAGACAATATGAGTCAAATAAAGCCAAATGCTTCCAGGCTCACATCAAAGCGGTTTCTCACTATATATCCAAACAAACAAACTGATGTGTTTATTGAGCCACACGAACAGACCAGTGGCCTGAAGCACCAAACATGTCAGACTCTGTCTGGCTAAAGTTTAACGCCTCTAACGCCAAAAAATTCCTTTTTTGTAATCTTTGTAATAAAAATCTTTGTAGGTGATAAATGTTTTTATATTACTGCGCATAAACAGGTAGTTTGCTGTTTAGCTAATCAAACAGCTAGCTTGAAAGCTAACTCAGGGACATAACTTCTTATGTTGGGACTCAGGCATTTTAAATATAATTACTCGATAAATACTTGCCGTAGCGGATTTCTATCCCACATTTTTCTAGAATTATAAAAAGGACCCGTGTGAAAAAAATAAAAATGTTTTCCTTTAACAGCTTCAGTTCCAGAGCATTATTGAACCTCAGCATTTAGCATCCGCGGTGCATTTGTGCGTATTTATCTCTGCAGGCAGTCTGAACTGGTGTGTTTGTATTGACCCAAAGGGAACCCGGTGGCGCTCTAGTGGAACACCACTGTTTCATCAGGCTCATCACTTTGGCTGAGATGAATGTGTCTCTTGCCAAGCAGCCACAGCTGTTTGAGATAGCCGAGGATAATATATGTGACAGCTTTAAATTCAATAGTGCACCAGCTATTCGATATCTCCTTCTGCAGAGGCCCGTGTGCTCGGCTGAAATGTTTGCCGAGCTGCGGGTAGAGGTCAGCGAGCAGGAGCTGAAGCTACTGTGCAACCCGACACTCTTTGGCAGACGCGTTCCTGATGCACGTTGACAGTCCTCCCTCTTCCGATACCCCCTGAATGTATTCGTCTCTGCACGACGAGCAAGGACGGAGAGGAAAAGCTCAGGGAGCAGAGCTGTCCAGGAGGGAGATATAAAAAGAAACCTTTTGTACTGTCAGTACTTCTACACGCATTAACAGACTGAGTCATCAAGACCATTCCCCTCAGGAAACCTTTCATTCGCTTACTGTACCACTAGTCCATTTATTCTAGGACGAATAGCCTCAAGTACCCCTGAAAGTGCAAGTAAAATCTTTAATATGCATTGTGGGCAAAATGAATCACCACTTGAGGAGGAATGAATGCCGTTAGTTACAGCTTCTCAAATGTGACGATATGCTTATGTTTTCCCCCTGTTTCATGTGATTGTGGTCCATATTCTGCTTGGACAGTCACAAGATGCTATCTGAATATATCACCTTGTATTCTGTTAAAAATTGCATGAACATTTTTTTTTACCCTTCTCTCCCACTTAAAGAATGATTATAATAATAAATCTGCTGTTTTTACACTGAAACTTGAGCTTTTTGAGACATTATGACGCTAACAAAGATTTTCATGCAAATCTGGCTTGTGTAGTTCAGTTAAGTCCTTATATACAATTTCTTAAATATCACAAGATTATATGTTTATGGCGATGATCCCAGCAGAGAGCTTGATTCTTCATATCAAATATTATAATAATAATAATAATAATAAGTTTGAAGAATGTCTCAGAATATACCACCTACAATATGTAGCAGATCTGCTGTTGAAACATGCTCTTCTGTTTGAGGTACACTTGCTTCCACACTGGTGCATTATCTCTCCGGAATTAAGTATAATGCGTCATATGTTTTCATCTGGTCAAATGTCTTCCCTGTACACAGCATGTGAATTGTTCCGAGCACTAAAAGCGTTACGTAAATGTATTCGGAAGCGTATGAATTTTTTTCCACTGCTGCAGGTTGCATTTCTGGGTTATTTTTTCCCCTCCTGCTTTAGGCTGTTTAAACCTGTCTTTGTTTTTCTCACGCAGAGTACGCAGGAAATATCTGCACAATTTGCTTACAGTGGCCCACAGGGGACAGTAAAACCATTCATGTGTGAATACTTGACAAATCAACAAATTGCACGTTGACGCGATGAAATGCAATTTAGCGGACGCTGATTTTTGGCTCCACGTCTCCGATTTCACGGGCGTCTTTCAACTTTCAAGGACATTTCCGCTTCATTTGTTTTTGCCCAGGCTGGACGCATAATGCAGTGAGGATATGCACGTGAGCGTGAGGTATTCAATACTCAATCAAACTAAGCTTTCTTCAAGCTCACCCATGAGATAATATAAAACACTTCCCAACATCTATTCTGACAACAGGCTCAATACAACCTGCTTCTGTTGGAGCAGTAATTGCCATTTCTGCATAATAGATATCATTGTGGGCCTCACATTAAATGAAAGTACACTCAGTGACACAGTGAATAGGGGCATCCAGCCTGAACGTGAAGCAAAAACTAAAGTCGCAACAGTCGACGTCCGACTGGAAAAGCGCTCAGGTGAATCACTCTCTGCCCGGGTAAATATGGGTCGAGTAATTGAATGGAAAATACTCATCATCTGCCACCAAGACGCAGTGACAGACAGCGTGGAATAAAGAAACAGTCGGTCCAGTCCAGTCCATCCTCACGGGGGAACAGTGTCCACGCGTTGGTCTCATTGATCTTCTAACCACATCCACCCTAAAAAGCACTTGTGCTGAGGAGCCACCACGGAACCTGCACGCCCTCGTTTACCTCCCCGTTGTTGCCCCGCTGCCACCGTAAGTGGGATTCTACTCAAAAGTTAAAGTGAATTTTAAGTGAAGCTCCAGAAGACGATTTTCGCCGCGTCAATAACAATGATTGAAAGTTGGACCGAAGTGGTGCATCACTCTAATCTTTCTTTTCTGAACCCCCGGAGGATGTAGATCCATTCCTTAAAATGAAATGATCTGGAAACACAACACAACTGGCGACACAACCGGACCATCCCGCACGATCTTGTCTGTTCTACCAACACGGTTTGTTGTGATGTCAATAAAGTTGACTCAAGCTGACGTGTCAGCTGACATTGATAACAATACTCAACAATAGAAAAGAATAATGACAAATTACCTCATTTATGTTTATTTTGATGAGTTGGCCTTAAATAGGATTCTTAAAAGAATTGTGACCAAGCCATGAACCGAGTGGGGTATTTTGCTGTTTGACTCTCGTGGGTGAACGATCTTAATTTCCTAAAAAGGGAGAGTGACATCAGATGGTGAAGAACTGCCAAAGGCAAAACGCTCGAGGTCCATTAATCAGCCGCTCATTCAATACCGAGGTGGAGCACGGTGACATATTAAAACACAGGGTAAAACTGAGGAAATAAACATCTGCTGTGTCTGATTTTATTGACCTTCAAACATCCCGCGCATCATCCGCCCTCGGCCTCTTCTGTGCGCTCTATGATTTCTCAAAGGTAATAAGCTAAATCTTCTCCCCTCCCTCTATGCGCACTTTGCGCTTTCAAGACATCACTTACATCTGTTTCATCCGCTCTTATCTGGCGCCGTGCTCTCTCCCGGTCTCTCCGGGTGTGTCTGCAGTAATCCGGTCAGCGTCTCTCTCTCTCTCTCTCTCCCTCTCCCTCCCGACGTGCCCCCTGAAAACCAATTAACCCTATCGGCCGCATCTGGGTATCACCGGATGAATCCATCGCTGCTCCCTCGTGCGAGGGTGTGCGGCGAACGTATAACTTTCTCCCGGTCGCCGCGCAGACGCCAACGCACACACCTGGAAGGTTGCCACGGCAATGGATTAAAGGGCCGGGCCGGGCCTGCGCCTGGATGTTTGTCACCGAGACAGCGAGCCGGTGTGCGTATTTGAATGTGATGTGTGTCTGTGCACACAAGTTTGAGTGTCCATGTATTTGTGAGTGTGTGTGTGTGTGTGTGCGATGGAAGTTATCGGCCTCCTGCAGATAGATGGAGGTGGGGCCTCTCCTCCTATCATCTAGACCGGTCAGTCAGTGCAGAGAAGGACAGACCACAAGAGAGACAGAGAAAGATTTCACCTTATCTCACTTAATGGAGATTGAGTTGAACGTGTGTGTGTGTGTGTGTGTGTGTGGCTTCCTCTGTGCTTGTAGCAGCACTTGTGCGAGGAGGAAAAAGGAGCCGACCGCCCCCCAAGAAGCTTCTGACGGAGCCGAGTCTGCTTTCTTCTACCAACGAGCAGCGTGTGTTGTTACCTTCACAACTAACAAATGCCGTTTTTATTTGTACAAATACAACCGTTGAAAACAGTAAAATGTCCTTGTTACTTCTATTCTATTCACATAATACAAGCTTTTACTGCAGCTTATGAATTTGACATTGACGTGATAGTTTAACTGAAAAATGTCTCCTAGCAACCCTTTCAAAGATGACTACAAACTTTGAGAGGTAAATCTGCCACAGTTATTCTAAACTGGATTTGCGTCGTGGAAAGAGCGCGACGGGATGGCGACAGTGACTAGGGCAAAGGTCAACCCAAACAGAGAAAGAGCGCCGGTGTTCATTAGAGGCTGAATGAGACCGAGCGCACTCGGCCATGTGTTCTTAATAAAACATGATGATCCCTCCATTCCGCCACCACCTGGGAAACAGGAGGCTCATCCAAGCTTGATTAGATGCTGCAGTCAGCCATGCACACAAACACAAACACACACACACACACACACACACACACACACCAGCCAGTGTACATCTAATTCGTAACATCTTCAATCATATACTTGCTGCCGCACGTTTTCCTGCTTGACGAGAGCTTGGCACACAACACAGAGAGTTGGGATGGAAGGGGCGTCACGTGGCTCGGCGTCGGGCCACAGTAACTAATTTGCCGTAATGACTTTCTGGCAGCGCGGAGGCGCGGAGGGGCTCCCGGGTGAAGCGGAGGGCCGGGCCCACGACGGCCAACTCCATTACTATTCCGCCCCGGCGCCGTCGGTGGACGCAGATCAGGGAAAACGTCGACACGCGGTGTGCTGCTCTGCCGCGTCCGGAAGTCATTTGTTGTGGGTGAATAGGTGCGGGAACGCAATTCAAACCGTTTTTTGATGAAGGGATCTGGGCCGAGATGTCCGCGTGGAAATAAAAAGTGAAACTGCAGCACAGCCCTTTGTGTTCTTTCTTATTTCTCTGTCGTGTCGAGGGTTCAAATCTGTATAGAAAATGTTGGAAAATAATGCATTTTGTTCTGTTCTGTATATTGTGTGCAAAACGAGCAAGGAAATGAGAATAATTCTGCCCTTCATACAATACACTGACATTACAGTAAATGTAATGGTTTTATTCCTAATTAAAGGTTGCAATGGTTTTAAAGGTTCATTGGAAAGGCCAAATTGTCTCAAGAGAGCAAATCTATGTAATACTGGAAATTAAAATCTCAGCATGAAAGATTACTGTGCAGAATTAATTCACACAGACCCAGCGGCAAAAAAAGGCGAATGCATTTGATTCGGGATATAAGAATTACGACTTGCTGACATGTAACACTATATAGCGGTAAGTTAATCAGTCTAAACTGAGTAAAACATTATAATGTCAGATGTTTTTATGACAGCTCCTCTGCATCAAATGAAAAATATTCTAGACACATTTCAAACACTCTAAACAGCATCTATTTAAAAAAAAAAGTTGATATCTCCACTTTGAATTAAAATACGGATCAGTGAAATAATTGGAAACGTATATTTTGAGTGAACAATGCTATCTCTTCCTTTTCCAGACTACTGCTTGACATTCAAAGGTCCCTCTATATTTAAGTCACCGGTATATTTTAGACCAAAAAAATAGGGTGCAACCTCACACATGCTGTCCATATATTTGTTTCTTTTTAACCCTTTAAGTATTCAGTAATTGATACAAATACACGCTGCAGAGAGAAGAGGAACACGTAACACGCGTAAATCACAGAGGGTCGCAAACAGAAAGACGCACAAAGAGTGAGAACAAAAGGACGGAGAGAAGATGACAAACACGCCGATGATGTCAGCATGTGCCACTCAGGGAACCAACAGACCTGTGAAGGAAACGCACACACAGATATTGAACTACGAGCTGCCTGACCGACATGCACGGACTGGCACGCCAAAGGGAGAGCGTCAGGGAGGTGAAGGGCAGAGAATCAAACACACCTGACATTTTGACAAATATGGGGCCAGATGGTTGCTGTGGCTTGTTGTTTTGACCCGCTGTGCCAAACCTCCTCTCACAGACACGTGGGGCCTCTGGCTGTGACACAAACAACTGTGCTGAGGGGAAAACAGGAATATGAAGACTATGAAGAAGTCCTGCAGGACCCCCGGTGGACTTTTGGTAGGGTTAGGATGAGGCATTCACCTAAGAATGACCGAGCCGTCTCCGATTTCCTCATCACTTTGAGATGTGGGCCGACGCGTTTGAGTTCGTGCTTGAGAAAATGAGGATTGAGTTATTCTCCAGAAGAATCCGATTCATCTGCCGTCGCATCGACTAAGAGACAGAACTGCGACAGGCTGATGATGACGTCTATATTCCGGGAGGGAGAGCAACTCCAGCGTGACGAGGCCGCGTTTCCCCAAAGACAAACTGCAGAATTCTTCCATGCGATATTATCATCACGCTCTTTGACGGCGAGAGACGTGAATCCGATGTTCAATAAGCGGCTGTCTGCTAATACGTTTGCCAAAACACTTTACAGTGTGATGATAACACGTCAGTGCGCAGCAGCTATTACAGTTACGCAGAGCAACATCAGCACGCGCTTGGAGTCACTTAATTGATGTTATTTTAATCAACTCTCCATTTTCGGCCTCTTAAAATTCCTCATTGAAATATTTTTGGATCGAGTGCCGAACCTTTCACTGCTTTGTGATTTGTTTCATCCTCATTGGATCCTTTGTTGATGTCAAAACTATCAATTAGTGTGTCTGTATGCTCAGTTGAGGACCCGCCGCGGCTCACGCGGACTCGTTTCCCAATAAATCCCGACATGACACTTGAAATTTGGCGTTTCATTTCCTGATTAAAACTTGTCTCCCGGGGAGAGGGGCCACGTTTCTTGTAACTGAGCCTCCGGAGAATCACTCACGTTTCTAATGTGGCTTCAGACAAAATCTTTACCTCGGGGGCTTCTCTCCACGTGCATCCCGAGCTCCTGTCGCGACGAAATGAAAACGCTTCCCGTGAGACGAACCAGTGTGAATCAGCTGACCGGACTCGAGCTCTGGAGCCCCTCGCTCATCATCCAGTGGGATTCGTGGCGCCATAATAATGCGCCGTCGCCACGTCGTCGGAGGGGTGCGTGACCCGAGAGGGAGAGGTTGCACGTCCCACTGAGAATCACGACTGTGCAGAAACACGGTCACGTAAATAACCGAAGCGGATGATCTACTGGCAGAGAAAATCATACTACAAAGCCATGTGCTTTAAACTAGATTTCTCCACTTTCCCCTTGTTTCTCTATTTCCTTCTTTGTGTCTTTCATCCATCTGCTCCTCTTCATTCCTTCCATCGTACATTCCCCTCATTTGGTCTTTATTGTCATCTTTCTTTCCTCTCCATCCATCTTATTTATTTATTTCATTCCTTCATTCTTTATTTCCTTCTTCATAACTTTATTGCCTTTTATCTTCTTTCCATCTTCTTCCCTTCGTGGTTTTTAACTTTTTGTTCAGCGTCAAGGGCTAAACGTTTCGTCTATGTTTCATTATTGTTATTTATTTCCTTAACTTGAAGCTATACAGCGAATTGCAGCACGCTAAAATCAGCCCTTCTTGCCATCTGGACGGTGCATGAGGATCTATTCACACCTGATGGTTGTTCAAGGAGGATTTATTTATTAGTGTGTTGCTTTCCAAGGAGCGAAGCATGTTAACAGTACAAATCAGCTCAAACTAAAACACTAAAAATCGTCACACTGCAGCAGCCGCAAGCCTCCTCGTACGCTTCTCGTCCTTCCTTTCCGTCTCCTTTGTCCTCTTTTACTTCACCACATGTCACGCAGATAACCTCCTCGTGGGGGAAAAGAAACATTAATCAGACTTTTTAAAACAAATGTGCAGTGGATGTACTCTGAAGAGATAGGCAGCGTGATGTATCGGGGTTGTTAAAGCTACTTTAAATGATTCATACCCGCCGTCTGGCTGGGGTCAACAACGCGGCAGCTCGGGGAATGAGAGGTCTGAAAGCGGGACATCATTTAAGACACACATTTTACAGCCGTCAGCTGAATCTCTTCTAAGTGAATGATGTGACAAATGTTAACTTGATGTCAACTCAATGGCGGCAAGCGGGCAAAGGGGTCGTGAACTCTGTTGGCACGGATCCGTAGCTGCGACGCCGCTTAGCTGAATTATGCCGGTTATGCTATGTTTTGAACATGTAATGCACCAGGGAGAAAACGTAATTTTTTATTATAATCTCAATTTCTGGTTAGCACGTTCGTATCTGCTAATTTGCAGGAAGCAAAGACTAAAGCTGAGACTCACTTTGCAGGTATTTGTTAATAAACCAGACATCATCGTGCATTTCATAGCAATCCATTGACTTGTTGTGAAATCAGGGTTTAAAAAAAGAGAGATTAACACAATGCATGGACAGGACTCACTCAGAACTCACAATGAAACACCCACCTTTACGTTTGTGGTTGTGTGCGACATTCTCAGGGGCGGACTGTGAAACAAAAAAAAGGGAAGAGGAGGGTTGTGTGATGTGTTTTGCTGTGAATCACAGGTCACAACCTTTGGCTCATAGCGGGATGGAAGGCGCGTTGTCCAATAAAGGAAAAAGCCCCGCGGTTTTCCCTCGACGCGGCCGACAGTCGAGTGGAGATAAGGAGTTTTCAGGCTGAGCACTGCGAGGCCCGAGAGCCCCCCGGGGGGCACATGAGTCCACAATGTGGCCAGTCAGCTTACTGCACAGCAGGAGTGAGTGTGTGTGTGTTAGGAGTAATAATGCAGTGAAAATAAAATAAAAAACACGGGTTCCGTCATCATGGAGTAAAAGTTCCAACGTACCAACAGAGAAAAAAGCCAAATAAACAGGAAAGCTCATACAGTTCACAGCTTTTGCAGTCAAACTTGCAAGCCGAGATGTTCTCATGAATAATGCTGTGAATATAAAAACAGATTTCCTAAAAGCTTTAATAAACAAGTAAAAGAGCACATGGCTCGTCCCAGTTCGGTGACAGCTAATGGGGGCCATTTTAACAATAAACAAGCATTTCTTGTCATTGTCACTCTAAACATGACGCTAATGACACAATAGAAAATGTCACTCCTGAGTTAGTAATATTAGATCTACTGGATAGTTTGCTTTCCATTTGCTTTGTTTCTTTTTCTTATTAAGACACTGTATTATATTAGAAGAGCGAGCTCGTGACCAGTGATTGACTAATTAACTATAACTAATTGGTTCATAATTCTCTCACTTTCTCAACATCGTTTGTGTACCTTTGAAGACCCTTTGAATGCACTTATTAAGTGTGCAGTTTTAACTCAATACGCGCTGAGCTGTTATTGCAAAGAAAATGAAAAGAAATGAAAATGTTTGGGAACCACTGCTCTATAAAAACAGCCTCTGTCATATGCCAACTTAGAGTGCAGTGATTTAAAAAAAAAAATCAATTTTTATGATTGGCAGGTCGTCAAACAAGTGAAGATCAGCAGAATAACTGACTTAACATGATGTGAAATGTCAATAACCACCACGTGTTTCTGTCTTTTAGCTCCATCACGGAATATCTGGCACATTTTCTCAAAGACGGAGGGCAGACGTTCTAAGATGGATGCAGGTGGAGGACAGCAACTCGTCAAGAGACATTTGATGGTTGGAAGACATCACTGAGAATAAAAGTCATTGATGCAGAGTTTTTTTCACAGACGACAATATTGAAAACAGAAACCACTAAGAGCTGCACTGGTTTTGAAATGTGTTTACGTTGAAATGCTGATCTCCACTAATTCCAATGAGCTACGCTAGCTGGCATAAATGTCATGTGATTATATGATCCAGTGAGTTATTGTGCTTGTGCGGCATTGCACACTACAGTGCAGATTAACCATTGTGGTAGATTGTAGTCTAATTTGTGATTACTTCCTATAAATTAAACCACGGATGCCAGATAAATGAACGTTGCATAAGCACAGAACAACGTGTGCACGTTATGTCACAGAACATAGACTAACTAAGCTGTGCACCTCAGAGCAGTGATTTGTGTACATAGTTATCTGAAAAAATACAAACACACGTTCATGAACTTATTATTCATGAGGGATGAATTGTATCACTGGTTATTTACATCTGAGCCATAATTTCCCTGCGTCAATGATCGCTTTGAAAATGAGCTCCATATACGATTCACTGTTTCACTGAGAGAGATTTTTCGTTTACAAGTAATAATTGTAATGTAAGTATGCTATGGCTAATTCTAAGATAATATGCAACTACATCTAGATCAACAAAAAAAAGATAAAGGTGAACACAGACTCTACAGAACATAGTTACATAGGAAAAAAAAATGCATAAAGTTTAGTTAGTGATCACAAAGGTTATAATTCCACGTCCTTATAAAAAAAGCTATTACAAAAATCAGCGCCGCCCTCGAGTGTTTGGAGACCGAACGCTAGAGACACGCAGAGATGGAAGATTATCCCGAGCAAAGAATGACAAAAACAAATGAATTCTGCATGAGGTCTCGTCCCTCGTTGAAAAATAATCATTTCGTGGCTATTGTCTTGGAATGAGTTAAGCAGAAGCAGGTGTCACTGTTGGCGGTGCGTTCTGAAGCAGAGGACAATCATGCAGCGTGGAAAGAAATCCAACCCGCTGGAGTGTTTGTGTCGTCCAGCGAACCGCAAAGCACCCGGTACAACCGCACTCCGCGCTACGCACAGATGAACCCATTTCCGTCCTTATTAACAGGCCAGTGCATCGACTCGGCCTCAGACTGCTTCAAAGGGAGAGCCCCTCCCTGCTGGGAAGAGTCTCGAGGATGCGCCTGAAGACCTACTGTGGTGTGAGGTTTTGTGTTACAGCTGTGACCCACAATATGGTGATATATAGTAGAGAAAAAAGAAGAAAAAACTCAATATGAAAAATTTTGTGAAAAAACGTCCACATTTCATTGTGAGGCGCAGCAACAAGCACTGGGTTTAAGTAACCAATGAGTTATATTGTACTCCATCTACTGTAGAAACAGGGTAAGGAAGTGAGGAAGTATTACTAGCAAGTAAACAAGCCTTTAGGAGAAATGCTTCCTCCTGCAAAAAAAACGTTTTTTTTTTTCCTATTGGGAGAACCGACTCTTGATCACATCAATCCAATTCTTGACTCGTGATACAAGACGCGGGTGAGATTGTGTTGAGAATCTGCAGCAACAAATTAGTCAATTCACCACCAACCTGGTAAGTAAAACCCACACGACATCTTTCTGCGATGGATTAGGAGTTTTTTCTGCTTCGCTCAGTGGTTCAAGCAGAAACATTGGTGGGAATTTGTTAACAGGAGAATAAAACAATATCCGCTCTCTGATTGGACAAATCCGCCATTCAAATGCAAACACTGTTACTGAAAACAATACGCTCACATTTGTTCAGTGGTTGAAATTTGTCATGCTTGGTACCCGTGCATTATTCCACGCCTCGGCTTCTCTTTGTTATGAACGGAGAGCTTTTGGTGCCTTTCTAAAAAGGTGTCTCCTTCAGCGCATGTGCTGTCCTCATTATACCCTCTTCATGCGATAAGCCAAATAGGACTAAGCCACCTCTGCGAGATACTGAAGGCCATTTTACCAAAGGTTATTTTAAGATAAATGTCAGCTACTCCCTGTCGGTGGTGGAAAAATATGTTCCAAATTCCCTTCCCTCTTGCACAGCTGCAGTGACAACAGAGAGGCCCGGGGATCACAAAATATTCAACACTAATAGAGCTTTGGTAATTTGTTGCTGGTATCCAATTGGGAAGCACAAAGCAGAACTGGCGAGAAATTCAATTTCGAAAGTAATCAGAGTACGAAAAGCTCCGACGGAAAAGTAAGAACCTCCCTTCTTGCAGCGTGTCATCCAACAGTCAGCCGCACGTCCCGGTGCTCTGCAGTCTGACATGCAAATGTGCCAAATGTGAATCAATTAATTATTCACAAGCTTTAAGGTCAGTCGCCCCCCATGTTCTCTAGACAGTTTTACACCTGGTGAGTTGTTGTTGTTGTTGAGGAAGTTCCTAAGTTATTAAGCTCTATCTAGGAAATTAGAGCACCGGTCCCAGTAGGGTTGGAGTCTTGGAACGTGTTCGGGATGCCATGAGAAATTAGTTTGCCACCATCTGCCTGCTCTTCTCTCAATATGTTCAAGAATGTGCAAAGAGGCGATATTGCCACGGACGGCCAAATGAATCCCAATTTTTAAAGAAAAGGACTACTGGCTGTGACGGTATCTCAAAGTGAGCTGATTATCACACATTCCGGGTCACCTGCATGCGTAGAGAACGTAGCATTGGTGGGTGCTCGGTGCATGGAGCTGTTTTGTTGAAGGGAAACCCTGGTGAGTTGTTTTCTCAACAATAAGCCGGTGAGATATTGGAGCGATTACAGTGATAATCATGAAATGTTGATGCTTGTCAACGTTGTCAAGGGATGCATACTTCCGTTAACTCTCACATGATACGCGGAGCTCTTTACACGACGTGAAAACATTCTCCAGAATGGAACATCTGGAACACTCCGACACCAATGGCCAGTAACCTTTGTGAGTCTGATGCACGCCTGGTCCACAGCACGCGGGTCCCTGATGCGAGATCCATTTAATAGATACAAGTACCCTCTGCGCACTACTTTAATCCAATTATTAACAGCTAGCACATTCCCAGGTAAGTAGTACTCAAACAGAGAGCAGGGTAAAAGGTGTTTTTTTAGAGACACTTCTGAAACTTCTAATTAACAATCCAATTAGCTCCAACCATGAAATGATAAAGAAAGACAATCTGCACAGGAAATTGAATCAAAACTCCGTCCAGCCCCCTTTTTAAACCTGTTTCGTTTGCAGAAAGTTTTTTTTTTTGCAGCGGATTAGAATGGATGTGATTTAATATCTTTGTTTTGGATTTAAAGGATCAGAATCGCTTTGAACATAAGAGGATTATAGTGAATTAGTGCATCGTAGTAGAACCTTCTATCTGGCCATGTGCTGAGAACACCGGTGATTTTTCAATATTGGCCACAGGTCCGGAACCAAAACTCCAACCAGTACAGAATGGTGTCGTGTCGGCCAGATTTAAAGCACAATTCCTAAGTTCCCCTCTTTGTACCTTTGCCGCGCTGCTTCTCTTCATCATCTTTTCTCTTGCCTTAACCGACGGGGCGCAATCGGCCTTAAATCTTGGAATAATATGCAAGGCCCTCGTGGTACGATGGGACCTTGGGTCAGTGTATAATTAAACCCCAGCAGAAGCTCGCCTCCCCTGTGCCACGTTTTAAAGGTCATTCAGATGACGAGGGAGAAAGAAATAAAGAAGAAGGATCACGGAGGAAAAATAGGGTCGTAAAAATCCCACAACATGAGCTTTAGTAAATATCCATCGTACCCGAGTGGATGTAACTACTGTTATAAATCCAACAATTAAAGCAACTAGAATCGTTTCAGGAGCATTACCCCCGGTCTCACTATAACTGGATTTGTTTTACATTAAATTGATCCCTCAAACGTCACAAGTAGGAAGTCATGAGACCGTGTGAGAAGAGTTTTGGTAAACGTAAATGCGGAAAACAGGTTTATCCATTAAAGACCATTTTATACCATTTATTTGATAACTATTAAAAACAGCTGACAACGATATAGCGTTTTTTTATTAGATGTATTTGAGTTGTACACAAGTCACTTGCCAAGGAAGTTAAACAAATCAAGGCAAGCAGTAGACAGCTGTTGAATAAACGCGTAGGCCGATAAAGATCTTTTTATGCACATTAGCACATTTTATGGACTCATGGCGGCTCTTCAGGCTCCGTGAGGTCTCTCCCCGGCCTGGTGATCCATCACGCTGGAGGACGAGGGAGAACAGGCCATGATTTCCTGAATTACCTCCCTTCTGCCAGGCACACACACACACACACACACACACAGACACACACACGTCGCCATCAGCCGGCCACCACACTCTCTGGGAGACGCCGGGCGGTGGAGAGTGAAGGGAGAGACGAGGTGATGAATTAAAAAGGAGCAGGGAGGGAGTCTGCAGAAAGAGAGAAACAGGTGTGTGGGAGCAACCGGCAGATACACGAGCCCATTAAACCGTCGTCAGGGCTCAGTGGCTCCTTCCTTAGCAACAGACAAACCTTCTCAAATTGCTGCAAGTTGCTGAAATTAACATCATCCCACCCGCGCACACAAAAACAAACCGAGCAGTGGCCTTTCCAGTGTGACGAACGTCATAAATTACATCTCTGATGTGGATTAAAGAAAACGAGGAATCGGAAGAGTCAGAATGTTTGTCCTCTTTGAATTCCCTTCATGAGCCAGTGATCACTGGCCATGCAGATCCTGCGTGCAAACCTGAAGCCTAAAGTCAGCACAGAGAGGTCAAGGGTCGGCTGCAACAAGAAGGACAAGCATAAACGCATTATTGCCGTTGCTCAGGTGGATTGTCTGACACCGTGTCTACACCCACGATGACAGCGGCGAAACCATTTTAAAGCAATGTATCCAAACCCCCGCCGGCAGATCAAGGTCCATCTGAATTTACTTCTGCATCCCATGTGACACAGTCGACCGAAATAATACATGCGGCGGTACGTGAGGGGGTTTCCTAACACACCGCCGTGCAGCAGTTTGCCAGCAAATACATTTAAAAGAAAAAATAGATGATTTTAAAGACGAGTTTAAACAGACACTCTCAGCTCGTGTCGCTAACGAGCCGTCGTCAGGTTGGATTGATGTGATGCTCACAGTGTGTTGGAAAGTAATGGAAGGTCGGAACTTTGGAGCCGATGGCAAAGCTCTACAGTTCTCCTTTGTTCAGACTCAGAGCTCCATTGTTATCTGGAAGATGACGCAATTACAGCGCGGCTAAGCACAGTCATTACCGTGCAATGCGAGTGGAAAGGTTATTTTCTCTCAATTGAGGGTATTTTCATATTATCGGTTACTTGAAAACCTCGGCTGCAAACGTGCATTTGGTTTGAAATGTTTAAGATGAATTAAAGAGGAGGAGACATCCAGAAGGCAGTAACTCCGTGTTTATGTTCTATGTTGAAGTGAACTGGCAGACACTTAAATCTCTTTTTAACCATCCTCATTTTTAGTTTGGGTTCCTCGAATTCTCCACTCCTGCTTTCCTTGTTGAAGGCACATGAAAGTCATGCTCCACTTCAAACTCTTTCCATTAAATATCTCACAACCGAGGCAAATTGATGCCGAGTACCTCGAGAAAAGGAGACAGAATGTCTTTCACAGAGCGAAGGTCACGCTCTCCTCTCGCAGCGCAGTACAATAACCGTCTTTGTTTCATTTTTCAAAAAGGAAGCTTTTTTCGCTCCGGATCCAACCCGGCTTCTCCGGCTGAGAGCTGCAGGAGAGCAACATCATCTCCGCTTTGCCCAGTCAATGCGCGTTATTGTCTTATCGCCTCGTCTCATCGAGATGTTGGATGCTTCTGCTCGTATCGCCGGAAACCGCTGGCAGACGAGCTGGGAGGTCAGTCTGCTCACGGGGGGGGATCCATTGTGCACGCGCCACATTATTGATCCCATAAACACCCGTCGTCATCAATGGAAACAGCAATATCCACGCCTTTAAACTCCATTCCCTTGTTGATGTTGTTAGCAGACAGCAGGTCAATGAGATTAATGTAAAAACACACCGGTCATGAGAGGCGTGTGTTCCGTGCCACAGGTCATGCACACACACACACACACACACACACATCCAAAGACCTCAACAGTGCAGATAACGGTCCGTCTGGAGACGAAAATGCTCCTCTAATAACGGAGAGAATTGAACGTCGCAGGATAACTCACTTATCCCCATCTTGCTTTGGAATCAAACTGCGCGGCCGTGAAGACGAAGCCTCAATAAACGGGCGAAAGCGGATTTTTTGGGGGGCAATTTTCTCGACGATTACGACTAACACAATTCTTCCCCGTTCCGCTTTTGTGCTCTACGGCTCACCGCGGTGTGTTTTACACAATGACTCCGTCCCCGGTAGGAGTCTCTAGTGCTGCTGACATTATTATAACCCGTCTTCGGTGCGGCGCTCCGTTTCTCGTCGGCGGTCGGCTCAGAGGATGAGTCGCAGAGGAAGGGAGGGGTGAACCGGCCAGACAGAGAGGGAACTAGAAAGGGACGTGCAGGTTGCAGATAATTCACATTGTGTGGGTTGTTTCTCGGCCTTTTGAAACATAAAGCATAACCGGAACTGACACTTTCTCTCAGTTTTTATTCCCGTTATGTCTCACCGGCCAAAGCCGCCTACCTGGAATTTGCACCATGGTCTTCTCCACATTGTATCCAGCCATTATTTAATTAAAACTGCACAATAACATTGATTTGCTGGGCCAACAGTCACATCAGTGTTCCATTCAAGTCGCCTCGACAATAGAGTATCATTTCAATCCTTTGCGGTGCAAAAACACAAAAAGTCTTCTGCTGCAACACAAGGCAACGTCATGTGACAAAACAACAAGTTGGCCAATCAAATATGTGCTACACCGCTGGTAGACGTGATAATGTGAAGGTCGTTCTTCTGTTTTCCTCCCGACAGAGGAGAGAAGTAATTATGGTTCATGCCATTTTCTCGTCATAATTCTATTTATTCTCTCACGCCTACTTGAAAATCAACAACACCCACCAACGCAGACCCTTATGTTTGTACTACCTTATTTTTTGCTGAGACGCAATATTTCGCAATGATTTCGCAATGATTTCAAACTATTCAAAAGTGTGGTCATAGTCAGACGATAGCCGGTGGGTTCTCAGATTACACTAAAACTAAAGCGGGATTATTCAATACTAAATGAACTCCATGAACTGCTGTACAAACTGAAACCAGAACAGCCAGGAGAAGACGAGCCGAGTCATGTGACATTGCGTCCAGCCAGACGGCTTCAGTGTGTCTTTTACATTTACAGGTCTTTTTAAAGAAGGACGTGAAAGAGTTCGAGGGTTCCATGCAGCTGGTTTCCGCTCTGTGAATAGCGAGGTCGTCGGGTTCGGGCTGTTGGGCCGACAGCACGAGAGCAAAGTGTGAAAAGGGGACGAGGGACTAAAAACGAAAGCCGCCCTTCGGCCTTTTTTTTTTTTACTTATCGGTGACGTATATTTCTTCATATATTTCCTACATTTGATTTCCTGTTTTGTCATCAACGTAGAAATAGTTGAAACAGAGCTGGTGTGGCGTTTAACCCCGTTCGACCCCGGCAGCGATGAAGAAGACACACGGGAGGATGAAACGCGGATCTCTTGTTGACGTGCGGCATCGACGCGCAATGTTTACGCTCACTGTGCGGAGTGTGTGCTGCTACGTGTGAGGCCGCCTCAGTTAAGCTCCTCTATACACTAAATATTGGTTTTGAGTCTCGCACAGCTTACTCGAGGGTCCACGCGCAGTGCCGTGTATTTATTTTCACCGTTTGCTGCAGCTGTCGTTGCTCTTCCGGGACAACACAAAGTTAGCTACAACTTTAAAGTAAAAAGTGAGACAAAACTAACAGCCTCACATTGTGTGTAGTCCTTTATTGAGCGTTTTGGGGTTTCCTCTCGTTGTCTATTCCATCTGAACAACTCGCACTTAATGGACGGTTGATTGAAGGGAAAGCTGAGGTTAAATTACCCGTCACTAAAATGCTGAATGTCCATTTTCGAATACACCCTCTTCATTCCAACGAGATTCCTAACTATTTATTTGCACTGTGTGACAAGCCGTGACGAACGTGAGTGACAGGTCGTCTGATTGTGAGGTTGATCACCTGCTAGATTGAGTTTAGTTTATTTTTTCATCTGGGATTTAATGCGAGTGGGAGAAAGGAACACATGCTAAATACGAACATCTGCTCAGCCTCAGGTCAGTGATGTGGGCAGATTCAAAACCATCCAGGAACAGAGACTTAGATGTGCGTCGAGTTATTCCAACAAGCCGGCCAGCCGGTTGGATTATTAAAAACTGGAATGGGTGTTGAATTTTGATGTATTTTAGATGAGTAACCAGGAGCATGAGAAAGATGGCAAGAAGTTTCATTAGTATTTATTCCCTTTAGTATGTTACGATGAATGTTTTTACCAGTGATTTGTGTACATAGTTTTTTATTTCATTTCGAATTGTCTGTTTAAGATTGACTTTTGAGTCTAATGAGGTCACCATGTTTTTCACCTCACTGTGACCCACTGAAAGGTGTGTTAATGGATATCAAGGCCTGATGTCATGTTCACATCCCGCGTTTTTCTACTTCAAGAAGAAGAGTAGTTTCTAGCCGAATCCATAATTCATTGCAGCGCGTAGCAGCACAATCACATGAAGCACTTTGCAGATTTAATGGGTCTGTGAGCGCCGAGAGAACGGGAACATTTTTTCACTGCCCTGCTTTTGTCTAAAAAAACAGAAAGAATGCTCCCGCAAACCCTAAAACAGCAGGTGGAAGAGGGGGGAGAGAAACAGAGTTGTTGCTTATCAAATCGATACCCCATTGTGCACGGTCGACTGCTCAAAAACTCCCTCGTGCTCTCGTCTCCCTTTGTTCGTTTTTTCAATTTCTGGTAGCAGGAGATAGAAAGTGCGTCAACCGCACACGGGCTGGAGTGGTGATGAAAGGGAAACAGAGAGGTACGGACACGGAATGAGGGAGAGCAGCCCTGGAACAGCCTTTTCCTGCTTTATTCTAAGGGGTGTGTGTCCCTCTCTCCCGAGCAGATAAGAAGAGAACGAATGTTTGGATGGAAAAGCCATTGTTCTGTTCTATCAGCGGGATAACAAAAAACAACCACTAAATATAAAAGAGTAGCATGGATTGGATGGTCTGATCTGTAATTAGATCAAACTGAAATGTGTCAGCAGATTCACAGATGTCCTCCGAGTCTTTGAGAAATATTTTCTTGGCTTTTTACCGTAAACTGGTGGTAATAAACTGATCTGGTTACTTCTGGAAATGTTTGTTTTACACTTACACTTCACGTATTTTATTTGTGATGCAAATTGGCAACAATTTTTTTCCGATCCAGAGCAGCGTTTGGCTGTTTGAGGGGAATTGTCGTTAAGTCGGCTACTCTGAGCTTTTTTATTGAATTCCCTTTGAACGAAGCGCTCTCAGTATAAAACCGCGCAGCAGGCTTTACGTGCGCTGCCTTCGCTGTAAAAGGTTACGACGTAAAGAATGTAGCTCGTACGCGTCGCCTTTGCCAAGATATATTTGGAATATGTCCGTTCCAAACATCGTGATTCAGAGGCTTTTTTTTTTTTACACACTTGGGGTGTGATGAACACAATATTGTATAATAATATTGTATAATATATATCAATAATGTTAAAAATATTGGGGCGCGTGTCTGAACTTCCTACGTCCTCCGTCATGTGACCACCGCCAACGAGCACCAAACAGATACAGGCGGGAACGAGCGGCTTAATCCAGCCGGAACCTTCGGTGTCCACTCAGGACAAATAAATCCGACCGGATGCCTCCTCCCCCTTTTTCAACACGACCTGAGACTTTCCACGGATGCAGAGGAGTTACTGATCCGGCGCAGTGTGTGTGTGTGTGTGTGTCGGGGGAGAAAGGGGTCAGCGGGTCGTATCTCGGTGGATTAGCGGAAGCGGGCGGAGCAGCAGAAGCTTAAATCGGTGTATGAGTTGAGACCAGATGACAGCAGGTTGCGTTTTATCCTGCTTCCCTTTTTCTCCCCGAAAATCTCTGCTGAAGAAAAAAAACAAAACAAACCCCCCCCCCCACAAAAATAGGGGAAGGTCACTTTATAAAGCACATCAGAATGTCGTTCAATACGGCACATTTTGTTTATTGCTTATCAGTTGTAAACTTGCTGGTAGCGTCAGAAGGGAAGCACCTACAATCTGACAATCCTTACATTTCAGGGACGTTGGGAAGGGAAACAATAAATGGCTGAATATTACGTGACTCCTGCCTCTCAGACGATGTAAATCAACGAACGGCATCCAGCTCCGGATGGACCTTAAACTCTCATGTTCGGCCCAGCAGCAGATGGCTGATGGCTCTTCTCTTTCTCCCTCCATCACTTCCGTCACTCAGCTGCCTCGGCGCCTCTCCCTTCCTAACCGGTGTTTCTGTTTGTTCTGTTCCTGCCTCTCTCTCTCGCTCTGGGCTTTTCTCCAGTTCACATGATGAGCTGGTGGCCAACACGGGCAAACATTGGCCAGAGCACGCGGAGCAGCAGGGCGCAGCGTTGGTACATAACTTTCTGCCTGATCCCTCTGCAACGCCTACTCACCGCGCCTCACCAGCGGAGAGCTGCTGAAGAGACACCGGCCGAGTTCAGCTTGTAGAGTACAAGGGTTTCTTTGTGTTGACTGGATGGCTTTACATTGGATATCTTTGGGTATATATAAGACATGGCAGCGTGCAAAGTGAGAAGGAGAATTGCCTTATCGAAGATAACGAAGAGGACATCCAATGCCGTGACCTTCTTCAGCAAACCGATGATGCAATGAATGGAATAATTTCATACAAGCGGACCAACATTTAGTGTTTGTAATGCTCATTTTTTTTTTTTTTGTTTTGTAAGAATGACGTCTCACCACAGCAGCTATTATCTATACACAATCATATACTAAAGATGATGCAGCACGGCTGGATATTAATTGTAAGCCACATCATCTATTTGAATATAAGATCTATGGGGCCGATGGGAGGAGCCTTTGTCTGAGGGGTGTTTTTGTTTTTACCTCCAATGGCTAAAAAACAAGTGTTTTGACGCGACAGTCATAATCTGTTCACAAGGGGGAGCATTATCACCACTAACCCCCCCCCCCCTCCCTCCCTCCACCCTCCTCCACCCTCCAGTCACTCTGTGTTAAAAGGTACCACACTTCCACTCATTTAACATTCGAGCGAGCAATGTAGAAAATTGCTCTCGGCTCTCGGCAAGCGGCTCCAGGTGCCCATCAGTTTTTTTTTTGGGGGTTCTCGCCAAACCGGTTTATTGGAGGATTCGACGCGTAGCAACGGTGAGACAACCGGATGGATTTTGAGATACGGCCCTGCATAGATTTCAACTCTTCTTTGTCACTGATAAGAGGCATAAAATATCAAACCAGACCAATCAATCGCGGGTACAAAGGTACAAAGGTGTGTTTGAAGGGGCACGACTGCCGTTACTTTCACTGAGGGGTGAGCGCCTTTGTTCCTCCAAAGCTTCTAAATCAACAGGTTCAGATTATTTAGAATGGGGGAAGAGGAGGCGAGCAACGAAATAAATGCAACACCATTTTTAAATGAGAATTTCTTTTTTGTCCAACGCGGCCTGTGGTGGGAGCTCGGAGCAAGCGAGGGTCCGGGGGGGTTGGGGGGTGGGGGGTGCCATTAAAGGTGTTGCGTGAGGCCCAAAGGGGAGAGAATGGGCCGGAGGGAGAGCTCATTCCTTGTAATGTAGAAGAAGAAGAAGTCTCACCCACACAAACACGACATGAAAGACTCTCACAGACACACACACACACTCTCGCTCCTTTGGGCTTCCACTGAACTGAGCAGAGAGAAAGTAAACACGGTGTCGTTTTTCCCTCAATGGCGACCAGGCGGGAGGAGGGGGGAGGAGGGGGGAGTGGGGGGGAGGAGGGTCCGTCGCAGTAACGTACTTCCCTCCCCGTATTAATGAAATGAAATACCTGATGGACTGATAGACCGGGTTAGTGTTTCCTGTCAGGAGTGACCACAAAGATGCGTGACTTCAGCACATCTGCAGCACATCTGGCCCGCTTTCTCTCACCTGGTTGATGATGTAGATGCCGTAGTCGATCCTCTGCCGTCTGAGGATGGGGTGCAGGTAGTGGAGCCAGTACTTCAGGTGGTTTTCTCGGTGGCGGAACGGGATGATGATGGCCACCTGGACGGCGAGGGACAGTTTGAGTTGATGCATTTGATTGTTTTGTTTGACGCATTTCAACACTTTGTCTCCGTCGGAGACGCATGAATAAATGAATGCTGGAAAGCAAAGCGAGACACACGTTTTCTGGAGACATGGACAAAGAGTCCTGTTGGAGTAATTATGCATAATTGAGCTTTGTTCCATCCTGTGAACTGTTCTGCACCAGAAAATAGTCACGTAAAGTCGGTTCTCATTTATTTTGCATGAAGCAGCTGGAGCAAGTGGCTCTTCATGGCTTTGCACATTTGATTTGTGGCCGTCCTTTGTCTTCTCTGATTAAGTGAGTCTTCATCGGCTGTACCAACAGTCCAAGGTTAAACTATAAGTTATCACGTAAGAAGCGTAGTTCTGCACTCGGATGAAGACTGACAGCCAGACGACCTCGCTCTCCGTGTTATTAAGCATTGTGATTAGTGCGTTTTTGACCGCTGTAGGAGGCGCCCAGGTATCCGTGAAGTATTGTGTGGCCGAGAAAGACAGAAAAACAATATACAGTATAGCACTATGATAAATAGTACTTACGGTGATGGTAAGTAATGGTTTGCTTTGCGATTTTAATCCAACTTTTAAAGACAATACATACAATACAAGTGAAGAAAAAATGACTTTGTAGGAGACAAACTGTAAGTAGACAATTTAATCGCTCACACTTTTTACCTCTATGTTTTTACTATTTCATCGTTTTTACTCCATTCTAAATCACGCATTCATTCTTGTCTTGTGTTTTTCACTACTACATATTGTGTGCGTGAATACACGCTCAGTTTAAAGCACGCGGCGGACACAGACCTTCCATCTGGGCCGACAGTCGGGTGGTGTGTAGCGGCCTCCGTCCGTCACGTTGGGGTTCTCCCTCTGCACTCGTTCCATCGTCATCTGGGAGCTGAACTCGATCAACAAACGCCCCACTGAGGAAACAAGGGGAGACGGAAGCGTTAGCGGGATGACGCAGGAGGAAGAAGATGAAGTGGAGAAATGCACAGATGAGGAAGAAAGAAAGGGCACGAGGGGTGTAGGGAGTGAGGGACGCATGCCAGCGCTGTTGGCTTTAAAGCACTGCGTTAATGGGATGCACAGCCGTTGTAAAACATGTATTCCTACAAAATAAAGCACAATTTTGAAGTTGGAAAACACAACACAAAAGGCAATTATGCGCCTCGGTGATGGAGCAATACCATATATTATATCCCTACAAATCTATCCAACATGTGTGTTGCTGCTGTGCGAGAGATTCTCGTTTCAGAGCACTTTAGAAATAAGGCTCGGCTTTAAATCTCTGGCCTGCACAATAAATGCAGCCCCTCGTTCGGGGACTAAGGATCATTAAAATACATGAGCAACCGTTTGCATTTTAAGCTCCGTGTCAAAGCCTGCAACCAAAACAGACCACACTCTGGCCACTCCTTTTGGGGCAATATCTCACCAATCAGCCCATGTTTGTATCCAATGTCGGAGGCAGAGAAATAATAATAATAAAAACGCAGCCGTCAGAGCCACAGATAAAATAAGTCTTATGTTGCATATGTGTACGACTGCAGAGCATGAGAGCCAAAACGGATATGACTTAATAATCCAATTAGCATTGATGCGTGGCCTGTCGAGGGGGGGGGCGCCCTCCGATCGACGCCGGCCGGGCGGGGAGCACGATCGATCGCAACGAGGTTACATGTTCATAACACGCTTCTTTATCACCCACAAGAATTTAATGCAAATAGTACAAACAGACTGCCCCCCCTCCCCCCACCCCCCCCCCACCAGCCCGGCACCCTCCACCGTCTCCACTCAAACACTCTCGTCTTCCTCTCGCGCACTAATGAGACAGTAAGTAGAACATTGTGTTTTCATCTAATCTCAGAATAACACTGGAAGAAAAAAACAAAAAGATGCTACAGATCGTTTGTTGTGTTGTTGATCTTTAATGAATCAATGCAAGAAATATATATGAACAAACAGCACACTTCAGAGACCTGCACCGTGTGTTATTTAGGTCAAGCCTTACATGCAGAACAAGACAACGAGCATTGTGGGTCTCTGTGACTATAAGAGAGCTGATATACGAGCGATGGTTTCAACGCTTTTAATTTCTCGTCATGATGACAATTATCTCATTCACGCTGACAAACACACGCACGCACGCACGCTTATCTGATATTACTGCGACGCGTTATGATCACGCTGCTCGGCCCGCTGTATCTGGGGCACCGGCTGCATTCTGGGGGACACGTCGGTGCTCCGTCTGCAGGTACACTCATGTACACTCGTTTAGTGTGTGCACCCCTCACAGACACACACACACACACACAGCGAAATTTTTGAGGGAAAAACTTTTGTTTGTATTCAGTCTAATCGCGTGTCGGGTCATTCTGCAGGGCGCAGACTTGCGTGTCCGTCGCAGCAGGAGACGATTTGTCTTCTTTCGGTAAGACGTGTGAGACGCGCTAGTCGTGACTAAGCTTCACGCCGCCGCCGTTGATGTTCTCCCGCCACAAAGAAAGCGGCCATCTGACCACGGAAGCTAACCAGCAGGCCTGTTCTGAGACTTTTTCTGTGCCTTCGTGCCTTAAGTGACAACCAAGGTCAGATTTTGCAGCGAGAGAGTTTATAATTGAGTTTGGTTCTTTGGCTTCAGGATGAGGGGAGGACAAAGACGGGAGGGAGAGACTGTTCCTCTCCTCCTGCCTCCTTTGTGACAAGAGAGACTTTCCGCTTTTTGAATCGTATTAGCCCGTCCACGTTCTCCTCCCTCCCTCTCTCCCTCTCTCTCTCTCTCCTTCAATCATTTACAAAGGCCTCCACTGTAATTGCCATTCTTCCAGAAAAAGGGGAGAAAGAGGGATGAAAAAAAGATGGAGGAAGAAGATGGCGGGAAAATGTGTGTGAGAGATAAAAATATATTTCTTTCTTCTCCTTCTCCGATATATTTGACTCTGCTTGTCGTCGTTGAAGGTGGGGAAGGCTTCGCTTGGGAATCTCCCCCACGCACAAAACATCCGGTCCTGTGTGTGTGTGTGTGTGTGTGTGTGTGTGTTAATGTACGGTACCCGTGGGCAGAAACAGAAGCGACCGAGGGTTAAAAGTGGCGCCTTTCAACCGCTCACCAACATGGAGAGCAAAAGGTCGGCGAGAACGCCGTGACATTTTTCGCCAACCGACAGCTTCGCTTTCACGAGCCGCGCTGCTGGAAAAATGAAGCCCAGACGACTGAAGGAAACACGGACGTTATGTAGAAGGTCGTTTAAAAACCTCTTCGCTTGGTGGATAAAAGGTTTCCCGGAGAGCGCAGCGTGGACAGTTTCAGCCAAGGACCGATTCACAACAGGAAATTGTATTGATTGATATTGAACCGATATCAGAAGGCGTCTTGGAGGCGTCCATTGGTAGACTGTAGGGGCTCACAAGTGGTGAGAATCTGGTGATATTGTACTTATTGTACGGCTGAATCGAGATAATTTAAGCAAAGTAAGGAAAAAACACATATTACATATATGCAATCAGAACTGCAATTGCATTTATGTGTCCCATCCAGTGGTTAAAAAGTAACGCGTTACTGTAATTCCACTACTTTTAGCGGTAACGAGCATGTAACAAAGTATTTTTTAAGAATAAATTAACGCAGTTACAATTGAAATTGAAATGAGTTCATTACTCGCGTTACTCTCTTTTGTGACGCGAAGCGGAGGGCCGGCCAATAGTAAGTAAATAGCTGCCTGTCAGCACAAAATAGTTGTGGCCACCAAACGTTGTGTGTCACAGAATAGTCGCCGTACGTGCACGTAAACAGCATCGCGTCGCTCATGACGAAAGAGCGCAGGATGCTGCAGGCGCCGCCCCACGCAAACAACCACGGCTCCACTGTACACGGACTGCAGTGCAGCCGATGAACCGGGCAGAGCTGAATAGATTGATCGCTCGCTATGTGGAAGATGAGATGCATCCTGTCGAGTCAGTTGCCTTCAGGCAAATGCCTGAAACAGTTATTATGTATTAAGTTAAGTATTAAAAAGGACTTTTGCACTATTGCTTGATTTGAAGGCCTGTTGCCCTGTTGATTACAATAAATCGGTCTAAAAAATATGTTTATTGTGTTTGACTGTTCAGTACTATTTATATTCCTTACATTTAAAAAGCAGACATAAAAGTAACTTAAAAGTAACTTTCCAGAGTAACTAATTACTTTTGATACACAGTAACTGGTAAGTAATTCAATTACCTTTAAAAGAAGTAACTAGTAACTGTAACTAAATACTCATTTTCAGTAACTTGCCCAACACTGGTCCCATCCAACATCATAACTCTTCTTTTTGATCGATTACAACACTGCTATCATGCGGTTGGGGTTTCAACACAAAAGGAACCACGTCTGAAATTAATCTTTGAATGAAAACTATTAATTACAAAACTGTATCTCAAAAGATAATATCGTGACCTCAAGTGCATAAATATCTTCTTACACCCATATAAGATGTAAAGTGCGAACCTCAAAGGCAAAATAGCACACATATAGTACAAGATGGCAAATAGAGACAACAAGGGAAATTATGATTAAAAAAGCCTTGTTAAACGTAAGACAGTGTTTGGTATTTGAGGCTCGACCGCGTGAGGTGATAAATCAAACACAGATCCAGAAGTAGGAAATAAGTGTTAATCTGATTTATGTGCTGCTGCTGATTCATTCAGAACTTTTCAACAAATTCCCTTTTGGATTATGAATTTGTTCTTTTACTGCTGCTTTCTTCATGCGGGGACAGAAAAAACTGCAGCAAAAAGACAAAGGCCATAAAATAAAGCCATGAAGCCAAACTACAAATAAATGAATTACCCAGAATGCTACAGGGTTTGCATGTTAAGAAACATCAAGGGTATCATTAGAAGAAAATGTTCAAATGGGAAGTTTTTGTGGGTGAAATTACTTACGGAACCGGCGGCCATTTCTTCAACCGGCAGTAGACACACAAAAAAAAACCTGCAGTAGCATAATGAGAACGAGCAAGAACCAAGACACCTCAAAGTCTGGTTTGTAGCAGACTAATGAAGCAGGCTGGCGCTAATCTGGTAACCTGCTGTGTGCATGTAACTACTCTACAGTGAATGAATGAAGTGATTACATTAAAAAATGACTTGGAAACCTATCGGGTCGTGATATGAAAGCCTGCGTCTTCCCCCTCTGGATTTGTTTTGTTCACGTGTTCTCTTTTTTTGGCGCGTGAATTTCCAAGCCGATGAAAGTAACGACAGAATAAAACACTTCAGCTTTAAGTACCTGCTGCTACTAAGAGTACTTGTGTCAGCAGTGACGGGAGTAGTACTCCGTCACGGATCACCGCCCACACCAGCGTGAAGGCATGAAGCAAGTGACGGCTAAAAGTTCACCGATGCGTTTTTTGTTCTCAGACGGACGAGGGTGGTGGTGGTGGTGGTGGTGGGGAGGGTGGGGGCACATGAAACAGATGGAGGCTGCGTGTAACAACAACATGGAATCCTGGCACCAGAAGCAGGGCGTGTGAAAGGGAGACAACGACGACGCGGCAAAAAAAAGTTTCTCAGTCGCAAGAAACAGAAGAAACAGGAAAAACAAGTGTTGTTTTGTTTTTAACCACATGCACTGTTGTTCAGTTGCCAATTAAGCAAAACCCAATCCTTGATTATCATCATCCTACTAATCTGGAATTAATCTATTCCAAGTAATCTAGGGACAGTGTCCTGGCTCTGCCGACCGTGCAGACGTGCGAGTGTCCCCGGATGCTCTCGTTGGCACGATTTGGACTGTTCTCCCTACGACACGATATCAAATCTGCACGGCGTCACGCCAGCGTGTGTGTGTGTGTGTATGTGTGTGTGTGTGTGCTTTTGGGCCACCGGTCCCACTGGCGCTGTCCAGCTGGCACACCGGAAAAAAAACGCGTGTTACAAAACTCCATTCTGGGAAGAATCGGTTTCCCCAATCAGCCGTAGGCCGAGCACACAGAGGCTGCGAGGTCAGGAGGTCAGAGAGCAGCGCGGCTCGGTGTGGTCAGACATGAAATGGCGCCGGGCTCGGGCTGCCGCGGGGCGACAAGGTCGGGGCAACTTTTCACGCCGCCAGGACACACACGCTAGGAATAACAATGCGGAATAAATTCATCATTGGTCCCGTTTTATAAAGTAAATGATCAGTGCACGTTCAGTAAACACATGATTTACAGTGTTAGTATTGACAGTTCTCACTAAATTAATAAGGACCTGTGTTTTATATTGTGGAACCATTTATAAGTTGGTTCGAAACGGCATCTTAAATCAGAGCACGAGGCCATTTTTAGATGGAATCGACTACGTCATGAAGTGAAAAAGTGTTTTGCGCCCTCTAATCCCACCGACCACTAACCCTCCCCGACCTCGCCGGTTCTTAGAACTTCTTCGGTAACCGATTTGTAGCATTGGAACGTTCCAATGACAGCAAAGCTAAAGCCGGTCCTCTGCTTTATGTGTGCTGGGCATTAATCGACTTCAAAATCTGGTGAACCAGCGTTAATGAATGATTATCTTAGCGTATTAAGTTGATAATTCTTCTTATTTATTTTTTGTGCCGACTAAACACAAAGAAAGTAACTATTTTTTGGGGAGAGCTTCATGTTGAGCGCATATTTCTCTTTGACTCTTTGACTTTTATTTCTTTTCTCCCTGGACTTTCCTTCTTCTTTCGACACCATTTTAGGTGATAAGTGCTGAGATGAAACCAAATCAATTCAGAGCACTCATGCGAAGGTCTTCTTGGAAGAAGCAGATGGACAAATGGCGAGACGAATGAACACAAATACAATTTAGGGTGAAGTGTTAATAGAAATAAGATTAGATCATTGATGGGTAGCTATGGAAACGTGCCATTAAAGTGACTCAATAATCTGAGTATTATGTTTTTTTATTTTTTATCCAAGCCTTAAAGCCACCTACTGGAAACAAGATAGAAGATGATATAAGAGTGATATTAAACCACAGGGATTAATCGGGGGGGGGGGAAGAGACCTTGACTTTGTATGGAGATTAACCGAGTGGAAAATAAAGGAGTTGGCATCAAAAAACGATGGGACCCTCTGAAGAAACCAAATAAAGTGTATCCTTTCATTAAATCAGAAGGGCTTAATTTGCACTCTAAAAGTGGTTTTACGTTGGCTCATTGTTTAATGATTTCGCTCTCCGTGGCAATTACAATGAGTGTAAAATGCTTTAATGACTATGAGGGGGAAGCGCAGGCTGTATGTCTACATCTGAGAGCCTTGCAGCTACCAGATATTAACAGTTCCAGTTTTCTCGATGCTTTTTCTACTTTTTTTTGGTTACTTAGTTCAATGAGGGGAAACGGGTAAAAAAGACACGCGCGCCATCAATGACCGTGTCAAAAACTCGTAGCCACTGTAGCAGAAAAAGAGCACAATGAATCAGCCGGACGAGCCGAGCCGCCGATCAACTGTGGCGTGCGTCACCGAAAGAGGGAACCGCACAAACTTCACAGATTCATCCTCGCGGAAAGTAATCAAAGAATATAATGCTGATTATACTGCATATTTTGTAAGATGAATGGGTTTGTATAGAAGACGAATAGATTAGATCAGTAGAGTTTGCTTATACCGTCACAATAAAGCTCACAGCCGCGGACGAGTTCCCACACGTGGCGTTTTAATGTTGTCTCACGTTCTTCTTCTCCAGCGACGTGTTGCCAAAAGGCAAATGATCTACAATCAATTCTGTGCCTGAACGCATCGTGCGAGACGAGCAGAGCACTCGAGCTGCTCTTGGCTCTGTCCACTCCGCTTTATGGAACAATGTATTTTCCCTCTGCCATTTCATTTTAGAGTCCAGATTCAGAATGGGAAATGGATAAAAAGGAGCTAGAAGAACAAATGACTATACTGCACTACTACCTTCTTCTGTCCCACAACACAAAGGGTCACACTTCACAGACACACACGTTACAGGCCTTTGACAGCTGTGAGTACAGCTGCAAAATAATCATGATGCACAGTTACAAAAGAAACCCAGAGCCGGTCCTCCTGCTACAACCTGACATGACTTGCTAAATTAAGCTAGAATCGCTGGGGAAACCTTGAGCAATAGTGTACATTGTTTGTTGGGACACGGACCGGATGTGTGTGGTGTTGAGGGAATTGTGCAAAATGCTGCTTGGCTGCATTTGCTGACCCAAGTTGAAAATGTGGGAGGTTTCACTAAAGATATATTTCTTTTCTCCTTTTTTCCCCCCAAACTGTTCTGCAGTTCAGTCACATGCAGCGGAACTACAACTCACCAATGAGGGACACACTCATGAAAAACAATATCCGCCGTTGATAAATGGAAATGTTTTGGATTACCAAGCCGTATCCCAAAAAAAAAAACTGAAATAAAGGACGTAGATTTACTCAAAGCCGTGTTTCCACTGTGGAAATCAGAACTTGGTGAGTGTGCCAAAAGAAATAAACATCAACTGCATTAAACAAAAGAACTATGCCATAAATAATTAGAGTCCTTTACAACGGGGATTGAAACAAAGAGGCTAACGAGATAACACGAATCATTTACTCCCAACTAGTCACAAGAGGAACTGTCATTAAGCGGAGAAGCGGCGACGCAGAAAGTCAAAGCGTGTGAAAACACATGGAGGTACGAAGCAGAGAGACGGAGAAAGAGGCAGCGCAGGTGGAGACGGGCTGCTTACGGACTTACACACCGTTCCGCTCTCTGCCTTCATGCAACCGACTTCTAATAATAAAGTAAAACAAGTTCTTCAGAAAACTCGTCCGCAGCACCTGCACGCGCTAATTATGATTTATGCTTTGAGCTGTAGTTTAAATCAGCACTCAAACAGCCGCCGCTGGTAAAAAGCCGTTTGAGGACGGGTTTTTTTTTCGCTGTGTCTCTACATTAATATTTGAACGTTACTGAAAAAATAAAGGGAATCAATTATTAAGTACAACTTTAACAACCTTTATTATGACTACTTGCATTGCTTTAGCAGCTGCCTCTGCATCCTGCAAGTGCTAAAAAAAAGAATATTTTTCTCTGCAGCCAAGAAGCAATATAGCACACACACACACACACACACACACACACAAACAGAAAGAAACACAAAAAAGCAATGGACACAATTAGCCAACACCGATACAGAGAAATACGACAAAAGTAGAACATAAAGCATAGAACACACACGCGTGTCGTCTGCAGCCGGCGATCATGACGGACGTCTGAAGCAACGAGAACAGACGGCCTCTCAGCTTTCACAGAACACACAACTTAGCCAATTCAATTACACACACACACACACACAAACGCGGCAGAACACTCAATACCAATACATCTTAAGCCTTCATAACAAATCAGCTCTTTTCACCTCTTGTTGATACAACAGCAGTCACTGATTCAACGGACAAAAAAAAACACAAGACGGAAAACAGGACGTCCTATTAGACGGTCTTATGCAATGTGAAGCAGAACTACAGCAACGGAAAGATAATTAATGTGCCAGTAAGAAAAAATGCAAATGATGTCTAAAGTAAACAGGGAGAGTGTTGTTCCCATCAAAAAGAAGGCATCACAGACATGTATAATATAACAATGAACGCTCCGACGTCACTAAATGTGAAAACAGACCTAATTATTCAGCAGTAATGGAATTGGCTAATTAAGGTGGGCAAGTGTCCCACTGGAAGACCAGTAACAGTATATTACAGCAACGTGAAAGGGAGATATAACACTTATATAACATCATTATACGTTCATTTAGTTCAGCATTTACAGGGGAAAGATTTCACTACTTATACAACTATTTTATATGTTTTAAACCATTATAACATCTGAAACATCAATCTGGAGAGACAGACAGAGACTGGAGCTCATGGGCGTTTTCATCAGGTGACACACTGGCTACACGCACACGCACACGCACACACACACACACACACACACACACACACACACACACACACACACACACAGGAGCACAGACTGTGAGCTGATTTAACCGATGTGACTGCAGCTTTGCTTTTCTACGGCTTGAAAGCTCTGGAAAAACCAACGGCGTCCGTCTCCAAAGACACGGTGACCCGTTTTCAACAGAGTGCTCTGCAAGAGCTGTGAGACTGGACGGGAAGAGGGGGAACACAACGAGAGGGAGCGAGCGAGCGACGCACCGAGGGGAACGGCCGTTACGTGAGGCAGGTGGGAGAAAGTAAAGCATGCAGGGAAAGAGAGGAAGAGAGAAACGAAGAGGAGGAGGAAGAACACTCTTTATTTCCTTTCCTTTAGCAGCTGCGAAGAAGTGTCCTACTTGGATTGTTGTGTTTATTCTGTTATTACATTTTTTAAGGACCTTACAGGATTAACGTCATTTTCTTATTTTTATATTCAAATCTTGCTCTACAGTCTGCTGTTTATTACATAAAAATGAACAAAGAAAATGACCGTCGCGATACTCAATTGGTTCCCGAGTCCTTTTGTTGTTCTACGGTTTATCCCACAGAACATTTAACTTCCCTCTTTTCTTACATGAAATAGAGACCTCCAGCTGAAAAGAAGGTTACTTTGAAGGATTCATGGTGATGGAAATCCATTTATCTTTGTTTTGACTGCATCTGCACAGCATTACTACATTACAGGTTTTAGTTTCTTAGTAACTAAAAGTGAAAGAGGAGCAACCTTCCACCTTGATTCTAAAAGAACCCATACATGAGAACCTGCATGCTCTCCTTATTTTGCAGTAACTTGCCCTGCAATTTAAAAGGATTGTATTTAATGGATTTCTTTCATAGGCGGCATGTTTTCCACGTTGTCATGAAAGAAAGTTAGTTAAAGAGGGTGAAGTTAACACCTTCTTTATAATAATATCTTGATAAATCACACGGTTACACAACTTCTCCACCACGATTCCAAGGGTACGTAAATCTGCGTGATGTTGATTTGCTTCTTCGTGCTGCATCCTCTTGATTCAGGCCAACGGGTCGCCTTTATTTCTACATAAAACACCTCGACTCACATTGGATCTCAGCTATGTTTTAAAAAAGAAAAAAATGATGGAAACCGTATCAAGCTAGAAATCACTCTGACTACTTTTGAGAAGCCACGTCTGGAATATTTATCATCATTGTGCTGCAGCTGCGGCGAGAGAGCAGGAAGACGGGAGGGGGGAGGAGGGAGGAGACGGGGATGAAAAACCAGCAGCACCTCTCGTGCTGAACTGATCCCTCTGCCTCCGGCGCTGCAGGCTACGCTTGCTCCTCATCATCAGCAAAGCCTTCGGGTCCCGGCCCTCTCTTGTTTGCACAAAATCCCAATTCAGATCCACACCGTGAGGGGTCTATTTAGCTACTGCTCTTGTTTCTTCTCCCCCCCCCCTCCCCTTTGATGTTCTTGATGAATTATTAATATTGTTTCTTGTACTTTTCCTCGAACTAATACTTTTCTCAGGCAATGCTCTGTCCCGTTGTTATTGTCTTTCTGTTGAAAAGACTTAACCGGCAAAATGATCTGCACGCAGCCGATCGCGCCACAAAGGAGAGATGATTTAGAGAGGTTTTATTGCAGGTTTCTCCTCCTGACGCCGAGTAGCGTACGGACCTGCTTTGGATTGAAAGAAACAAAAAAATAAGTTTTCATGATTGTGTCATCTCTGTCAGGCAGCAGCAGGAAATAAGAGTGAGTGAGGAGGAGCATTTGAACGTGATGCACTGGCAGACACTTGCTGACGCGGGTGTTTATGGGCCCGGTGTCTGAGTCCCGCTGAACTGTCCCATCACTGCATCCTCCGGTCCGGTGTTTTTTACAAGCATTTGTAGTTTGCCATGAGCCCTTTTCGGCAGTGTGTCTGTGGTCTTACACAGTAGCGGCAAACACAACTGAGCGGGACGGCGGGCCAAATGCGGTGAACATTTCTGCAGCTGCAGGAACGTAACCGAGTGTAATTCATCACTTCATAAACCAATCTGCGCTGAAACATCTGCAAACGGCGAGGAAATGTAACCACCGATGCGAAAAACAAACAAAAAAAACCCGAGCTGGAGGTTTGAGGGAAAACAGATGCCAGACACGAGCAAAGGTCGGTAAAAGGGGGCTTCACGCTTTGTCCGCTAAGCCATGCAAACAGGGGACGCAGACGGTTTATGACAGCGCGAGCAGCACATTAGCATTTCACGAGCTCTGTGAGACCCGATAAGCTACGTGGCAGACGCCGGCTGCATGGCGGGTGATGGATGGGTGCACGGGAAAAAAAGGGGACAGGAAGGCAGGGAAAACGATGATGAAATGGAATTAAAAAGGGTAAAACACGCAGGGGGAAAGGCACAAAACGTCAATATACAGTAAAACAATTCATGAAAGTACAAATACTAATTAAAGAGTACTGTTGAGCCCATGTGCATGACTGAGTTGTTAACAATATATTCAGGAAAAGTTCTTATTAAACGGAATTGCATGTATTGTTTATTGCTGTGAGAATGTGTTACTCCAAAAGAAAGAAATTATTAGTGGAAACAGTTAAAGGGGATTTAAGGGAAAGTGTGCACTCTGCAGTCCAGTTAATAAATCAATCAGTGTGAGCGTTTATCAGATGCTAAAACAGTGCATAACTGTTTATAGCAGTGAGATTGGATATTATAACTCAGGAACGTTATCACAATAACAACATTTTTCTCCTCCGCCTGGAGCATTAAGAGGCAGCAGCAGGAGAACATAGCGCTCATATTATAATGCAGTGACTCGCTTTAAGGGCCCCATGAAACCCAAAAGTCAGACTTTTATGTCCTCTTTATCATAAAGCAGGTTGAGGTGCCACATAAATACCGTGAAAGTATCTAAATACTTAATCCAGGGAGGAACGCAGCAAGTGAGGAACAGTGCGAAAAGCGCAAACGCCGGAGAAAGTGCTGCTAGCGCTAAAAGCGTTTGCCCGACGGGGAAACGGAGGGCGGGAAGCTGAGGGCGGGAAGCTGAGGGGGGGAAGCTGAAGGGGGGAAGGCGGAGGGGCGGAAGCGGACGGCGGGAAGCTGAGGGGGGGAAGCTGACGGCGGAAAGCTGACGGGCGGGAAGCTGAAGGGGGGGAAGCGGAGGGGGGGAAGCTGAGGGGGGGAAGCTGACGGCGGGAAGCTGACGGCGGGAAGCTGACGGCGGGAAGCTGAAGGGGGGGAAGCGGAGTGCAGGAAGCTGACGGCGGGAAGCTGACGGCGGGAAGCTGACGGCGGGAAGCTGAACGGGGGGAAGCGGAGGGCGGGAAGCTGACGGCGGGAAGCTGACGGCGGGAAGCGGAGGGCGGGAAGCTGACGGCGGGAAGCGGAGGGCGGGAAGCTGAGGGCGGGAAGCTGAGGGCGGGAAGCTGAGGGCCGGAAGCTGAGGGCCGGAAGCGGAGGGCCGGAAGCGGAGGGCGGGCTTCCCCACGCCGTCAATCAGGACGATTCCCAGTGCGGTCGTGGTGTCAAAACTACACGTCAATTAGAGAATTTCACAGTTTTAAACGTAAACATTAGCAATGTAAACACAGCTGTAATTAATAACACTGATTGTTTCATTTTCGTGGTATTGTGCCTAATGACTGTGAAGCACTAAATGGAATGGGACCATAAATAATTTGTAATCATTCTCAACTGCTCGCCGTCCTCTCTGAAAGTCCAAATGGCTGCTGGGAAAAAGGGCCGCTTATTAGTTTACCTAAATACACGAGGGCAAGTTACAAAATATGTGATAAGGTGAGATAATATACTACGCCGTATGATGTGTACAGTTAATCAACTCTCAGCAATCACAGCATTACTTTGAATTAATTGTGCGCCTCTACGCCCCAGTTCAACAACTTTTTTTTCGGTAAGTAGCTTAATAACATCTCAGAACCGCATCCAACTGGCTGCTTTCCTGCCAAAGAGGCTGGCAGCAGTTCTTATCAGAGCGAGGATCCGTCTGTGGGAAATCACGGCCCGACTGCACAGATCGCATCCGATGGCACCGTCTCTGGTGTTCAAATCTCCAGCGCCGCATCATTTACAAAGAGAAAGAAAAGCGACGCCGAAGAGATAATTGCTCCTCAGCTCAGAGCTGTCCTCCCGAGGTTGAGTTTTACAATTACAATATAAAAACCGGTCCACCGAGAGAGACATATTCATGGGCTTTTTGTTGCATAAACTGTAAGAAAACTCAAATGTGAGGCATGCGGTACTTTAAACACACACTGACCACCAATAACAGCTCAGAAAAAGCCTCGTCGTTCTCTAATTGAATCAAATGAAATTCCAGTCGTTTCAAGAATGAAAGCAGTTGAACTCACAGGTCACTTTTTTTTTTTTTTCTTCGCCCGAGTGAACACGCTGCCTCTCAGTGGCTCCGTCGTGTTTCCCTCTGAGAACATGATTGTTTCGCTGCTTGACATCGGACGCTCATCCGTGTTTAACGGCAGCGCGGCAGAGAGGGTCACCATGCGCTGTCACACTGTATTCAACAACTTCAGGAATATAAAACAATATTTCCCGGAACACAAACACACACAGACACGCAAGAAAATGGAAATAAATGAAATAAACTTCACCTTATCTCACCTACACTAACACATGGTTCCCTTCTCTACTTTTACCACCGGTAAACGTCTCGATGGGATTAAACGTCCTCTTCTTCAAGAGAGAAACGGCAGCAAGGCAGCAGGAAAACAGCATTACGACGACAAATAGAACACAAACGACATTAAGGGGCCTGAGATAAGTGTCGCAAAGGACTCCGAGTAGAAGGGAGTACACATGAATTACACAGAGGGTCTTTCTGTCTTTGTGGTTTCCACTTTTCTTTTCCCTTCGTATCCTCCTTAACTAATGGATCAGTTAATTGTGTTTTCTGTCCTGCTCGTGTCCTCAGTTCATGCCTGAGAGCTGTGGGCCAAAGCTGAGGAATCATTTGTGAAGTTGGATCACTATGGATTCAAAGAAATAAATAAACACGTATTAGACTCTTGGCTACCTTGCTTTGAACAGAGCAAATAAAAGTAAATTAAAGCAAAGAATGTTCCTTTTTTTTTTTAAAGTACGCACAGGCCTTTATTTCCCTGTTTTATGTGCGACAGAAATGTAACAAACAAAAGTTATGTTCTATGGCGCTGCTCCATGGCACTATACCCCAAAGGGTCATTAACTCCAAAGGGTAAAAATAAATAAAAGCATAGATACGACATAAAGCTTAATAAGGTGACATATATCCAACTTGACATATATCCAAAGAATTCAGATTACTGTCATAGACGACAATGTAAAGCTTAAAACCAGATATTCTCTATTTCTCTTTCAAAACAATCTAGATTGATTTATAGCGCTGTGGAGGAATAAATAAAGTATTTCCCTTTACGTTTAAGTATGTGAGCAGGAAATTGTGTTTCAATCATTTCACACTAAAACATAAAAAGTTATGGAGGAAGAAATTCCCAGGCGGTTAAACCGTATTTAATCATTAATTCATTCATGAGAACAAATGGCGCCACCAAACAGCCGAACACAACGCGGCGGAAATACTCGGCCTCTGACTGAAGAGTTGCGGCCGAAGGGGGAACAGCACAGATGGCCGCGTCCAAACGCCGCCGGGCGGATTCCAGCATCCGCGTCTAATTAGGGCGAGGAGGAAAGAAGGATCGTTTCCAAAGCAGACGGTTCTGGCCCGGGTGTGGACAAGTCCCAAAACCACAAGCCTGGAGCCCCCAGCCACCAGCCACCCCCTAAACCCCCCCAGTTTGTCTACAACCTCGTATTCAATTCAAATTCGAACCTAAATGCTGCTCAGGTCAATATCTTGGTTCAACGTCTTGATGGAAGTCACGGCTGCTGAGGGTTCAGGGGGATCGAGACGCTTTTTCATGCCGCCTCCTTCTTTCAGTCACTGATTGCTGCAGCCACTGATTTTTCCGCGGAGGCTTCGTGGGGCCTCCACCCCCCTGTGGCTTGGACCCGATACACGTGAGAGGGCACGAATGCTTTAAAACTTGCACGGATGTATGTGTTACAGGGTGAATACGGGAGAAACAACAAAGTGTCTCTGGGTTTAATGCTGTGACCTGAATGCAGCTACTGTGGCGATGTATCATTCTAAATCTTTCTCTCAGTACCCTGAAATATAAATATTAAACGTAGGATCCATTTCCTTTGGAAGGCTCCAGTTTGCAATGTTTTTCATTTCAGCCGAATAACGCCACGGGATGTGTGATACAATAAAGAGGATTTTTTTTTTTTTTAAAAGAACACGTCTGTGGGTAGAAACTGTGGCCAAGAATAAAGACAATAAATTACAACACGGCTTCGATTCACGTGTGAAGCCAAATGCGCCGTCCCCACTGACAATAGACGGAGGTACAAAGCCCAACGAGAGACGTGGGACGAGGTGACAAATCAGCACTTTAAGCTTCTGCTGTCGGCCCACACTGCCGAACAATGCAGAGCTCGCCGTATGTGGAACGCGCTCAACGCGATGACAACAGCGGGGAGATGCGGCGCCCTTTAAATGGTTGCCAAGCATATGAAATATAAATGAGGCGTGCACCTCAAACGGTGAGGGAGTCGATCGCTGGACCCCGCCTGCTTCCGCCTAAGGTGCGTTCTGTCCCCCTAAACTGCTGTTTGTATTTCAGAGAAACGTTTTCCTGATTTCAGATTCACAAGCATACGTTTGTCTCGAATTTGAGGAAAAAAAGGATCCTCAACGAGTGGAGGGATGTCAACGTTGGAGGATCATTATAGGAGCATATCCCAGATCTACAGCAGCCTATTGGACGATACTCAATAGACTTCAGGGCCTGGACATGATAAAGAAAATGGCTGGTTGCCATGGGAACCCACAGCACGCAAAACAACGCTCATACCTACAATGTCTCGTTAATGGATCTACAAAGTAAAGCTGAGCGATGTGAACTTTTTTCCCATTCGTTTCATTTCCAAATACCGACTGATGGATAATGAGCCACGATCACAGGGTTTATCATTGCCGCCTTCAAGGAGTACTTACAAAATAATATAATAACCACCAGTAGTGTGGAGGAAGATAATAGAGAAACAAAAAAAATATTTGGCAAGATGAGAGATTCTCTTCACTCGACTATGAGTCAGCCTTTAAAACCAGGAACGGATGACATTTGATAAATATTACGGTTTTAAAATGGTCAAAATCAAAGACAATTCCTTCGTCTCACATCTCATCATCGATGTAATATCAATATACACCCGACAACGTGACAAGACAACTAACTCGTTCATTAGAACTAATTAATGACTTGATTAGAAGGCAAGACTTTACGACCTCAAAGTGGTTTTACCTCATTTTAGTAAAAAAAAACCTGCACTGCAGTTAGACTGAAAGTTAGTAGAAAAAGTCGAACTAAGAAGCCCTTAAAATGTAATTTCCGCTTCACAATTAAATTAACGAGTGCTATACACACACCGCTACAAAGCACTGAACATCACCGTGTGTGTGTGTGTGTGTGTGTGTGTTTCTTTTCAAATCTGCTCACCTCTTTGATTTGGATGAAAGTAATAGGAAGGAGGCCTGTTTACCCAAAATATTATTTTGCAGCATTTCGGCTCTCAAAATAACACAAACACTTGTTGACTGTTTAATTGCAGTTGAAAAGGAGTTTAAATATGAAAAAAAAATTCTGGTAATTTGCTTTGTGCAAAACATGCAACTTAAGTAAAATCATAACTTTTGGGAGACAATTAATCAACACCAAAATAAAAAAATGCTATCACAATGTGTTAAAAGAAGACTCCAAGTTTCAGAATGAATCCCCGTCTCTTCACATCTTCACGGCCATTAGAGCCGCTCGGCAAGTTAAATAAGCACTGTGAGTTTATAGAATGACTTTTTCATTCACAAACAATAAAACGATTCCGAAAAAATATCATGTTAGAATAATCCTAATTGTCCTAATCTAATATCTCCCGTGCGTCAAATCTCAAGCATACATTTGTTCATCCAGAGGCTTTAGTGAGCTATTTTTGTAGTGCGTGTCTCAAGCCTCGTCGGTTCCAATCAACTCAGACGCCGGGCGGATCGGACCTGCTGCCGATGCCCGACGCTTCTCTCTAAATGACACCAACCACCCGCGGCTGTCGAGCTAATTTCATTTTAGACAACGTTGCCTCGTCTCAGAGGCGACCGCGAGCGGCTGATCGCCCGGAGAGAACGCGAAGGCTTCGCCCAGTAAAAAAAAAAAGAAAAAAATGCATGAATAAATAAATAAAAACAGGCAGGAGGCGCAGCGGGAGGGAACGTGTGAGAGGTTTAGGAGACAGTTGGGAAGCGATTTCTCTCGATGTTCCCTGACAGCCGACAGGGGACTGCAAGATGGTGACACACACACACACACACACACACACACACACACACACAACAGATGTTTCACAGGCCGAGGTAATTTACATGCTGACTAGTGTTCACTGTACGGAATCTTAAAAAGAAGAAGCGATGAAACACACGGCGGCTCCGAGCTGTGACAGAACACCGGTCAAAAGGTCTCAGGACCACGATGGGCCAAACGGAACCGACTCTGCTCTCCATTTTCACCTTCGACATGATTTAATTTAATGTCCCCTGTTAGCAGATCAGATGGGATAAGCTGCGATGCGATCAGAGCATATTTTGCCGCTATCGCAGAGCTGCTGTATTCCCCATTAGGTCAAATGCAGAGATGTTGTTAAATGTACCCGTTGGACCGTTTTCATCCCTCTTTCCCCCGAGAATATTTGAGCCTCCTGTGAAGTCTTTTTTCAGCCAGGATCCATCTCAGGATATACGCCTTGTTTCATTCCACCACTTTTTCCCCCGTTTGTCCAACGGCTCTCGCGATTCTAAAAAGAAAGAAACACAGATTCGGGCCACACACGTCGCCAATAAGGATGATCCTCCGCGCATTACAGCGACTCTCCAGCAAGCGAGGGGGAACGTGTGTTGGGATCAGCGATGAGCGCGCTCCACTGCAATGAGAGAACCAAACACACTTCGATGATCAGGAGACCAAACTTTTAGAACGTGAACGGGCAGCTAACAGTCACTCAAGAGGAATACCTGGATTGTGCATTGATTCTCAACTGTCTTTTACTGAGTCAATGTGCGTGCAGGTGCATGTGTGCATATGTGTGTGTGTGTGTGTGTGTGTGTGTGTGTGTGTGCCCGGGGAGAGAACACAGGCCGTGTCCCCCTGATGGCCTACATGAACTCCTCACAGGTAATTGAAGTGCGATTGAGGAGTTGTAATTGGAACTCAGCGTCTGTCGAAGCAAACACACACACACACACACACACACACACACTCTCACACACCTACAGACTAATTGGGACAGGTGAGGTGTGAGGGTAACAGTCTCAGGTGGGTCTGCGCTCAAGGTTTTTGCTTTTGTCTGGAAATTGAACAGCTCCAAAATACCTCTCCTCTAAATTCCGGTGAACCGACAAGTGTGTGTGTAAGTGTGTGTGTGTGAGCAAGTGTGTGTGTGTGTGTGTGTGTGTGTGTGTGTGGGCATGTGCGTGTCTGTGAAAGTGAGATTGCCAATATATGTAGGTGTGCCTTGAGACGTGTGCGCGTTTTTTTACTAAAGTGTCTGTGTGTATGTTATTGTTGTTATTTTGTGCAGTGTGACTGGTGCTACACGCTGATGTGCCGTGTGTCTGTGCTGGTGTCCGTGTGAATGTGTGTGTGTGTGTGTGCGTGTTTGTGCGAGTGACAGAGCGGTCAACGAGCCGGTCGCTACAGAAACGGTGACTGTGCTCTTATATAAAGTGCTGCTCTGTGGAAGCTGTACAGTTAAAAGCCACATGAGCAGCATCTCCGTTAATATATATATATATATATATATATATATATATATATATATATATATATATATATATATATATATATATAGACAATATCTTCTGAAACTGGCATATGGAATTTGATGTAAAAGGCTGTAGGAAACCTTGAGCTGCTGTTCCATTAACTTGTTGGTGCTTTGTTTTATAATTGATTTTATTGAAATTCTTGATTATTTGCAGGACTAAATAAATACTGATCGTCACCATCATCAATCAATTATTTTTTGATTAGTCTGTAAATATTCTGTTTAGAAGCTCAATGCGTCAACCCGCAGAAGACAAAACAAACAGACAAGAGCAGAAATCTATTTAAAAATCAAATATCTTACTTTAAATAGTTAATTGCTCATTAAAACCGTTATATTTTCTGATGACAGACCAATCATCCGCATCCGTTAACTCGTGCTTGACGTTTCGCCTTGTTTCTCTCCATTACGGTGGTGAACTAACAGAGAAGCCTCGAGCGGAGGACTCTGCCCGTTTCTTAAATGGATGGTAATTCCATCCTCGCCAGATGAACCGTCACACCTCGCACCTTTCTTCTCGCTCTCAGGCAGCAGCGGCGCAGACGGGAAGCAGGTTTTTTCGCTTGGATCCCTTCGGGCCAGTCATGCGCACCGTGCAGCCCGGCGGTGATCCCGCACCCTGGGGAGTCACGGCAAAGCCACAGACACGCTCAAAGGCCGGGGGGAACCAAAACAACGAGTCGACGGACGAGCAGAGGTATCGGGAGGAGCGCCGTGTTTACCGTTTGCCGTTATTGCAGGGGCGAGCATTTTAAACATTTCAATAATTAACGTCTGAATCCAGTCGGCCTAAATGTGTTTGGCTGTCTTCGAACGAAGGGGCTGTGATTAAAAAGGGCCGAACGCGCCGTCCTTCATCTGAACGCGACGCCGCCGCATCTTTTCAAATGAGGAGTAAAATGAGTCATTAACTCCACGCAGCTCGCCGACCGCCAGCTTCACCGTCACTCCATGAACGATCTATCATCACACCGCGGCGTCGCCTCCTCGTTACCGGCGGCTCATGTCGTTGTTGCTGCGCAGACGCCGCTGAGATTTCGGCGATGCTGCCGCCTTCACTCTCTGCTCAGTCCTCCACAACGCAACGTGAGGTTAGGAATCGTTTATCGCAGAGTGGGCAGCAGGCCGGGCTCAGCATGGACGTCGGCTAATGCAGATTTGTCGGTATAGATTAGTGCATTGGTACGTCTGACATTCTCTTATATGCCTTTTCCTTATAGATGGGTTGATAAGAACCGGAGAGTCCTTGAAAACGACTTGCGTTGCAGATCTGCTATTTCAATAAAAAGTGAGAGCGTGGACCCCGGAAAGCTAAACAAATCGGAGGTGCATGAATTAACGTTGGCTCTAATAACGGTGGAGTTAAGAGACGGGTGTTAAGCATGGGGAGAGAGACGCGAAGTAAAGCTCCACAACCAGAATCAAACAACGCTTTTTTTTTTTTAGTAAGATACCTGATCCGAAAAAGACCCAAAGACAACTGGGCCTGATGAAAAAAGGCAGTCGACACAGAGGGGGAAATAAACATTATATTAGTTGATAAAATATGGTTCAGAATCTGTGTTTGGAGCTGCGAAGACTTGGAACGAATCAGAACTGATGAAGGGAAGCGACTCTCGAGCCCTGGACGTGTACAGAGGCGACACATCGTGTATAAACGTGTATTCAGATGGTTATAAATGACATACGATTAGCCGGATTAGAAAGTATTCAATTAACTACTTTAGGTTTAACCTCAAAATACCGCAAAAAGGAAAGCTATTTCATACCATGATAATTAGAATTGGCAAAGTATGTGTGTGTGTGTGTGTGTCAAACTCAGTCTAAATAGATCTATTCTTCCCATAGAGGATGTGGCCTCTCCAGTCACTGCTGCTGCCTCTGGCATACTAAACCCTTCTCCAAGCCGCCTTCTTCTTTGGATGTTTTTCTCACAATCCACCCCCCCCCCCCCTGCCCCCTCCTCCTCCTCCTCCTCCTCTTCCTCCCCTGCACCTCCTCTATTACTCTTTATCTATAATCTTTTCATCATCAGCTCATCTCTCTCTCCTCGTCTTTTCGTCTCCTTCCTGATTTTGTGCTCCTCGTTCTCATTCATTCCGTCTCCATCGCTGGTTCCTCTGTGCTGAATTATTAACCTGAGAGGTGTTCAGTCTTCCACACAACCGACAGGAACGAGGACCAACATTGTGCATTTTTATCGTATGATGTGGATCATCGCACATCCCGATAACAATAAATACATCACATGTTCTATGGTGTACGGCTTTGCGTGAATGAAAAGTACAAACAAAATCAGATTTAGAAAGTTAAGTCAAGGTAATGATGAACAGAGACAAAGTGAAAACGGGCATGGATGACGTTTGAGGAAGTGACACAATGCACCGCCCCAAAATAGAGCAGGACGAGGTGACATTTTTATTAAGTGGATCCTTTTGCCTTTGATTCGGCTGCTTTTCACCTTCACTTAAATTCAAAAATACCGTATATCTGCGCTACAACCAGTAAATAATCCTTTTAACTAATCCACATGAAATCTCCCACAATACTAATCCGTGAGACACGACGGTGCCGTTCATCTGCACACACTTCTAGCTGCGCCCCGGCGTGCATAATTAAATTGTGACGGCAATTTGTCGTGTTGCCCGGGCTCACACTTATTAACAAAGGGGGGGGGGGGGGGTAAGGCAGCGTTGTGCATTTTGTGCAAGACAAGCGTGACTGCAGAGTGCAAGCGTGACTGCAAAATAACAGCATGTTGATTTTTAAACGGAAAGATTCACAATGAACACGGGTGGAAACGAGAGCCAGTTAAGTTTGTCCACTAAGATTTCTTTAGTCAATTATTAATTTTCTATTCCCAATGTCTAATTTCTCCAACTTACCAGTACGTTCTACCTGTAACAACCTGCACGTTCTACCACTTTGCCACCTTAAGACCTTAAGAGGAAAAACACAACCACAATGTTATTTTTCTGGCAAAGACAAAAATACAATGGACTCCTTATTCTTGCCTCCAATTTATTGTCTTCTACTATAACATCTTCCTGTGCATTTGGTATCGATTAAACGCAAGAGTGTTTTGAGAAGAATGTTCACGTTGACATACAATTCATCAAACAACTTTGCGAAAGCAATTTAACCTTAATTCTGGCAGCCTGATAAAAACAATTTCTATTCTGTCCGGAACAAGATTGCATCCAAGTTCCAAACATTTAAGCACAAATTGGTGCTAAAACTTTTACAGCAGAAAGGTTCAAACAGTATTAGACAAACAACTGCAAGTTAAATCCACCAATGAACTGATATTAAATTCAAGTTCAGATTAATTAATATGCATCATTCAATAACAGGACATTTCACGCATTTCACTTTTTAAAATGTCCAATCTTTTTCCTTCAAATCCTACATTCTTAGAAAATAATCTAGTTTAAAAGGAAACCACACCAATATGTGGCCGTCTCTTGAACACTAAAACTTCAAGATACTTAATTTGCTTAAATCATCAGAGGAAAAGCTGCTAGAACGCTGAAAATATGTGAATAGTCCTTTTGTTTCTTTAACCCATGCCGCTCAGCCACCACTCTGAATTCAGGATCGAATCTCTATCAACACAACGATGAGTGAAATTACCAGAACCACTAAAACCCTCAAGTCCAAATTACAGACTTGGGCTCACATCAAATATGTAGCTAGATAGAAATAGATAGATAGAAAAATTTACAGACCCTGCACGACTGTTCAGTTATATAAGCTGTGCGCTGACGTCTTTCTTTTTTTTACACTGAAAACCTTTCCAGCTGAAGCGCATCCAGGCGCTCAGACTGTTACTGTGGGAGCTTCACGTCGCAAAGCGGCCGCATTTCACCGCAGCGGCCGTCAGCGCAGCTCAAGAACCAAGAACGCACTCCAGTGTGAGCGTTTGTTTTCGGGTCGCTCGTTGGAAAACCTTGAGGTCCACCTACTTAGACACGTTAAAAGCAATCTTCTTCGGGGGGTTAGATACATTAAAAGTTAACCTCTCAGGGGGGGGGGGGGGGGATATGACAGAATGTCGGCCCGACTCATCACATTTACTGGTTTGCGGTACTCAATGAGAGCGCCGGGGATTCACCGGACACGCATCGCATTAATGGAAGCCAGAGTTCTGACTTTGAGGATTGCTTCCCCCCCTTTAACGGCGCTTTGGCGGCGCGCCCGCTCTGCAACGCCGTGCTCATCAAACCGGGGCGGAGGTCAGTGCATGTGTGCGTTTGGTACACGGAGCGAAGGCGTCTATTGGGTGTCAGGCAAACGGGGGAACGGGGTGTCATCTGTCACGCGAGGCCCGGGTCAAAGCCTAAACGGACCTCAAAAGGGCGCTTTTACATCACGATGCTAATAAGGGATTGTTTCTACTCAGTGGAACATGTCAGCGCGGCGCCTTGGCTGAACGCAGCTGAGGCCCGATGGGAAGATTATTTGTTTTGTCACAAAACAAAATGCTGGAAAAAAAAAACCGGAACGTTTTACCTGACGGTGGCAAAGGTGAAGATTAAAACAACAGGAGGACCAGCAAGGTTAAGACAACTCCTCCGGAAGGTCATCGTGGTACATCCTCAGGGTACCACGGATGTCTGTGCAAAACGCAACGTCAATCCAGCTAAAAGTACTTAAAGTATATAACCTATTGTTACATGCCAGACGGGGACTGTCTGCATGTGTTCTTGTCGTTCTCCCTCCTGCTCATTGTTTCTCTCCCCCAGTGATTATGCTGATTGGCCAACTCCAAACACAGGTGGAAAGCAATCAGCAGTTCCGGTGGCAGTCCATAAAGGAAGACTCCTGAGAAGTGAAAAGGGGGGTGTTCTGCGCTGCGGGCTGGTGGCCAGTCTTCCTGTCCGTGAGCTTTAGCTGTCTGCTAGCAAAACTGGAGTTTTGTAAGGTGGAGGTTGAGGACCTTAGTAAGTTGGGGTACCCTGTACATTTTTGCACGTAGGTATACCTTTGTATAGACACACCAGGTGTAGTGGTGGTTGCCTCCTCTGTAACGTTTTCCTTTTGTCCTTTTTTTTAGAGAAGCAGGTAAGGTATTTTGTTTGACTTGTTTTGGATGAAGAGCCAGTGGTGAGCTAGGCCTCGTTTTGTTATATTCATTTCATTTGTTTGGCACAACCTGTAGGTCCCATCTTCCACCATCTCCCTCCCTCCAATTGGGAGCCATCTTTTTGTTTAATAATAAAAACCAGAAAGACCCCTTTTACCCTGACTCTGTCGCCTGTCGTTGATTGTTGTTTTATTGTCCTGGCATCTAAAAAAGGGCCGTAACACCTATATAATCTATGATTTTTTTTTTTTTTTTTTTTTGAGTGCAGCAAAAAAGAACCGAACGCCAGCAGCACGCTTTCAGCGTCACGGGCGGCTAAAGGTCAACTTCTTCAGTTGTTCTTCTGAAGCCGAGCTGCTACAAGATGGAAAAATTCAGTTTAGTCGCCATGAGCCTGTTGACGACCGGACTGAAATCACCTTCACATGTGGGTCTCGATTCAAAAGGTGCAGTTACTTTATAGAGCGATGGAAACCCTTTTAGGATAGATATGCGATGGCATCATTTCAGCTAAACAAGTACTTAATCCGTGTGTTTAGCAGGAATTCTGGTCAGGAAGCGATCTTTCCATCTGCATTCGAGGTCACGAGCCGTTCTCCACCAAAAGGGTCGTGACAGAGATTCCGGCGCTATGACTCGGATGCGCGTGTCATCCACGCAAAGGGGCGATTGTCCAGTCGTGTCTTCATCGTCATTCATCATCACACATGCGTTCTAAAAATGCTAATAATCTGTTAGTTCTTTGTGACACCACTGAACATCGACACACAGAAGCAGGATTTTCCTCCCCCCCCCCCCGGAGCGTCCTGATGATTCAGGATGCTCATCAAACCTGCCGTACCTACAAGTCACCCGTCAGTCTGCATAACCTCATGCTTGTTTGTAAAATGTCAGTGTAAACTCTTAATAAATCATCCAATATCCTCTTCTCTCCATGACAAATTAGATGTAACTTTTGGGTTGATGGATTATGCCTACGTTTGATGTCAGCTAATCCATCTCATGCTATCCATCGTAATAAATCATCGCAAAAAGTCTGTCTGCACCGTAATTCCCTCACAACAAGCTCAATTAAGTAAAGACCTCCTCTCCTTTTTAAATGTATTATACTTATTGTGGAGAAATATGGTGTAGTTAATTTAATAAATGTTCAAGAAAGTATCAAGAGTAAAAAAAATATAAAAATATAAAATATAAAAAACACAAAGTTGAAAAAACACAAACCAAAGCAGCAATTGAGGCCGGACTCTTTTTTTTTTTTCTTTACATCTATTATTATCCGGCTGCCCTGGTTCAGGAAATTTACTATAAATATGCACCATTGTTTTCTTTTCTAATCGTTTTTGCTGATTTGCAATTCCCTTCGCACCAGCAGACCGCCTGCACCCACCTGGTGTCACACGCTGTTTGTGCAGCAGGAAGAACACTTTTTTGTCTGTTTGCTCCTGCAACAATAATTCACACTCCTCACCTTTTCTTACTCTTTCTTTTCATCCATCCTCACGCTCCATAGGCTACTGTTACCTAGCAACCAATCAACACAGCCCGCCCCCCCCCTCTTCCTGTTCTCACCCTGTTGTTTCATGCTACCTGTATCAACAGCTCCATCAGTGACACGCAGCTTTGGGAAGGAGGAGAAGGAGAGACGCCGCTTGTACCTCCTTCCTGCGCACTTTGTGTTACACACACACACACACACACACACACACACACACACACACGTTGATTACAACATTGACAATTCCCTCAGGTGCAAATAAATCAATATCCCGAATTTCGGATGCATAATAATGTGAATTCAACGGTTTACATTATATTATATGGTTTTATTAACCAGCTCTCGTGGTTTTCTGCTGAAAAAAATGAAAATCATTTTATTCATTCAGGATCCTTCGTGAGGAAAAAAGTACTTTCTTTGTTAGCAGCGTGTTTACGCAATACACACACACACACACACACACGCACAATAAAACAATAAAGTAAGAATCAATATTTCCAGAACTATCTGGATGATGTTCTGCATGACTGAGTTGGAAATAGTCGCCTCAAAGATGCTATCTATGGAAATGTCATTCCGGTCACTGGGGCTGCGTTCTCTATTTTTTCATTAGTTGTTTGTTATCTGTTATATTTATTTGTTTCCTCCCAATGTTTACATTGGGCACAGTAGCATTTTTCCTTCCTTACATATCTTTTCTCCCCCCGTCTGCTTTTATTCTGGAATCTATCAACGCAAAAAAAACTAAAAACTATCTGAGAGAGAAAAGGGAACTGAGGCAGGTGAGAGAAAAGGGAGAAAGGGGAAGAACGTGAAAGAAAGGTGTGTGTGTGTGTGTATATGTGTGTGTGTGTGAGGGAGGGAGGCAGTGTGTGTTCCGTCGTTAATCATTCGGAGAGTTCGCTTGTTAGAGCGTCTTAATAGTATTTCTGAAACGAGAGGACTGAGACTACAAACACATAATGCGAGAAGGTGCAGACAAACACGAAGGGTGCAAGCTGCACACGCACACACACACAACACACACACACACACACACACACACAGGAGCACGTCCTCCAGTGGACAAACACACCAACAAAAGGATGTTCATCAATTGCTCATCTGTTCGTATGAGTCTGTCTGGAAACAGACAGACTCTGTTCGTGAATCGCTCACGTTACTTTCACGTTTCCCTTGGTGGCTGTTTAGCTTTCTTTTAGCAGCAGCCAGCAGACAATTACCTCATTACAGAGGCCTAGAATTGGCCCGCCGGACATGGCACACGTTTCAACCGCTTAAATGACGGAGGAATCGGAAGGATGTGCACACCAGAACACACTGGACGCGACGCACACGGCTGTCACTCAACACGCAGTGTGCAGCAAGTAGTCAGCGGGGCCGCTTCTCATCGTCCGGAGACACAAACCAAACGCCCTGAAGGCGTCCTCTCTGGCCTCGTACCGCGTTTCCTCAATCCTCACAGTGTTGGCGGGGAAGTGGTTCAGCCTTCGGCCCACACGCACACACACGCACACACACGCACACGCACACACGCGCACACACTTGGCTGCGGGGACGGTGTGCAGCGACACGGGGACGTCTCGTTTCACCTTTTGAAAAGCGCTGATTTCCAGCTCGTATTCCGCGGCATTGAAAAGCACAGACGTTTGCTCCTTTATGCTGCGGGTCGGAATCAAATGGAGAGAACAGAGACGGCTGCTGAGGAGAGAATGTTCCGCGAAGAGAGAGAGAGAAAGAAGGCGGACTCGATAACCATCCATCCAAAAGGGAGGAAATGAAAATTCATGACATTTTGCTGCACCACGTGGATGCAAACGTACACGTGGTCCCGAGGAGAGAAGTGAGAGAAATGGAGTTCTGGAAGCCTTCGTGTTGTCGGCTACCCCGGACAACATCGCTTATTGGTTGAGTCATTTTTCTTGCCTACTAAACGCAGCGATAGGTGAGGAAACACTGACAGACAGATTCTCAGCCGTATTTCATGATTTTTTTACAGAGTGAAAACAGAACACGTCGATAATGTTGTTAATAACTTCTATAAAATATGTGATCATACGCGTAACGTGAACTATCAGGAGAACACCAGCGCAGCGCCTTTGGAAACAAGTTGCATTCTTTCCTTAATAGTAATATGAAACAACAGAGAACTCAAAGTCAACCGTTTGGCAAATAAATCAAAATAGTTCCTCACTGAAGCACCAAGCACATGAACACAATTCACAAGTTTTATTTAGTTTTAAATTCAAACATCGTGCCTCGAGCTCCCCTGGCTGAGCTAACGCACAGGACGGTTTTAAACCTACACAGCTCGGTCGAAGCCCTCTATCAAATATGCAGGACTGAGATTATAAAACATGGACGTGGAAGGTGGAGGTCTAAGAAGTGGATTCAACCAGACGCTGGTTCACGCTCTCCTGGCTTAACAAAACACAGAGGACGAACAGGCAAAGTCAAGCAAGAGACACGATATTGATTTGTAATAATAAACACGAGTGTTAGTGTAAAAGTCCCATCAAAGGGAGCGCGCTGTGCTCTGCTTTGCCAGGAACGGCCTGATCTAAAGTCAGGAAAGAAATATGTCAAATTTGTATGAAATCGACAAAGTGTATTCTATGTTCAGTTTATGTTCAGTCATTTCATTCATGTCTCGGCTCAGAAACATCCGGCTTGGAGTCGATCATCCGTAGAAGACGGTTCATTCTGAGAGGGAAAACCCACGTAGAGCATCCAATTAAAACGAGGCCTGGAAAACACTTTTTAGCTTCCCGCTGAGCTGCATGCTGGTGTGTGTGTGTGTGTGTGTGTGTGTGTGTGTGTGTGTGTGTGTGTGTGTGTGGCCTAAGCGCTCGTGTATACACAAGTCGTGCGTGTAGGAGGAAGTGATTAATGGGGAGAATAGATAATAGGGTTCAGGCTTGAGAATTCTTCTTCACACACTAAGACGAGCCACAAGTGGAAAATTGCTTATTAAAAACTCACAGATGCATCGTCTAGTTTTAATTTGAGGGAAGGTCACATGTCACATGATTCACACGTAACAGTGGGAAGTAGGACAATCAGAGGACTAGCTATAGACTTCCAAATCGACTCATGAACCTCCTCCCATCTCATGAAAAATGTTTCTATGCAACAGCAAAAACCTTTTAACAACGTTGACATGATGCCTCCAGATTCATGTTTCTACATAATGGAGATGAACTGAAAACATTGATAGCGAACGTTCCAGTAAAATGTTCACAGCCAATGTGTTACAACGTGTAGACAGATAATGATATCTCTATCCAGCTAAACAGAAATGACAAAACAATACGACATAAAGAAATCGAATCTTACGATGTAGGGTGAAATGATACGTACGGTCTAATAGTTTATTGTTATAGAATATGAACAACACAAGCGAATATTCACATTTGAGGAGCTAAAACCAATAACGGTTTGGCCTTCTGCTTAAAAATAAACAACAATTCATTTCAGGAAGACTGAAAGATTGATGAACTATATTTTTTCAGGGCCAGGGTGGAAAAAACTAGAAAAATAGAGAAAAACAGGTGGTTTTCAATCTTCATTGCAATCTCCATTTATTTTTTTTGCTGAGAAAAGACGATCCAACTTTCTCAATTCCCAGATTGCATTTTTGTTTTTGTCAAACAGGTGATTTACATATCCAGCATGCCAGGTCACACACACACACACACACACACACACACACACACACACACACACACACACACAGGAAATAAACTGTGGATGCAAGCCACCCATACAGGGAGCACCTGTCAGCTGGTGTTCTGGGACAGCCAAGGGCTTGTTTGTTTGTTTCTCTCTCTTTATGCATGTGTGTGTGTGTGTGTGTGTTATCCACAGTTCACTATCTCTTTTCCCACAAAACCCCCTCACCTCTCCCCACCTGCCGCTGCTTCCTTTACTCCGTCCCTCCCTCCTCCCTCGCTTCACACCCACCATCGCACCAGCATCCGTTAGATCTGCCTTTCTCTCTGCGTCTGCACCTGTGACTGAAAAAGAGACTCGCTCAGTCTTTCCCCGCATCCTGCTCATTTACCCCCCCCCTCCAACCCGCCGCCGCCCCGCCGCCCCCCCGCTCCGGGCAGCCTCTCCATCAAGCAGAGAAGGCAGAGATAAGGGTACACCTGTGCCTGGTGCGCATGCCAAAATCCGGAGTCGGCGACAGCCAATTCCAGGACAAATAATGGAATCAGCGAAGCTCGGCTTCAGACGAATATACCTGACAGCTGTATCTCGCTCTCCCGGCTTCCACAAAGCGCCTTACAGACCTCATTATCAAATAAGAGCAACGCGTTTACAGAAAAAGACAGAAAGGAGAGAAAAAATGTTGACACTGCCACGGTGGAGCTCAGGAGGGATTAAGTTGATAAAAAAAATAGTCATAATTTACTGATGAAACAGGTGCAGGAAAATAAGAAACATATTCATGGCGTCAGCAGAACGCGGCGATGACAAAAGGAAGAGGAATCCGTTTTGTCGGGCGGCTACGTGCGGCAATAAAAGCCGGCAGCGAGGGGCAAAACCGCTTGTTATCAATTCATTATGCAAAAAAAGGAAGAATATATTGAGTAATGTGAAAATAAATCTATATATTATCAAAGATGATGATACTTTTTAAAAGCATAATCGGTTTAGGTCACCAATATCTGAGGCTCCGGACTCAAGCTCTTCAAGAAGATATAAGAAGACACGAGCATCAAAACAACGGACGAAGCAGCAAGACAACACAAAAGCACAAAGTGGCAATTACAGAAATTTGTGGGTTGTTTTATTTGGTTTTTCTCATTAAGCTCCAGCGCAGACGGAGAAATCCGTGTGAGAGATGCGCTTTTCGTCTACTTGTTTCTTCCATTAGATGACAACATAATACAGCAGTTTTCTTTCCGGCCTCATTAGTATCGGGATCAGTCGAATGAAAACAGCAGGAATTAGTTCCTCTTTCCCGAGTTCTATTATCTGTGAGTGCTCATGACACACGGCTGCAGCGTGTGAGTGTGCGTTTGTGCGTTTGTGCGTCCACTATGTAATTATAGATTTAGTAAACCAGAGGCTTAGTGTGACTCAATCAACCTCTGATTTGTTGGGTGGACGGATAGTGATGATAATGAGGTGTGTGTGTGTTAGTGTGTGTAGGTGTGTCTATAGTGTGCAGAGGAACATGTGATTGCCGCCACGAGGCTCCGCATCGGCATCGAGAACGGCCGCCATGACGACCAGCTTATTAGCCGTTAATCCAACGATTGTTGACTAATTTATCCGTTGTTCTGAAGATTTTTCTTTTAATCTCCAACTTAATCCAAATTTTAATTTGACAAATCTTCACGTCTGATTGATATTTCAATATTTTCAACCGGCTTCTCTTGAGCAAAAACAAATGTACAATCAACACCTACTTTCCACCCGGGAAGCAGGAAAAAATGATAAAGATAAAGAAGTGCATTTCTTTCAGAAAATGCTACTAGTGTGTACGTGTGTGCGCTGTGTGTGTGACTGCATGAATCTCGGCTGACAGCCCCGCTGTGATTGTATGAGGTCGAAATGCTACAGTGTAAATCGTTGACATTGAGTCCATTTCACGTTGCCGACTGACACGCAGAAAAACTAAATTACTGCTACACCTGCTCTCCCGTTAATTGGAAAATAGCATCAATAGCTCAAGCTTCCAAGTGCGATCAAGGTCTCGTCTCCGCTTTTCATTAGCTAATCAATGGTTTCCGTTATCGGACATAAAGCGCGCACGAGCCGTAACAAACGATTACGACGAGCCGGCTGGACGGGCAAATCAAACAAATTGGTCGTCATAAAAGTGGATTGAGAAAGATGGAACATTATTAAAGATCTGCTTTGCTTGCACACCTTAGTTTACACGGCAAAGTAAAACGTCATGTTTTCTTATTTGTGCCTCGGCAAAGACGGCTAAGCACTAAAAACACCCGCAGGGCCGTCGGCGTCAGAAGTCTGCAGACGTCTGCTCCACCCGCCCCCGATATCTGCAGCGCGCCGGGAGGCAAGTCAGCCGGCGGGCTCCTCCGGGTCGCCGCGGCCCTAAAAAAGTCGCCGCGGTTTGGTGAAGTGCCGCCGCAGGGGGAGGAATTCTACGGTCGCAGTTAATTTCGACGGTCGTCGACTCAAGACAGCCACGTTACTCACTATGAAATAAAAAATAGAGCGAATGCGATCGAATTGAAACGGATGACCTCGGCGCTTGGCGGCACCTGCGACACGCACGCTTACTCACCGAGGCCGGGCGGGTTGTCGGGGCACGGCGGCAGCGGCTTGGGGGACGGCGTCTGATTGGTCTCGGGCTGCGCACTCGGCACCAGGTAGCTGGCCAGCGTGGCGTTGGGCCTGGAAAGGTTGTAGTAGTAGTAGTGGTGGCCGCTCCCCGCCGCCGCCGCCCCCCCGCTGGCGTTGTTCCTGGACCCGTTGCGGCCGTTGTTGAAGCGGCTGAAGAGGTCGAACCGCTGCGAGTAGACGTCGAAGTACAGGATCATCATGATGAGGAAGTGGAGCAGGCACAGCAGCAGGACGCCTTTGCAGATGCGCTCCAGAGTCCGGCCCAACATCAGCCGGGTCATGGCCGAGGAAGACGGCCGCCAGCCTCGAGAGCGCTGGCGCGGAGCGGCTACAGGCATGCGCGCATCCCGGCGGCTGCTGTTAGATCTCGGATGAGGACATGTGGCGGCTATGGGACTTCTGCGGGGGTCATGGGGGTCCTTAGTGAAGATAGGGAGGCCACACGGTCGGCTTTCTGGTTCGTTCCCAGGTTCCCAGCATGACAAAAGTACTAAGATGTCGCAATCAGCCTCAGTCGCTGGGAGAGGAAACCCGGGATCTCATTGGCAAACTGACCTAAACTGGAGATACAGCCAATAGGTCCTTTTGATGAATACAGAAGATACAAAGACATAAGGCCCCGATGTCAGACAAGTCTCCACTGATGTGGACATGTGGTCATGCTGGTGGTTAGTCACTGTCCCAGTGTCCAATTAGTCCAACGACTAATGCTTAAAACTTCCAATCCACCATGGATGGATCTTCCTGGCATCAGGTCGGTCACAAGCAGACGTCGTCTTTTAGGCCATGAAAGTTTCAGGCACCTGCAAGACGATTAAAGACAAAGAATAAATTACAAGGAAGCTATTAAATGACATGAAATACACTTTAATTACACTCATTTATCAAACGATCAAGTAAAAAGGATGGCGGTTTGCTGTTGATGTTGCTCACTTAGCTGTAGATCTTTACTTTGACCTCGCTGTTAAGCATCGAACCCGACTGTATTCAGTTTTTTTGATTTTTTTTAAACCCCAAAGTTCGCTCTCGGTGGAGAAAGAAGGACACGTTTGACTGCGAAAAACATCTTCAGTAAAGACAAACAAAAAGCTCTGAATGGGGCTTTTCAGCCACATCGACATGCACAGTCAATTTTCCAGTCGAGTGGCTTGAAAAGCGTTTTACGATGGAAGGAAACGGCGAGAGGGAATACACACAATCCAGTGAACATACTGTGCGAGCGCAGGGGAGAATCGAGGGCCACTTTAGAGCTTCCCCACAGGCAAAGCTCATTGTAGCTTTATGGCTTTTCAAATCAATGACAGAAAATAAGAAGAGGAGCCGGACTTTCTCATGAAAGACCAACAGAGCCGAAGAGTGCGGGGGGGCGCGCATGTTTAAATATTAACTCTGGTTGTTGGAAGAGGTTGGATGATGACTAATGACTTCCGGTGACACCTTCCTCCCGACGAGGGGGGATCTGAAGCAAAGGGCCCCTGCTGGACTGGTTAGGGTGAGTTTTACGTGTCGCTTCTTGAGGCAAGTCGAGGCCAAATGAATAAAACTGAAACGAGTTTATGAGTTTATTTACTGACTCCTGCTGCACCTCTCTTTTGTCCGCCGGCAGCAACGTTAAGACTGCAAAGACTCTGTGCGCGTGTGTGTGTGTATGTGTGTGTGTGTGTGTGTGCGGATCTCGATAGTTAATGGGATGGATTTCTGCTTACGGGCACGTCTCACACACCAGTCGCACCATCAACGCTTGTGCGGGTCGGGATTTATTCGCCAGGCCGCTACGGTGGACTAAACAGGCCGCCGTTTAATGCACCGCCGCTGGATTCATGACGTGCAGTCAGGCAGCCGGACGGGTAAATCACTCAGACAGACGGAGGAGCCCTGCCCCCATTTTCTGCTTCGACTGCGGAGCCCCCCGGGACAGGAAGGGGGGTTACCGTCTGTGTCCAACAGGTGTTGGACCATGTGACAGAACTGTGTTTGCTCTCAGACGGACGGCTGCACGCGGCTTATGGGAGTAGATTGACATCACACAGCAGCGTTCTCGTCTCTCACGTAGGACATGAAAACAAAGGCCGCGAGGACGAAATCCCTCCGCACCTTTGCCTCCTTATGCGTTGATACAGACTTTTCCCAGACGACGAGTACCCGCTGTTAGAAAATAGTCAACCCAGCAAAATCAATTCATAGCGGAAGATGAAACACCGGTGTGGTAAATATGAGGCAGTTAGCCTAGCATAGCATGAAGAACGGGTGGAGAGGGAAACGGCAAGAGACGTTTCAGCCGACCTGCTTCCATCTTTGAGATCTCATTGAGATTGAAATGTCTTTGGATTGAACGCGACAACCTTCCCTATCAAACGTCTCCAGTTTGTTCTCCAGATTCTTTTTTTTTTTTTTGGCAGGTTTTCACATCGGACTGTTTGAGGCGCCGCTTCGAAGACTCAAGCATGAAACTTGAAACAGTCATTTCTGTTCCGAGTTTGCACACGCAGGGAGAACATATTCCAACGTTAATGTGTTTTTCTTGTTTTCATGCGTTTCCCCCGATCGCCCCACTCCTCCTTTCTTGATGAGCTACAAGCCGAAAAAAAAAAGCTCTTTGAACTCATCGTTTAAATATGGGCCGGTGAGACCCTTTCAAATGGCGTCCAAAAGCCGCCTTTCCACCTGCGCAGCGCTACACTTCTCACAACAGTGAAACATTCATGCAGAGACGCCAACGCGCAGCGGAGGGGGAAACACTGTGATGCGTCCGTGAGCGAGACTCAAAGCAAACATTTTTTCTTCTCCTGTTTGACGAGTGTAACTTCTTTTGATTTTATATTTCTGAAATGCGTCGCCAGGGGAAACTCCTTCACGCCTTTTCAGCTCGGGTGCCCTCCGATGTGACAGCAGGGATCTTTGCACCGCACTGCGTTTGTCATGAGCAAATAAACTACTTCAGAAAGGCTTTTATTTTTTCTGCAGAAAAAAAAAAAAGAATGTTAAACGTTTTATGTATTTTCTCAACCAATATCGTCCTTTAAGATTCATCCTTGAAATTTACATTTTAATAACACTGCAGGGCTTAGTTCTAGTACTGTGGTTTCAGGCTTTGTGACCCTCAGGGCTGAATGACACATGTACAGTGGATTAATTCCTGTCCTGTGGAACAGTTAACTAGGATAGCACACATCTCTGGCCATCAACAATTTTGAAAAAATACAGAACTTATTTCAATATGGTTTGCAAAATATTATCTTTATTTATCTATTTTAATGGAAAAAAAACATTAAAAAGATATTTTTTGTTGCCTTTAGTGAGCAAAACCTAATGTGTAGACCAGGACACCAAGCTGCATTACAATAACTTATAATACAATAGCAATTTGATGAATCTTTCCTTCAGAAAGGTGTGTTCCGTCCACATTATTAGCTTTCTGAAAAGGAAAACTAAAAAAAGTAAAGTTGTCTTTCGAGAAAACTAGTTGGATAATATCAAAAACAGATCAAAAAAATATTGCAAAATTAAAAATAAACACTGCAAAATTCCCAGGAAAAACAAAAAAGATGTCTTTTGAGGGAAACAGTAGGTTGTCACAAAAAAAAGAAGTGTTTTTGAGGCCGTGTTCCTATTTCGATGGCATGTGCAGCTGTACCGTGATCCAGTGACGGTGTGCCATGTTCAAACCAATATGTCACAACGTGCAGTCAGTGAAATCCAGGCGTTGCGATGCATCGTATCGGGTCGACACACTTCAGCGTGCTTCACAGGGACCTCTTTAACACACTGTACTTGTTTAATAATCCCTGCTCCTGTCACATAAAAGGTAACGGATGCCTCACGTTCTGACTGAACATACTCTGGCTCTCTCACGCACACGCATGTATCAAGAAGAACATTCAGATGAAGGGCCAAATAAAGCTCGCAGAACTTCTACATCTGTATCTTCAAATTTGAATTGGTTGCCAGCCGGTTGGCCAGACTGGTCATTTGTGAGGTTACATAATTCATCGAGTCAGGAGCACATGCTGGAAGCGGAGACGGTGGCCGAAACTGAGGGCTTTTAATGTGAAGGGACGACCCAATACGTTCTTGCTCTCGTACGCCGTGGCAGTGTGTGTGTCTGCGTATGTGTGTGCGTGTGTGTGTCTCCCTCCAAGCGAGACGCCCGACTCGTCAAACACTCGGCCGCGCTTCACATCCTCCACCACCGACAGGAACACGACAGCAGTCGGCGGAAGCGCGCGCGAGGTGTTACATGGTTGTTATCAGCGGCGTGTGCGCGCACTCAACGTCCGCGCTCTTGTTTCCAAGATGAGAGATGACGGATATCCGAAGCGTTTGGAAGCTGCTTAGCTCGCTCGTCTCTGTGTCACCTCGCCAACGATTCGGCATTTTATCACTTTCTCAATCCATGTTCATTTGTCGTTGTTGTTGTTGTTGATTCATTAAACGCTTGCCTATTCTCTCATGCTGCTGGCGACGCGGCAACTGGGCAGCCTGCAGTGCACCATGGAAGCATGAGGCCGGTTACGTAAAAGGAGAATGAATCGGTGCCTCTGGGGAAATAGCAACAAGCAGGTTTTTTATTATTCGTCTTTAGTTTCATTTTCTCTAATTCATGAATCCTTCTCTGCAGTGCAGATGGAATCGGCCCTCATGCAGAAGCCGGCAATGACTGTGTTTACTGCAGTTATGTATCTGTGGTCATAATAAAAGGCACTTTGGGGGGGGGGGGGGGAGGGGAGGTTTCTATTCTTCCGGCACAAACGGCGTTATCGTTATCGTTTGCCATCTCCGCCTGTTCTCCGGCTCCGCTAGGACTACCGTCACGCTCGGGTTACAGGGGGAAAACGCATTTTAAACCTGTCTGCAAGGAGCTTTAAGTCCTCCTCGGGGTTGAGTACGGTAACAGGGGGGGGGTTTGGGAGATCAGCGGCGCACACGAGGGCACACAAGCGCCCGGAAGATCAGAGCGGGAAGAAAAGGACGGCGGCGGGGAGCGTCGGCATCGACAGGCAGCTGCGATCAATCTGTGGGCCGCAGAGGGACGAATCGAAGACGGGCTCTTTAAAAGTGATGCAGTTGTAGTGGCTCAAGAATATGAGAGCGAACACAGGCCTGGGTTTTCCTGTGAGTAACTACGTCATTGATCATTTATAATAAGGTGTAATGCAAGAGCAGAAGGCCGCTCCCAGCAGCGCTCCCACACACACACACACACACACACACACACACACTTGTGTGTTTCTTTGGCACAACTTTAGCATATGTTCCCAGTGGAGCCCTCAGGCCACGTTGTTTTATGTATTTCTTATACTCATCTTTACCAACTGATGTGGAAGACAACGGATAACACTCCCACATTCGTCCTTGTTTAGAGACTTTGTCTGCACAGCTGCTCACTCATAATATATTTCCTCAGCGAATAATGAGGCTTTAATAAATATTAACGTGTTAGATTGCTCCACAGCACGTTTTCATCCCTTTGAGTTGCCGTGAGCGTCCTGTTTCTGGGTTAAACGTACTTCTCTGCCCGTTGTCTACAACGCAACATCAAGACATGTCGAGTGTGTCACTTCCACTGGGACTCGACGATGACTTGATTGAACTACGTTCAGTGTTCCAAGGTCAAAAGTCCAACTCTGAAACACGAGACGCACAGAATAACGGCGTGTCAAAACAGCCCGCGAGACGTATTCGACCACTCATTCGACTGCCACAGAGAAGCTTCAAATAGAAATTACGAAAAGACCTTGAATGAATCGACAGTCTTGATGCAACGGAAATGGTTTTAGCTGGATGTCCCTTGAGCCCCGGGCAACCCGCTTTTTAACCTACAACCCAGCCCCTCGCGGTCCTATCAAAAATGCATTAGCCACGCTACACACGATAGCTCGGAGCCTCGTGGCCTTCTCGTGGCTGCAGCGTCGCTCGCAAGTTCTTCTCCCACGAATCGAGCGGTGCACGGTGGGGGGGGGGACACAAGACGCTGTCCACTAATGCATTAGGAAGAGCAGCTAGGCATTCCCTGTGCACAAAAAGAGGGCAAAGTCTCAGGCAATTACACTTTTGACTTGTATGTTTGCCAGTTTTGCAGTTCATCTTAAATGTACGAAAACATTATCGATTTTCACAGGAAACCACTGTGCAGCCGGTCGGCCCCGAAGATTTATTTCCCTGAGTGATATCATAAAAATGTGGAGGGAGAGAGGGAGAGAGAGAGGGAGGGGGAGGAAACAGAGAAGACACAGCGCGCCACACAGGATCTGGGTCACGTCACTGAAGAAGCAGAGCATGATGGGAACAATGCGACACGCCGTGGACCAGTGACCTCCTGTCACATTACACCGCTTCCAGCCGAGAGAAAGGATCATTTTGCAATTTACACTTTTAGCTGTTCTATGAATGAGACGTGTGGTATTTAACAACAATGATGCCGTAACATAAATTGCAGGAGCAGCCTTGCGGTTCTCGAGGTCGGTCTCGGTCTTGCACGAGTCCGACCTCCATCATCTAATCCCCTCAGTCTTCATCTGGTCTCAGTCTCAATGCTCTCCGCTCTCTTGGTGATTACGTGGCCTCAGTTTATGTGGTCTTCACTACAGCCCTTATGAAAATATGAAAGGTCATCAGTAGCCTCAAAAACTGCCTGGACTGCCATTTTATTACTCATGCTGACATTCAATTTTTTCTATTTTGGGAGGCCGGTTTTGCAATAAACTGCGTGTAGTGCCGGATAATTCTAATCTACTGTGTGTCATTGGCAACAGACACAAGAGGCAGCGCTCACGTCAAAATAAGAAATTTAACATGATGTTGGTTGCATGACAATACTAAAAGCAAGATAAGAGCAACGGTTTGATTTTATCTATTAATAGTTAAGGCCATTAATCCCGCAAATTGCCAGACATTGACTTTTTATATCAATATAAACTAACTTTGGGCCTTTTGTTGGACGACATGAAGCACATTCTTCTCTTTGTCACCAATTTTTTTCCTGCAAAGTACGAAATAAATTCATAATAAATGGACCATTACCTCCTCACCCAACCACTTCAGCCTGTGCCGCACGAGAGTCAATAGTCGCTGCATTTACAGTTTGTATTCTGTCGTTCATCTGTTGGGAATGCTCAATAGCGAACAGTTGAGTTCTTGCAAGGAACTTCAAGGATCTTCTGCTGAGGACAGACGGGTAAACTGCTGAGGGAACAGAAAGAAGGCCCGGAGTGGAGCCCGCAGAGGACGGCTGTCCCGCGATGACCTTTGATTTGTTCTCCGTGGCTCCGATAGCTGGAGGCCGAAGAGTAGATTACATGATCCATTTCTGTCAAGAGGCGCGCGCCTAAATCACGCGCCTGTCCCGCCTGAAGGTGGGATTGAGGCCGCGTTTATTCTGACGGCGCTTCGTGATTTGTATTGCGTTTGTGTCGCCTTGATTGATGCTTCTTGATGTAAATTCAATGGGCCTGTGTTTCTACCAATACTGTACTGGACCACAGAGAGAAAAGCATTGGGTTCACTTTTCTATCCATCCACCGATTATCTTCATTTTAATATCATAATTTTACTTAATGACCATATCCTGTTGTCTTTACAAGAGGGGAGATGTTTAGTCACTGGATGTTGATTCCACCATCTGCAGTTATCACAACTGTCGCCAGCAAATTTAATCATCCGTAGCTCGTTAACCTCTATGAGTCAGACAGAACCGCACAAACCACAATGTCGATCAGGACTGTTTGTGTTATTCATTTTCAAGCCTCGAAAACGTCCCATTTGTGCACCTTTTCCCAAAGAGCAAAGCAGTAACTTTACAAGCATGACAGCATTTCAGATGGAAGCCTTCAGGAGTTATTTTTAGAAAACGAGTCAGGATATATTGTATTTAACGAATAATAAATAAACCACGGACAGCTGAGGAAGCGCAGGAGACCGATGGGCGGGACGTCCAAGGATTCTGAGGCCATTAAAAAATAAAATTCTATTGTATGCGTTTCGAACTAAAAGTGTTTGCGTTTCTTCTTACATAGTAATATAGGCCTTTGTCGTGGCGCCTGCGGCTCTGCTTCTGCAGCTTCGAGCCGGCTAACGTGCGCTAACGTCCGTTAGCTAGCCGGGAAGCGGCAACAACGCCAACGCCATCTTAGTTTAGCATGTTATTACAAATGTTATCGCGCTTTAACTAATAATTGTTCAGGTTTCACTGATGAAACAAATTCCTCAACTAAAAAAAAAAAGAAAAGCAGCGAGCTGAAAAGAGGAAAGCAGCCGCGTGTGAGGAGGCCGACGAGAAGAGAAAAAGAGTAAAAGCACAGCTAATCTGAGAAAACGCCGGCCTTCTGCGCTCGACTTTATTCTCCTCAGCTCCGCCCGTCGGATATTAAATTGCCTCTCAGCTCCTCTGTTTGCTCCCTCTCATTGAAGAACAAGTGCATTCTGCTTTATGTTTTTATTTTTATTTTTTTAAAAGGGTCTCACTCCCTATGGAATTTTTTTTTTCTTGCCCCAAATTAGCAAGAGACAGAATCACATCGCAGAATGGAGAAGAGTTCGTCCTTTCCAGGAATTCTCCTCCGGTGTCTCACGTCGGATGTTTCTCAGCATGTAGGCTGCACTCATGTTATGCAAATTCATCAGAGTCCCGTGTGTAGCTTCAATCCATAAAGTACAGTGGAAACATCATGAACTTTCTCCCTCTCCCTCTCTCTCTCTGGGTCGCCCTCACTCCCTCGCTCGCTGATCCAGCTGCTATTTTGGCAACGGAGCAAAGAAATAAATGAAGTGCTTCAGCGGAAGGAAGGCTTCACTAGAGGGATTGCGGGGGGCGGCGCGGGGGGGGATTTGGTAGGAGGTTTTAAAAGACATTTTATTTAAATTAGTGTTTTATTTGGGCTTAAAACATCAGGGACATTAGGCTTAGCGCTACAACGGTCCAATCATGCTTCCAATGGCTATTGGTTTAATCAAACTGAGGCCTTGGATGATTTTTCTTTTAATGCTATTTCATGAATTCTCTGAGTTTGAAAAAGGACTATTTCTATAAACCAGAAAGAAAATCCCATACATCCTTCTGTAGATCTGTTGAATAGAAAAGTAGACTTGGGGCTTGGCTGAAGATAAACTAAAATGGCGGAACCGAGCGGCAGCTTCTTTGCCATTCATTTGAATATTGAGGATGTAATATGGCCTGTAATGAAAAAGGTGGGAAGAAATATTTTGCAAATAAGAAGCTCGTAGCTCTCCAATTGCCTTTTTACAGGAGGATGGGGGGGTGGGGAGGGGGGGTCACCTGCGGGACTTCTTCTTGAGCACGCTCATCAAAGCTCCTTTCCCAAAAAGTATTTCTTTAAATAGCATTGCGGAGGACGCGCGATTTTGTGCTTTTTATGAAGCGGTGAGAGCGGAGACGTGGCAGGGAGAGGAACGGGACGAGGAGGGCAAAGCCGGATTGAAAACCAGGAACACGGTTCATCATCAGCGGCTTAGCTCCTCTCGAGGTAGCGCGTCCAAAATGAGCAGATAGGGAGTCGACCTAGAAACGGCACGACGCGGTGCCGCGTGCACTGTTCACATTCCCAAAGAATTATGTACCCAATCAAACCGATTTCCTTTGTGACGCTCACTTGCGTAGCGGTCAGTTAGCACGACGCGTAATGGACTTAATCTAATGGACATTGAAATGGTTCGAAGCGGCTCAGTTGCCAAAATTTGCCAAAAGGTGGTATACGCAACCAAGTGACGTGGTATGAAGACGTGTATAGCAGGTGAGAAAGTCCACTGAGGAGAGATGAGGGTGGGTGGGACGGGGACAAGGGGACGGGGCGGGTGAGTCAAATCAAACTCACTCCCCTGTCAAAGCACATCATGGCACGTGGCGTGAGACGGTCCGCTGAGGGCAGCTTCTACGTCTTCGTTCTACTTGCGTTCTAACGTGTGCTTCTCCTAACTTGACCCAGAGGTCACCCGGGGTCGGTTCACATGCCAGTGAACCCCCGACCTGTTAACACGGACATTGTGCGTGCGGTTACTATGCGGATTAACTACACCAAAGTTATTTATTCCTATCGTCAAGACATATAAAGCATTTGCCACGTTATTTCTGTTTGTCGCATATCTGCATGCATGCATTCCGTTAAAACGTACGGCTGCGTGCTCAAGGATGTCTCGCGTTTGCAGCGACTGCACCCTGACTCCTCACGTACTGCAACGCTAAGAAGACCGCTGAACACGCTGACTTTTGATGTTTGGTACGGTGTGTTTTGGACGATCAGCTAAATGAACCGCCGGCGTTCCACAACAAGATGCTAATGACATTAGACTCAAGGGCTAAAGAGCACACGAGATAAGCAAACCAACCAAACATTAATGTTATATTTAGGTTGCTGACTAGAATTCAGCCATCTCTAAGAAAGAAACACTGTGTTTCTGATGACCAGGAGATACAGAAAGAGCCAGAAACTGGTCCTGGAGTTGAGATTACTTTGACAAGAGGTAAACTTTCAACCAGGCTGCATTCAAGTACACGAGAGGCACCTGAATACACCACAACGTGTTCATTGTTAACTCTGATAAGTGGGGTTTATTAATGATAACCCTGTTAACTCAAAATAATTGATGTGCATTTTCAAGTTTAAATACCAAACATTGGCTTATTGCAAACTACAAAACGGTTTTGAATTTGAAATCGGTCAAAAGAAGTTATTTGATGAAAACATCTGTGGCTCGAGGACAGTGTGATGGCCGATTTCTCCCTACTTTACTCCTAACAGAATAAATATGTATGATAACAAACAGATGAATCTATACTGACAATAACCCTGACATGTCACCGTACAAAACAAGAAAGTTAGTGTCCAAAGTCAAAAACCAAAATGTTATGTGCAATACAGCATAAAAAAACAAAACGCCAAGGGCCTCCACACTGGAGAACTTAGTTACATCACAAAGCGACGTACTTCCAGTCCACTCGCTCCTTTATCCTCCACGGCCCTAAAGAGATGCTGTGTCATAAATGAGAGCGACGTCAGATTGGATTAAGGTCTAGGTACAGAGCTTCTGTGTAAACGCCTGGTTAAGTTAAGCTTCATGATGGAGAAGCCCCCATCCTCCTCCTCCTCCTCCTCCTCCTCCTCCTCCTCCTCCTCCTCCTCCTCCTCATCTTCCCTCTCATTTCCCTAGTGCAACGCTGGCTGTGCACACTTTGTTCTTAGTGTGCTTTCACCAGACCATGAGACAAGAGGTGCTGCCGTTCAGATGCCGCGGCTGCACACGTTGCATCCTCCCTTCAGATCCGGGGCGGACCGGACCACCAACAATTCGAGAGCTGTTGTCAAAAAGTGGATTTTAAAAAGCTCTAAAAAACTGTAAATCAAACGCAAACTGCACGGCTGGATGTGTGTGTGTGTGTGTTACAGTAGAAGCACAGTGCAGGGAGGCTGGGTGAAGCCCAGCATGGCGGGTGTAAAGATGCTGCTAGTTGATGGAAACGTGCATGATAACAAAAGACGGTAGGAGGGATGGTGGAGGGGCGATATTATTTCGCGTAAGTCGCAGAAGCAGAAGCAGAAGGTTGCAGAGTGCGTGCAGGACGCCTGGGTGGAAACAAAGGAAAAGCGAGCATGCGATGCTGGTGGACACAATGCATCCCAGGAAGCGCGCAGGGCACCTACCTTAAGGACTTTTATGTGGGCATCTTCTCGATGATCCCCGGTGATTTCATTCAGCCGAGGACGGGAAGGGGGGGTGGGGGGGGGGTAACGAGAAAATAAAAACTGCGAAAAGAGTATTTAGGTTGCCAGAAATGCTTGTAGAAAAATAAAAATAAAAATAAAAATAAAAATAAAAATGAAAGAACTAAACGCTGGAGGCTGAGCCCCAGCCGGCTGTGCAGGCGATGACTAAAGCGTGATATTCTTCGGGTTTCCACAGACAGGCTGTGATGTCTCCTCTGCATCAGCAGCAAAGCCTCCTCATGTCGGGCAGCACAACGAGCGCCAGACGCGAAGCGGAACCCGAAAACGGGATTCTAGCGCGATCCGGTGAGCGCGGAGAAGCTTTCCTCCCGGTCCTCCGCCATCCCGCTGTGTTTTGGAGAGGAGGACGCGGAGGCGAGGAGAAAGGATGCTCTCGGGCTGAGGCAGCGAGCAGGATCCTTCGTTCCTGCTGTCTACGGAAGCCCGGATGCGCCAAAAAAAAGAAGGCAATTTTATTTTGGTTCCTTGCTCAGATGTTGATTTTTTTTTTTATAATCTCATTTCTGACCGCGAAATCCTCACACGAAACAAACGGGGAATTATTGTTCTTTTAAAACACATTGTTTTTTTTATCGCACTCTCGTTTTAAAAATGTGTCGTTTGTGGTTTCTTTCTTATACCAAAGTAGGCGAGTGATTGATCACTAGTCTCAATAAATACAGTATTAGTCTTCTCTATTGGTTTATAATAGTGCCCCATAGAGAGTATGGTATTAATTCACATGTGTATACAAATAATTGCATTAATATTTGACTTTAAATAAAAAGGAAAGGCCAATACAGTGACATCTGAATATAGAACGTTTCGGTTGGGTTCATTTTTATTATTATTAAAGGGTTATTTTATAGGTTTCTCTGACATTACAGTACTGGCTCCCTGTTACTTTTTGTTCCTTGACTAATAGAAATTGGATTTACGGTATTGGTTGAATTTTTCATTGGATTTGTCAGTTAAATTTAAGATTATGTTGATAGTTTCTTCTGTATGCTCTTTTTTTTACCAGCCATTGGCCTATAAAGCATCTGGCATCACAATGATACTGACAAATATGGTGTTTATTACTGGAGGTTATGAGATCTTCAGCACTGCAAAAGAACAATAATATATTTGAGAACCATAATGATCACGTTGAATAATTCTTAGCTGATGCTGTGTTGTTTCATTAAAATTCCCATTATAAACAAGTTCATTGAATTAACATTGTGTAGAACAATAACGGGATGTGGAAGACTAATTGCTTCCTCTGGTGAGTTGTCGCGTATTTAATCGATGTTGTGGTTCTCTGCTTCGATCTAGTGGACGATATAAAGAACTGCAGGAATCAGAAGTCAGCAGCACACACAACTGTTTATGGGGAGCAACAAAAAAAACACAACGTCGGGTGTAAATAAAAAAAAATTTAAAAAAAACAAAGATCTTGATTGGACAACTTTATTCTCTCAAGGACATTTATGAAGCCAGAAGCAAGATCTTTTATCATCATACACAATGTCAAAAACAATGAGTTTGTCTGATCACCACCACATCAACATAATGCACACACGGTACCAACAACACTCAGTGAAAGCCCGGCGTTCGATGCGCAGCCTGGTCGGCCCAACAAACGCTGGAGTTACATCTCGGTATAATAATAAAACCACCTCGAGGGCCTTTTGCTCTCTGTGCCGACATCAACTTGACAAACGGTTCAGAGGAATTATCCATTTACAGATACACAGAGTCAGCGTCAACAGCTGTGCTGCAAAGCTACCAGCTAACCAAAAGAAAAAGAACGTGTAACTTTGATGATGGGTTTTTTGATGGCTTTGTTGTGACGTAGCAGAAGTCTAATTCTATCATTTGAATTGCACCTTAACCCAAAAATACAACTCGGCTTTACACGCACACACACACGCACACGCACACACACGTTCAGCTTCTTTAAGGAATGTTAGAAAACAATGGAAACGTGGATGTATAAGCATTCTAGGGTTTAAAAAATAAATAAAAGTGAGGCTCTATAGAACTTCTGCGCCTGCATCCATCAAATTGTTTATGTGATTGAATCAGTGTTTTCTTGGTGCCAGATCAGCTGATGTTACATAAAAGCAAAGTCAACCACCAGTCTTTACAAAAGGGTTATTTGTCAAGACCTCTGGTACTACAGAGTGGCTCCAAAATAAACTCCTGTTGCGGTCTAAGACGGTTTACTAGTAACTTGAGAAAGTGGATGAAATAGAGATGACTCGGGGGGGCAGTAAGCAAGAAGGTTATGGCTGCCAGATGTGTTCAGGAGGCTCGTTGGCATCAAACGTCGACATCTTGGCTCCATAAAGTTCTGAGGAGCTGTTGGCTCCCAAAGAGCGAGTCCAGTGACCTCACCAGTTCGGTTTCACGGCGGGAGTAAATAAATACTGTGTGGGGGCGGCGGCGTGGATTAAGGACCGCTTGCTTATTTTTACCAGGACAGTTTGAGGAAAAAAAAAAAACAGGCTACAGTAATGAACACAATGACAAACACCCTGATGCTTCACGTGAAAAAAAGAAAAATCACTTGTCCATCTCTCTCTCACACACACACACACACACACAGAAATATTTTCAAATTCGCAGGTGTCATTGTTAAACTCATCATTTATCAAAGAGTGGCCAGAAATCGTACGGCGTGGATTCAAACCCAACCGCTGTGAACCCGCCTGTGGGGTTTGGGAGCTGCGAGTCGTCGCCTCGAACACTCTGGCTGGTGTCAGGAAACAGACGGGAACTCCTGCGGCTCATGAACATTCTGCTCGCGCTACTTATCGCACTGAACTGAGGGGGTCTGATAATCCAGAAATGCGCACACAAAACACCGGCATCTTTTTTTTTTTGCCCGTTTACCTTATTCAACATTCATGTTTCCTCTCAGGAAAATACAGTTGGGTGCGTACGGTCCACTCTTGCATAAATGATGGGTTAAAAAAACAACACCAGGAAGATAGAGACATTTAAATAATTTACGATGTATTTACACAATAATCCGTCTTGTTTTCCAGCAGTGTCTTTTTTGTCCCATCTTCTAGTCACCCATCTTTACCTTCGATGTCTGCGGGAGGAAAACAGAACAGCTGTTAGCGCGATCTCTCACACATTGAACTCAACACGTGCAGCTTCCTTGAGAGAACTACGGCCAAATGCAACGGATACCCGTCTCCCCTGAGGAAGAAACACCAGTGGGGTGAGTGAATTGAAGCAGCCCGTCTCATTTCACCTGCAGAATGGCCACGATGACGCCGAAGAGGCCGATGGCGCTGCCGAAGATCTCCACGATGAGGATCTTCACGAAGAGGCTGCCGTTCTGGGCGTCCGCCAGCGCCGCGCCGCTGCCCACGATGCCGACGCAGATGCCGCAGAAGAGGTTGGAGAAGCCGACGGTCAGACCGGCTCCAAACATGGAGTAACCTGGCGGGACGGAAAAACGAAACGAGTCACGAGAGAGAGAGAGAGAGAGAGACCACCCGCGTGCGACCGGTGTAACGTCAGGCAACAGAAATCTAATTTCCTGTGAGTTCTGGAAACCAGAAGCAGGAAGCAGCTGGTGCCATATTCAATGAGATATAATTTTTAATCTTAAAATATGAATTGCTTTAATATTACCATATTTGCATGCGTAATATTTTATGAGTGAATAGAGTACGCGTGTAAAATGTAAATATTCTGGAGTGAACTGCAAGTTTATTTCATAGCTTTATTGTGTTTTTCTTCCAATCTTCATAGTTTGTAGTTTTTTTGCAGTCTTTGCTTATATTTGTAGTGTTGCCATTTTTCAAGCATGTAACTTGCTATTAAGCCACATTAAAACATAATATTATTTAAGCTGGAAGCATCAAAGTGAGAGTTAGTACAACATGTGTCATAGTCTGATTTCTGGTGCAGTTTGTGCTGCGGACATTTTTTGTAACGGATGTTTTCTTTTGTCCACCATCGGTATCTTTACGCGAGCGTTCTCACCAGCTTGGTAGTTCCTCGCTCCGATGCTCTCAGGGGTCGTTCCAGAGAAGTTCTAGTGAAAGAAAAAGGGTTTATTCAAAAGAAATGATTGAACTTCTCGTCACGATGTGTCCAATTATCTTTTATTGTTTCCATGCTCAGCGCTTACCTCGGCCATGTTGCTGATTACAATGGCCATGATGATCCCATAGATCGCCACAGCTTCACAGAAGATGATGCTGAAAGGGAGAAAATAAAAAAAACAAGCGTAATAAGATTCTCCCCTGAGAACTATATATAACTAGATTTGTTTTGAAGTAAATTGCTGATAATAATTGGCGACTATTTTTTTCCACGTGGAATGCATTTAACACTTGTATTCTGTGGGAAGTCTGCAATTAAACATTTTCAACTACCTTGATTAACAGCATTATTTAATAGTGTTTAGCTAATTATAAGTATCCCGCTGAGATTATCCAGTTTCAGGACGTAAAGGAAGACGGACGGAAGAGAAGAGAATAGAAATCGCAGTGGTGCAGCAGTTACTTTTTAGTTCTCGAATGAGCTTACCTGACCAAATTCTTGGTTTTGATTCGTGGAGCCTTGACTCCACCGCCGAGGATGCTTGAGCCAGTGATGTAGATCCCCCTAGAACACAAAAACAACTATCAGCAAAACGTTTATCACATCACAACAAAACTGGCAAGTGATCCGAAATGAACAACAAGGGGCACCAAAGAAAAGCAAGCAAACACCTCGTCTAAGTTTGCTTCTATAATGGCAACTTAGGTAAAAAAAAAAGTACTAAATGGACATTCCTGATTTAAGAGGAAACTAGCAGGTGGCTCGGTTACATAAAAACCCCAATAAAATATCAAGTAGTGGATGGAGAAGACGAGACGAGGTAGCTCGAACAAACAGGAGAGGATTGTTGACCCTGGTTTTAGACGCGTGTCCCAGACCAGAGGCTGAGTGTGCTTGGTGAATCAGCATCAAATCAGCTAGAATTAACTTTCTCTCCCACAGGCCGTTCAAGCTGAGGATTCATTTAGTGGCACTTTTTCCCGTTTCGTTCAGTAAAAAAAACTTTGCATTTGCCCAAGTTGCTAATTCGAACATTTCCCGGTTCCACATTTACACATGATGAACACTGTGGAAAGAGGAAGTGATTCTCTGAGACACCGGTGTGGTTTGGTGCTCACCAGGCTGCGCCCACCACAGACAGAGAGATGGCCAAGCCGATGCCCAGATTGGCCCACATGAAAGGAGAGGTCTCCGTCAGGAACCTGCAGGCAAAAGAAGCACGAGCTGGTGAGCTACACTTTGACAAGGAAACGTGTTCAGGCACCAAAAACACAAAAGCAGGAAACGTCCCTCAGTACGCGTTGGAACGCGTGTGAGCTACAATATGGTTGCCTGAAATGATCAATCACCCACTTGAAACAAGACTAAAAACACAGTAACGATGGCACCTGTAAGCTCGATGCCAGATATTAGCCTATTTCTGGTAGATCGGGCCCACTGCGTCAAAACAGGAGAGCTGAATACAGCCCCAACTGTATTTGGCCATGCTGATTAAGTTAAAAGAAGAGAAAACTCTTTAATGTTTGATGCCACACTGTTTATATGAACTAAGATGGGGTAAGCATAATTGTAAAAATACATTCAAGTAAATAAAATCTGGTTGCAAAAAGTCTCAGTGAGAGAACAGACTTAAGAGAATACGAAAAATGAATTCCAAATAGTGCATTTATAAGTGGTTTACCTGCCTGTTCTTTTTTCACTTTGCTGACAAAACAATGAACAAAGTGAAAAATGGCCATCCCATATTAGAAAGATTAAAAAAAAAAATAAAAAAAAGAATATGTCATTGATTATTATACATAACATTAGTCCATCTAAGTCTATATGGCTTGAGAAGTTTTATTTGCGCCATTGTTTGAGTCCATAATTAAACATCATATATCCCACAGATGCCCTAAACGCAGTAATGAACCTCCAGTCAAGTAGCTTTATTCCAAACCTGCTTACCATGCCACATCGAAGCGGAACCCGAGGTCAAATATGGTATAGCAGAGCCCTGTGGAAGCAAAAAGACAGGAAAGAAGTGTCAATCATATTTACAAGCATCTGTGTGTGTGTGTGTGTGTGTGTGTGTGTGTGTGTGTATGACAGAGCTTTAATACAGACATTTGCAGTGTGTTACTGCACTAATAATATCTTTCCCTGAACAGTGTCACATTTATGTGCTAAAGTCGTGGAAAGAAGTCGCAGCTTCGGTGTGATCGCTCACTCTCACGTGAAGGCTGCTGCAGTTCCTGTTTGAGAGCGTCTAAATAGGTTTCAGCTAACCGGCTAACGTTAGCTCAGCCAAGCGACATTACTTAAGCGTTTTTAAACCAAGATGCCTTCACATTCATTGTTGAACCAGCCTAAATAAATAATAAACTATCATGTCAAACGTTTAAAACCTCGGATGTTTTTTTCTGAAAGCGGTTAGCTATAAGCTAACGTGCTCTGACATTAACGTTAGCTGAACGTTAAGTCGCAATGAATGCTAAAGTTAGCGACTTCTAACGTGGGAGAAGGTGGGTTCCTTTCAAATGCGATAAATAATCAGCAGCATATTCTGGATTCTTGTTATAAAGTGCTAAAACCAATAAACAACCGCATCTGCAATATTGACCGATTGACAGGAGCTAGCAAACAAAATGGAACCAGCTGCAGAGCCTCTCGTCCCATAACATAGCCAGGTCCCAAATTCTGACTGTCAAACGCAATCGCGATGTGTCATGAAGAAAGAGCGACCGACTACACGGCCGTTGTTACATAAGTGTAAGAAATATACGATTTCATTCATTCATTCCAATATTCCCCATTTTTTACGGAAAAAATATAATCTTACCAACGATTAGTATGGTGCTCCAGAAGGCCAAAGTGACCCCCGTATACAAAATAGCGTGTCCGTTCATCATACACTCTAGCAGCATCTATCCGGACGTCTAACCTGCTGGATCGGCAAAATATCGTCGGCCCAAATTTAAAATTTGACGCCAGGAACGCTAAGAAGACGAAATAATGCTGTTTTTAAGACAAGCTATCGGTCGATGGAAAGGCTGAGCATCGAAAGGAGAAGCTGGGTGATGTCAGGTGATCCAGCTTGACAAGCATGTGACCGGCGACAGGAAGGCTGCGTCCGGCTATGTTTTTTCTTCACCTTGGTTGAAGTCATTTTATTCTAAATGTTTATTTATTCGTATTATGTTACCACAGACGATCATTAAAACTTAGTTTGTGTTTAGAAATGTGCTACACACAGAATACACAAATGCGCAGCCGAGTCCTCGGAGACGCGAGTATCACAACCTGTGATACTAATGGAATGCAGCCCAGTGGGAGCTGCAGTGCGCGCCGCAGACGCTAGATGTCACTCTTGTAGTTTTAGTTAAATAACAACCACAGAACATAAAGAAGAGATTGATTTGTTCAGTACATCTTAGTTAAACCCCTACATTTTCATTAATGAGTAATTAGTATAACCTTGGCTGCTTGAATGTATGAATTCCCCTTTCTCATCCAATAAATAATTCCTGCTGAACAACAAAAGCTAATTACTTTTTTCTACCTGACATTTATGAATAGCCAACTGGGAAAATCGTTACCCACTAATACGATGACTAAGAAAAAATGAAATGTCAGTTCTTTCAATTTTCTTAATACTTTATGATTTTATTATACTATATCACCACATCCACATAAATACACTCTATGCCAGTGAAACCCACCTTGCAACTTCAAACCACACAGTTGCATTCAGTCGATTTTACTTTGGAAAATATTTGAAATTACACTGGCTTACAGATTTATATACTTTAAGCTCTACTCCATCAGTGTAGAAGCACATTACCAAATCTGTGGAATACAACAGCTGTGGTCGAGTTTGATAGACCGTATAAGTCCTTATGAGAGTATAAGGGTCATTTTCATTAGTATTATTCTCCTGTGAAGCGTTCCTTCATTTAACTGCAAATGGAGAGCAAATTGATTGTTAGAATGTGTGTAATGTGGGCATTCAAGACAAAAAAAGTGGATCAAATGTTGTTAATACTTTTGAAGAAGTTTCACCCAAACATTTAAATGAATTATAATACGGTTAAAAAAAAAGGTCTTTGCTGAGAGAATGACAAAGGAACCCAGAATTTCCTTCTTAATTTATTTCAAGACAGGCATCCTGCCAGTGCTTCCTACCTCAAAGGAAAGTGTTCCCGCCCTCGTCTCATAATTGTTGGCAATCTCCAGGACTTTTCTCCTCTGAGACCACAGAAGTCACTCAGCCTTTAACGGCTGTTAGATTTCTCTTCAATTATTTCACATATCAGAAATGATTTATCGAGGACAATATGCCCTGGAAACCCTGAAGTCAACTTGAATAAGCAGCTCAAAAGTAGATATATTCTGTCCTTCGTAATCCAAACCAAACGTCAGTAAGGAGGGATTATTGCTCCTGCTTTTTATTTATTTTTTATCTGTTTTCGACGCTGTCTTAAACCTGTAGAGGTGCACCAACACCAATTTGTGTGTATGTTTTGTTGCTCAGCTTTATGAGAAGGTCTTTTCATATTCCTTTGATGCCCTAGAAACGGCTTCATCCACAAATGCTGATGAAAATAAAACGTAATGCAAACCAGCATCTTAGTTATCGCTGTTATATCGCATTGACGTAATAAAGAATGTGGAAGCTTTCCATCTGTTCTTTTAATATATACATCTATGCATGTATTAATTGAATGAATAGTTGAACATGGGTGCTTGGATCCCGAAGGTGCCACTTGGACCATTGCTGATCTGCACGCTGTGATACAAAAGGAAGAGTAATCTTTCTTCATCATCACAGCTTTCATCAACAATGAGGTGTAACCAAGTGTGGGAAAGACTTTACAGCATCAATAAAAGATAAAAGAAATGTTTTCTCACTCGGTGTGAAGCAAACTGTGTGCAGATGGTTGTTCATACAATAATCATTTATAACTGGAGCCTTCTGTTTATCAGAAATAGAAAAACACAATTAAAGCTTCAAGCTGTGATCCCTCTCATTCCAAGTCCTCCGCTGATGAGGTGATGGTCTGACTTTTTTGTAGCTCAACATTGACTTAATCAACGTTAAGCCGATTGTCTCCTTTACTCTTCCCAAAGTGAAATCATAGTAGGAGGTTTTCTCTATGCAGCCTTCAGGTGTAATTAGTGTTCCATTGCTTGTTTCACTCGTTGATATTTGTGCAACTGTTGATGTTATTTGGTATCTGACTCGCGGCTGTTGTTTTCTCACCGCTCTTAACTTGACTTGTCAGGCTGCATTTTGCACTTCAGGCGTCCTGGTTGCTGGAAAAGTAAAATAGTTAATTTTTTCTGCACATATTGAGCAATTTCCGTAATTTCCTTTCTTATTAAACCCAGAGCAGACAATCTGCCTGTTTGTCTGTGTCCTCCAGCTGTGCGCCGTATCGGAGGATCCTGTGATGATCCACTAGGAAGGAACCAGCAAAGAAAACACATCCGCTGCATTTTCTGTAACTCCTTTGCGTCTCTGCCTTCTTAGGTTACTCGCACTTTGAGATCTGCTGATGAAGTGTGCGTTATAAATCAAATGTATTATTATTATGATTATTATATTAGCCAAAAACGGGTTTTACCGTACAGCAAAAGCTCAGCATTCTTCTCTCAGTAGACCACATTAAAGTATTACGCTGACTTCTTTTTACCATGAAAAGGTAACTCATTTTATCTATTCATGTTGTATTCAGGGTGAAATCACAGGTCGGCACACATTCAAATATTCACGTATTAGTCAAAAATCCCTTTGACTTAGTCAGACGAATCATTGAAAAAAGAGCCGGGTAACCGTGGCGACCTTTGTGCGCGCTTGTCTTTCAACTGTTTGACATTTTCTTCTGGGATTCATTGATCCGCTCCGGTTTGGTTTGTCCTCTTCTTTCTCCACTTCTTTCAGACACGCTTCCCTATAAATACTTGAACTTCAAATAAAGGTCAATGGGGAAACTGTTTCCCATAAAGGGATCGATTTCAAAAGCTATGGAAGAAATCCATAAAGAAGCTTATAGCGAGGTCCGAACGGAGCACAGACCCCTCCAAGGTGCGTCACCCTGCTGTAGAGAAAAGGCCGTTGGGTTGTTGCTGCGCTGGTCTGGTGGTGGAAACTTAAAATAACTCTATTGTTTTTAGCAGTAGCTTTGTTGCTGGCATTAATTAGGGCTGTTGGTGACAAGTGTCTCAATGAGACGCCTCATTGTCATCACTGCGACTCTCCCCCCTTCGGCTTATTGTGGTAAAGTTTTCTTGCTGAACGCAACATGTTATAATTATTAACACGTGTTTGCTCAAAGTTTGTTTTCTGCACTAATCCAAAACTCCATGTTGAAATCCCATTGTTGTTGTTTTTTACAGAACTTGGGGTCATGCTAACTTTCTATAGAAATACTTTGTCCCTGCAGCACTCTGCATCATAGGTAATGGCTTCCCCTCACTAGGGACAAAAGAAAGATGAATGGATGCACGTCACCACCTGAAAGCATCCAGCTGTCCTGTGAATGATTATGCTTTACTGAACATTACCAATGTCAAAGCTGAACCCATCGGCACCCATTGTAATGCATGCAGCTTAATACACATTTTATTGCGTTAAATGATACGTTTTCATTCAAAGCACATTTCCTCTTATCAACGGCTCCAAGGCCTCAGTGTCAATGAATGTGTTTACATGCACACAGTATTCGGTTAAGCAACTCAAAACCAAGCCTTTTTTATTATTATGTCGGGCCGTTCAGATGAATGTTTATGCCCATTTAACTAACAGGAACAGAAATGTAATGAGTATAAAACACTCAGGTATTCTTTGGGATGAAGTTCCTGGATGTATAACTGCACCCGGGTCACGTGACCATCCTATCCCAGCTACACCTTTTTATATTCACGTTGCAGCAACAACAAACATAGTGTGTGCATTTTTTTGCCTTCTCCCCGCGTTGTTTCCAGGAACCCGTCCCCTCTCCAGAGATACTGACCGATGCACCAGTTAATACAACAGACAAGGCGGTGAGCATAATGTTCCATTTAAAATCATCAAGCCGGAGCCCCGTTGAGAGCGTACAAGCCCCCGCAGCAACCTGCTCAAGCAGCACGATTGACTGCGATTATTCTGAAACGTCATTTCCCTCCGTAGTAGACAAATGAATGAACACATGTTTTTTGTAATACAATTAGTCAAAACGTTCTCCTCCTTAGATTGTGGAGGTCTGTGTGTATTTTCTGACATGCAGGGTTTTGAGGTGTCAGGACTATAGTTTGCTTCTCTGTGCAGAGATTTGTCGCATGCATGCAAAGCGCACAACGAGGCTCTAAATGAGGACGCACACTTTCATTCAAACCTGTTGTGTGCACATAGATTTTCTCTTTGCCGTTCTGCACTTGAATCATCACCCATTGACATCGGCCGGTTATAATTGTGCGTGCTGATGCCACAGTTAATGCGTCCGAGCACTTACTTCCGCACAAACAAACCATTTTAACAAAAGTACATTGAGCCTCCAATAACAGGCCGGAACAAGCAGCTAGTTATGGTTCTGCATTTGTTGCGGGCTGCTTACATAAGCTTGTGTTATATTATCAGAACGTCCTGGCTCCTCCAAGAACAACACTCGACAGAATTAAAGAACCTTGTTCTTAGATCATTTATGAGCATTTAAGAACTTGTATGTGTTGATTCTACGCTGATATAATATAATCCAAATCCTAATATTACGCCGTATATTGAAGAATAGATTGTAAGCTGTGTTTTAAAGCGTTATCCAACGTGTTGTAATAGACTGAATATCCTTCAAAACAGCGTTTAACGCTGTTATGAAAGTCTGATCCTTTCTCACCTTTGGGTATAACGCACCAATACTTAATAATGAACAACCTTCCGTAAAGTATGATGTGCCAACACTTTGATGGCGTAATCACCCAGCTGAGTGCTGCTGTTTTGGAACAGCAGGCGGAATCTGACCGCATTGATCCGTCCGTGCTGCTGTTTGTGCGATTGCTGCGTATGTAAATCAACGCGATGCATCTCTCGGCCTCAGTGTGTTTCTGGTCGCCTTCCCTCTGAGCTGCCCGTCTGCGAGCCTGTTGTGGATGCTGCCAGTAGAGATGTAACGGGGGATTTTTCCAAAACCCTAATTACTTGAGTGTAGAAATTGACTGTGTGCGAAATCTATTGTCCGTCTCCCCCCTCCGTGGTGGAAGCCGTTGGCTCCTGGTTTCAGCAGGCAGTGAAGTGAAGCTCTCTCACACGGCTGATTAAACAGGACCGGGGAAAATTAAACTGCTTTACGGTATGATATCATTATGTAATATAATAAGCTATTTAAATGCGCCTTTCAGCACAAGTCAGCATATGGAGATTGAAAGCCCTCCGTTAGTTGTGTTGAGTGGAAAGGCCAAACATCCTTGTTCGTTAAAGCAGTTTGAGTGGCGATTATTAGAAATGTCGAAAGTCTCCCTCACGACGCAGTGAGCTAATAAATATCTCAAACGCCTCTTCAAAGTGTTTTTCATGAAGGGCAATTTTCAGTAGTTTTAAATCATATAGGAATAATCCCCTTATTGGAGAAAAAATAATGATGGAAGTTGTTTTTTAATGGTACAAAGCGAGTAGAAGTTTAAATTAATAACAGTTTCTCTTGTGAGTTAAAGTTACAAACGGGTTTACTTTTTGTTGCTTTAGCTGTCTGTCTTCATAGGAAGTGGCTAAACAAGTAACAAGGGATCCTCCCTCTGAAGCATACCCTGCTTTACCATCTATATTTTACTCTAAATGTCACCAAAATGCAAACGAATATTGTGTTGTATTGAAGAAGACTTGAAACAAGCAACAGGTCGTCAATCTCCAGCCGTCACATAACAGAGACCGGCCTGCTTAATTTGTCCAACTTGCTTTGTGCAAAGATCGGTTGATTAACTCTTCCAGCAGCACGTAGGCAGCCGGCAGTAACAAAGACACACATGCATTTGCCTAATTGCTTCTCTAACGGCGCACAGGGGCGTCGCGCGGAACTCGCCGCCTTTATCTAGTTAGGAGGTTCGTTTTGTTCTCCTTTCACTGTCGCATGCCTTCATTTACACAGCGATCAATGGGTGACCTTTTAGGTGGACAAGGTCGTCCACTAAATGTCAAATCAGTGGTTTGGTGTTGAAGTGTCCCTGAATCAGGCTCCGACCTCCAAACAGCGACAAAGAGTGTGTGCGTAATCGGAAGCACCCAGGTTGAAAAGTGGTGTGAAAGGGAATTTACCATATTGTGTGTGTGTGTGTGTGTGTGTGTGTGTGTCGAATGGTGATCTGTTGAGTTAAGATGTTAGTTAAAATGGAGGTTTTGTTGGCAACTCTCAAACAATTTATTTGGCGAATACTCGGTTTTCCAAAACAATGCAAATAATAACTTTCTGTGATGTTCGATACAAAGTTATAAAAGATTCTCTTGTTCTCCGCTTTGAGGATCTGCTACTAACAAACAAAATAAGACACTTGAGGACATTGCCTCGGGTTCGGGTAAAAATACAATCAATTTTCCCGCAAAATGTATTGAAATAATCACATTAATTTAGTGAAAGGTTAAGCAAATCCGAAATGAACATGTATTCTTTTAAATATCCAGCAGGGGGCAGAAATAACTCAGGTAGATACTTATTACCGCAGTAAATATTGTTATGGTCTCCATCGTTGGTCTTCGTCAGGGTTAAATAATGTGCAAATATAAAAGTTCATCATCCCGATTGTAAAATGTCTTCTACCTGATCGGCCTGAAAAGCTGATGAGAACGAATCAAAACAATAACGCTGAGGCTTGAATATTGAGCTTAAAGGTGCCAGAATGTTCTGTAGAGCTGCGGGGATGAAGACATTGGATCAGTTTTCACTACAGTACATCTGATCAGTGAAGCTTTAACTGAAGCCATTTCAAGTGATTTGGGTTTTAACTTGATTGATTTTCTTTCCTTCACTTTCGCATAGAAGGTCTCTAACAGCACACCACGGCTTCCAGACAAAAAGCAAACTCACAGTGTGTCCGTGCATTTGTAAAACGCCTCCATTCTGAGCGCGGAAAGAAGATTTTGACTCAGATTTCCACCCAGCGCTTTGGAAGTCGAGCCTCGTCCAGGTGTTTGCTTTCTAATCTTTAGGCCGCGGGTCTTTTTTTGGTGCCTACAATCCAACCTCAATTCCAGCGAGGACCCACTAAGAGCCACTTCTGCTCCAGGTCCGTTCCTCCATCCCAGCTGACGCGCCGCCTTCATCAAACCGAAACCTGAGCGCCGGCCTTTCAATTGGACGCTGCGACAGCTCCAAGTGGGAAAGGGTGACGCCAAGAACACCGAGGGAAAGGTTGTAACGGTTCTAAAGCAATTACCCAATCCCTTCACACATTCACCCTAAAGTGACACTGAAGAAAATGGTTGTACTGGTTGTTCCTCGTCACGTGACTAATGTCGTACATACCCTGAAAAACAGGCCCGAGGGATCAAACACACTCGCGCGTTTTAAGTCCCAGCAATGACAGAAAATGATACGGAATCACCGCAGAGGCATAAAATCGACGGCTGGAGGTAGATAACTGACGCTGGGTGAAAGAAGCAGGCAGAGAGAGAGAGAGGAATGGAGCATGAGGGCTGGATTTAAAGTGTCAAATTTGCCTCAGAACAGAGTGAAATGTAGCGCAAGTGGCGGCCATGATGAGAGCTGTTTAAAAGGAGCTTTACTGCTTTCTTACTTTAGCTCCTTCAGCGTAGGAACCACTGGAGCATCTTTTACCAAAGGAAAGGAGACATAATGACCACGGCCGAGGAACGCCGATCGTGTCACCGTTAGCACGACTCATTGATATTAAATCCTTGTTAGTGAAGTAATAACTTTGAACCTGGTTGTTTGTGTCGTCTGATCGACGACTCTAAGCTCCAAATTCAGAATATAGAAGCTGAAGCGGCCTTTTCCCCCTTCAGGCGCTCTGCGTATGCTCTCCTCCGTTCATTCTCTCTTCCCGTCTGTCGGTGTTCCCTCCTTCCCACTCTGTCTTCTGTCTTCTGTTGACGGATTGAAAAGTTCAGGTCGTCAGTCTTCAGAATGCCGCGTCGTTTCTAAGCTACCTCGTTACAGAGGGAAAAACAAAATCAATCGCCGCCAGATCGGACTTAAGTGACACGAGAATAAACGAAGAGCTCTCCGTCCTGGTGCGATCGCGTCGCCGCTGGCAAAGCGTGCGTCACGAAAGCGGCGGCCTCACTGGGATATCCGCTGCTTTTCGTTTCTTCAGGCTTCAGTCATGTTTCCTACGAGCTGGTGTTCCTAAACGGGCCATCTGACGTTGACACGTGTCAACGCTGGCCCCCGTCCACAGGAGCCCCCCTCACGCCGCGACGCTTGACCTCGACCGACTTAGAAGACGACTGTAACCGACTGGGAGCTGCTTTGTTGTTGAGTAATCGCTGGGAAGCAGTTGGTGAGCGGCTCCACTTTACCTGTGATTGCACCCGTGTCATTGTGCTTTCGGTACATAACTACCGTTCTGACATAATTGATGTTTTTTTGTTTTATAAAAACAGGCCCGAATTAGACAAAGGGAGGAAGAATATGTGTAGTCAAACTTGCCATAAGATCTAATCTAAAAACACATTGTGTAGTATAATATCGCATTATTCATGAAACCCAGACAAACAAACGGTCTGCATTCTGACGTGTTGTTGCTGTCGCCTGGTATTCTTCCTGCTGGCGTGAATCCTCGCCGCTGTATTTTTTCCACACAGCTTTTTTCCCTGCAGCTGCAGATAAACGCAACAACCAACACCAAGAGGTGTTAAATCTGGATGTTCGGAGGACACAGGGATTATAATCCTCAAACTGCTTTAGTTCTGCTGTAAACATTTCGCCTTTCTTTGATATTACTTCAAATGGCTTCCGGCAGAGCGTGTGAGGCCCGGCGGAGTGTCTGTGGCGCACTCAAAGAGAAGCGCGTCATTCTCATGACGGCGCCCGTTCTGGACACGAACAGAACGTCGCACAGCAGAACCTCGTTCGGTGTTGTGCTGCATCCGGTTATTAGCAACCACATGCTAAGTGGAAAGAACCAGGACGTTTTATTACCAAGGCGAGTGGATCCGCTGTGCAAAGTCAGAGGACGGCTGCGCTCATCTGTCTTTAGAACATGGAGTCCAGGTCTCACAGAAGATGCTGCAGAAAGTCTAACTCTAACCCAGGCCTCTCAGTTCCAGTCCACCTGTGTGGACGTGTGGTGTATATATGATGCGTATACCATGGTGTATGGATCCATAGATCTCTGGGGTGAAAGCTTTTGGGACCCTAATCATGCATCATCAGCCCTCCATGGACTTTAAGTCCTTCAGCACCGAAGCTCTTAGTTTTGTTTTTGCTTTCAAGTGTGAAAGTACCTTCAGACTCAAGACAGACTGGGAATAGCAATTGATAACAAAAATAAAAAAAGACGAGTGTCCCAGGGGACCGCATGCTGGATTCCGCTGGGATTTACCCCCCCGTCTCGTCCTGACCCTTCGGATGCGGTCCTCATACTGAAGAAGTTCTAGAACCTGGAGTTCTTGTCAGTCAAAGCGGCTCTCCGTCGCGCTGAGAGAACAGATGCACTCTCTGCCAATCACTGTTTTTTGCAAGTCCCTGCCTGAAGGCATATTAATAATTGACTGGGTGGACGTGATGCTGTCCCACATCTGAGAGGACTCCTGCCTTTGTGCTGAGTCGACGTGAGTACTCCTCCTTCCCGCTACGCTGCTGAAACGACAGCAAACTCGTAGCATCTGTTGCTTTGGCTGGAAGCGGCAGTTTGCGCTTGCGAGAACGGGACGCTGGCTCGGTAGTGTGTGCATAATATATGTATGTATATATATATATATATATATATATACGTATATATGTAAATAGTTGACTTGATTTGAGAAGTAGCCCTGCAAATGTATTACTATTATTACGAGTGCTTTCAGTGGAGAACTTTAAATCATAAAAAATGTTTGTACTTGATCGCTTGAATTAACATTAATTCCATTTCTTTGTTTATTTGTTGTTTTACGTCAGTAAAAATAAAAGCGTCATCCCTTCTAGGCTATTTGGTTATTGGGTGCTGGCAACACCATAACGAATACTGTATCATCAGTGATGATGAAATATACTTTCCCAGCTCATTTGTTCCCAATTCTTCTCTGTTTGGGTGATGTTTTGCGTGCGCATGTTTTTCACTAACTTATGTAAAGGAGCTTATTGATTGAGATGAGACCTTCTGCTATTTGTGGTCTGCACCCTTTGTGTGTGTGGAGGTTTGTTAGTTACCTGAATGGGAGGCGACAGAAGCAGAGTGCGTCTCCTTTGGCAAATGAGTACAAAAAGAAGAATCGGTGTATATCGTTGCTAGGAGACCCTGACATCAGCCGCTTATCCCACCATCACGCTCACTGTGAGTGTGTGCGTGTGTGTGTGCGTCTTTGCGTGCACCTCCTCTCCCCACTGCGTCTGGGTGCCTTTGCTCTCGCTCGTCCTATAAAGCCGTCAGCATCTCGTCGGCTGCCTTCTCTGCCCGAGTAGAGTGAAGGCTGCGTTACCGTCGGAGAGGAGGAATCGGCGCTGCAGCTCACTGGAAAGGCAAAGGCAAACTGCAGGAAGCCGTGGGTACAGCGGATTGTGTGTCTTTGGGTGTTGGACTCAGCGCGCTCGTAGAGGACGTCCGTCTGCCTCTCGGCGTGCACGCTGCACCTCACGGTGTGATTTAGAGCTGCCAGGAGGGGGAAAGGTGGTTTTCATCTAGCTGATACCCAGGAAAAGAAGCACTTTTCTCTTCTGTCAACCGCCTTCTTTTTCTTTTGCGCCTTCGGGCTTTACACTTTCTGCTCTGGGCAATGAAATGAACAACTCTTCACGACTTGAGGGGTCTCCGTCCCATCATGTCTGCGCCTCTTTTGACTCCTCCACACTTCAACGACACAGACATTTCCCTGTGAGGCGACTTTCCTTCATTCCTCCGTTTCCTTTCTGCAGAAATTGTGTTTCTCCTCCGACACACACAGGCTGAACATCATCAGTTCCTCGAGGCTCGCACAACTCCCCCGCCTGATCTTCACTCCCCCTTATTTACCTCACCGTTATTGTCTCCCTCCCCTGAGCCCGAGGGCGCCCAGGACTCCGCGGTCGACCAAGCACACATTCTCTCTCCTAATTGCCATCACTCCTCCAGCGGCTGTTTCTTCAACCACCCTCACAACAACAGTTCCCGTCCTGTCACAATGTTCTCCTCCTCCGCCGAGGAGCTCTGGAACACCAGCGAGCCGGTGAGGATCAACGGCTCCGAGGCAAACTTCTCTCTGCCCAGGCACAGGGAGGATGAGGAGGAGGGAGCCGATCGGCACCCCTTCCTCACAGACGCCTGGCTGGTGCCCCTCTTCTTCTCCCTCATCATGCTGGTCGGACTGGTGGGGAACTCTCTGGTCATATATGTCATTTCCAAACACAGGCAGATGAGGACGGCGACCAACTTCTACATAGGTGAGGAGGGGAAAAGACTGAATGCAAACACAGCATGCTTACTCAGTGACGACCAGGGCATGAACTTCACATAGATGCTTAAAATATTTCATGCAGGTGTCTTTCATCGATGGAGAAAAGGCTCCTTTTTAATCCCAACGGTGGGTTCAAAAGAACTACAAGGGCACACAAGGGAGCTGCATTTTCATTTCGGTCACACAACGTTTGCCCGATTACTGCGCAGCTGTGTGTCAAAGCGTCCGTGCCAGTTACCTGCTTCTGAAAAGCAACGTGTTCCCTTGTTACGTTCTGAATTTATAAATCTAAACACGCAGAATAATAATCCTCTGAGGGTGTTTTTGCTTCATTCAGTTCCCAAAATGTTCCCATCCAAAAATGATATAGCTGAATATTTCAGGGCTTAGGTTTGTTTCTCTTGTTTGTGCTTATCTGCAGTTTGGCTATTTTGTGGATGATAATAATAAATGATTAATGAAGAAATAATGTGTAATTATTTAGCTTTGCATTCATTGACATGAGGATTTTTGTGATGTAACAATATGTTTGTGAAACTACCATTCAACAAAAAATGAAAATATACATAAAAACAGGTGGCTAGATAGATGTTCTCATTATTCTGAGGTATATCAAGTAAAAAAAGAGAAATCAATGGTCTGCATCCGTTATGCAGTGGCCCCGTGTTGTTTTCAGTGCACTGATTTAGGGGAATTTTGACTTGGTAAGATTTGCAAAGATAATTAATTGATGTAAAGCTGGAGATTAGAATTTAAATAATGAAACATACCAAATAATAAACGGCATGTCACATAGATGCATATACAAAAAAACAGCTTGTTTGCTTGTGCGATTCTGCGATTTACCGTTTCTGTTTCCATTTCTGTCTCTGTTGGCATATTGCACCGTGCATGTGTCATGAATTTAATCTTAGATAATGTTCCATAGCCAATAAAATTGAATCAGTTTAATATTCAGCAGCATTAGATTCGCGCCTGCACCATCTGCGCACCCTTTCAACGTAATGGTCCAGCAGCTATAACGGGATTAAATCAACGAGTAAAGCAAATAAGGAAAAGCGTAGGGCGTATTTGTCAAAATGACAGACCAAACGTAAAAAAACAGGGCAAGCAAGATCAGACCGCAACCTCTGCTTGGTGCTCTATAAAACCTATTCTATTTTCGGGGATTTAAATTAGCAGTCTGCAGGTTTCTGCACGTTTGTGTGTGAATGTGTGCTGCAATCAGTTGTCAGTCAATCAATACTTTCCCTCCAGCACTTCAGGTGAACATGTGCTGAACTCTTTGTACCTGACGTCAAATGCAACAGATTCATCTTACATAACACAAAGCTTCAGATATCAAACATAGACAATTCCTGGTGAGACACAAGCAATAATTAAATCATCAGAACGTGATATTATTTTGTGCATGTAACTGAAGAGGACTGTATTAGCAAATGTTGCTCGTCGTTATGTATGTTGAATGTAGTTCAGTAAAGTTTTATCCCTGTAAAGTTTACATGATTATCGATTATCACACTTGTTTAAACCAATTTAAAAGGGTTTCAAGTGACAATCAGTAAAAATCTGAGGTGAGTCACATTTTAGAATTCCTAACAAAAACTACAACCCGAACAAACGAGGTGGTTCGTTACCCCCCTTTGTATGGTCCTTAAATGTCTATGTGATGTTTCCGCACACCAGACATCCGCCGTGTCCTTTTGTCTTTGTGCAGCGAACCTGGCCGCCACTGACATCATCTTCCTGGTGTGCTGCGTCCCCTTCACCGCCACGCTCTATCCCCTCCCTGGATGGATCTTTGGCAACTTCATGTGCAAATTTGTTGCCTTTCTTCAGCAGGTAAAAGCACGATTGATTCTTTTTGGTGACATTACAATCATAATCAACCTTTCCCCTTTCCTTTGCATTGGTTTGTTTCTTGGTCACCTGCAAACTCTGTTAATTAGCTGTAAACACAACATCGACATGTTATACACTTATAAAGGTGTTGTTATGAACAGGCCATTCGTTTCAAACTGTTTCTTATTCATACAATAAGCAAGCACTTATTTGGACGTGTGTCTGACACAAAGACGACACGTGTTCACACTGTCACACTTCAGATTTAGTTTTTGTCTTCATCTCAAACCTGGAATCGAATCACCCAATCGACTCAGCACAATGCGTAGCTCCCAGCTTTATGTTTTGGGAAAGATATTATAAATGAGATGTCAATTAAAGATTGCAACTTGCTGACTCCATGCAGATTATAAAAAAAAAACATGTTTCATAACTACACTGTAATTACACTTCAATAACAATAAGTGAGAACTATGGCGGACTGAAAATACGCTTTGTTTCCACCTTGACGAGTCATTCAGCTGGCAAGGCCACGCTGTCATCAGCGCTGCTCGTGTTGACTTAATAGTCAACATGAGGAAAGTTTGAATCTACAGCGACGCTGTGCCGTGGTGAAAAAATGGCATGAATTCACTTTGTTCTGACTACCTCATTATGAATGTAGAAGGGAGGAGGAGATAATCTGTGTAATAAAGACACTTTCTTTTGAATGCACGTTGACGAGATGTTAAAGACTAATTTGAGCATAAAAGAGGAAGATGTGAGCGAAGCAGCCAAAGAACACATGCAGGGAAAAAAAAAAGCTGAAAGCATTTGTAATTGAAAGGACGGGATTCAACTTATTCATCTTCACGTGATGTCTATGACATTGTGAGCTTGTCTTTGGTAAAGTAATGACTCCCTTGGGAAATTATTTAACCCGAATCGTCGCCTTTTGGAAAAGCAATTTTCCATCCAACCGTCTTCTCCGTCTTTCATCAACCAACCTCTCATCTTAAAGCGCCTTAATCAGTGTCTATACTGGGAGAACCGCCAGCTTTCACTATTGCATATGCATGAGTCACATTCATTGGTCCAAGAAATAAATGTGGATAAAATGTGAACTTATGAATAAACAATTAAAGGGAAACATCAGATGAAATTAACTAAACAGGCTTTGTTGACATCCATCCCCATTCTCTGTTAGAGCAACAGGAACTGGCAGATTGGCTCTCTACTCTTACTACTTGATATAGTACAACTGATTGTACCGCATCAGGAAAAGAATATTGGAATGTTGCTAGAATATTTAGTTACATTTGGACAGCGTCCATACTGATTGAATAGAGGAAAAATTATCTTAATCATATTAACAGTGCCCCAAAAACTAAAATGATCAACCATTCCTTCACATCTAATGTAAACCACTAACCCACACGAATACCAGTGGCCAGAACACGCTACACCAAAAGGCCGTCATCCATCACAGCTTCAAAAGACATAAAGATCATCCAAATGTTTTCTCTCTGCGACGTCCAAGCCCATTACTCTGAATTGAAAACATGCACTGCAGATAACAGGGATGGATATTCTTACTCCAGGCGCATTTAACATTGAGGGATTTAGGCTCTCGCATCCTCCGTGCCCTCAACATTGAATCCGGTAATGACCCCTTTCTGACTCTCGCCTCATATCCTTTGAAACCCTGATGCTCTGGAGGGTGACGAGTTGTGTCATCACTGCCACGCGTAAGAGCGGGAAGAGAGGCACCCATTGCAAGAGAAGAAAAGATCATTTTTGTGAAGGGGATGAAAGAGCTTTTTCACCCTGCTCCTGGAAATGGACGTACAGACGTGTATGAAAATGGAGGCGGCATTAGAAGCCATTGTCGAGGGGGCTTTCCACCGCAGAACATAATATACTAAAACGAGGTGATGTTACATGACATTTTAGAGAGTTTGGATCCCGCGTGAGTCATATTTTTCAAGTACCTAAATTGCTGTTGCAACAGGAATACCGCATTACGCCTGAAATTAGCACCCGGAGGTGCCCGCCTCTAATTGAATCAGACTTCATTGAGCTCCATTAAAAATAGAAATGATTCGTTCATATGCTAATTAAAAAAAAAAAACTTATCGCAAACGCAGCTTGTGCTCTGCTTCCCGTCCGTTTGTTTTGCGCTTTCTCCCTCGCTCTTCACTTTAAAAGAGCTCATTAGCAAAACCACAGAGTTGCAATATCTCTTGTTGCTTCTTAATGAGGGATGATTGAATGCAAGGTTGGATGCACAAGTCTCCCTTAGAACGACGCTGGCCAACTTCTGTTCCCATTACGCCGTTCGATCTAATTAGAAGTTTGAGGGAAAAAAGTTTGCGAGAGTCTAATGGCTGCTGCACAAATTGCAGAGCATATCTTCTGAAAGCATATTATTTGTATTGCTTGAAATATTCACTGACATTACAAGTATCTGTGCTCACTACTTTTGCTGCATGGCTACTGTTCTTTTTATGTCTCAGTGGAAAAATCCACAGGAAGTGCTGCATTCATTTTGAGTAGAACAGGAGATTTGTGGACATCAAACAGAGAGGAGACAGAGGGGGGACAGGGAGGACAAGAAGGACTGAGGCCGACTTTGACAAAAGAAGAATAGCCCAAAAATGACTAATTCTTATCATCTCACTTCCTGAGAAGAGGGGGGATGATTTTTATCCACAGCGTTCAAGGTGAACAGTGAGTCGCTCGTAATTTTGATGGAGCAATCTTTATTTCTGATGGTTCTCTGTATTCTATGATGCCACAAAGTCAAAATGCACACATTGCTTTTCTAAAAAACAGCTGAACTTAGAAACGTTGGACACATCATCGTGTTCATATGCTTCTCTTAGTGTTGAAGGGAAACTTGCATTATGTTGCCTGTCAGTGTTTGTCTGGAACACATTTTCTGGAGAGCCAGGAATTCAGATTTAGGCAACAAAACATGAGGAAAATATTGACAATGTTTACCAAAGCCCCGTGAGGGCCTAAACATAACACTTGAATTCACTGTCTGGGCTGCAGGTTTGGAAGTCGGTGTGTAGAACAGAATATGTGTAAATCACGTGTGTGTGTGTGTGTGTGTGTGTTTTCCCTGTTTTTTCCAGGTGACCGTTCAAGCCACCTGCATCACTCTGACGGCTATGAGCGGCGACCGCTGCTACGTCACAGTCTACCCTCTGAAATCCCTCCGCCACCGCACCCCGAGGGTGGCCATGATAGTCAGCATCTGCATTTGGATTGGTACATCCTGCAATGGCCGCTGCTCTCTTACCATTGCCCTTTTTCCCAGCTAGGACTTCAGACTAACAGGGACCTTGTGCTTGTCCAGGCTCCTTCATGCTGTCCAGCCCCATCTTGATCTACCAGCGCATAGAGGAGGGTTACTGGTACGGCCCGAGGCAGTACTGCATGGAGAGATTCCCCTCCAAGACCCACGAGAGGGCTTTCATCCTCTACCAGTTCATTGCCGCCTACCTGCTGCCCGTCCTCACCATCTCCTTCTGCTACACCCTGATGGTGAAGAGGGTGGGGCAGCCCACCGTGGAGCCCGTCGACAACAACTATCAGGTACGAACAAGGTTCATTTAGCTTTTTTGTCCTGCTTCATTGATGTTCCTTGATTTAGCTTCATGATGCGACTTGCTCTTGCTCCCAATGGTCAGCTAATTAGGTGTTTTTCTGTGGTGGTGCTACTTTTACCTTTTACACTAAGGGTTGGCTTACTTTAATATATAGTCTTTGAAAATGTCTTTTAAAGCAGCTTTATTGGATAAGATGACTGTGTGTAAAGTTCAAGTGTCCCTCGTAATAATAAACCAGTTACTAACTATTTCCTTCAGCTCTATTGTTCTAGTTTTACAACTTGTGTCCGGTTGAGGCATTTTTTTTACTGCTTGTGCAATAATACACGCAGGTTGTACAAAAGAACCCAAGCCGATGATTAAATCAGCCCACCGTCCTCTCCCCCTCAGGTCCACCTTCTGTCCGAGAGAACCATCAGTATCCGGAGCAAAGTCTCCAAGATGGTGGTGGTGATCGTCCTCCTTTTTGCCGTTTGCTGGGGTCCCATCCAGATCTTCGTCCTCTTCCAGTCTTTCCATCCTAACTACGAGGCGAACTACGCCACGTACAAGATAAAGACGTGGGCCAACTGCATGTCCTACGCCAACTCGTCCGTCAACCCTATAGTCTACGGCTTCATGGGAGCCACCTTCCAGAAGTCCTTCAGGAAGACCTTCCCCTTCCTGTTCAGGCACAAGGTCAGAGACGGCAGCACGGCTTCCAGGACCGCCAACGCCGAGATCAAGTTCGTTGCCGCGGTGGAAGGCAACAATAACAACGCCGCGAATTGAATCTGACCACCGCAAACAGAAAAAGGGTGGATTTCACGGGTTTCTGTCCAGAGCGGTGGGTCAATCGTGAGAGTGTCTTCAACGAGCAAACGGCTGATTGTAGCAGGAACATCCGCAGGTTCGATGTTGGGAAACAGATGCGTGACACAGATTGACGCTGACAGCGTTTGGAACGGTATTTTGGCGAAGGCAGTGTTGGCAGGTGACATCATCCGTCGCCGTGCCAAACGCTGCAGCCGAATAACAGAGGACAGCCGCACGAGTCCGATGACGAGAGAGGAAACCTTTGGCTGGAAGCTGCTGGCATGAGTCCTCTAATCCCTGTAAGATCCTGGCTGACGAGATCTGCAGCTCTGGTATACACGATTCAGTATTTGGACAGCTGATGATATTATGTGATCTAAGCCACATGAGAAAATTTGTGTTTTGGAAAGGACAATGGACAATTATCACCGTACACAAGCCAAACAGACATGTTATGTTTCGTCAATTGGATCCTATCCCTGGAGGAGAATGTAGGAACTCAAGAGGCTCTTTCTGCGTCGGACATTCTGGGAAGCGGCGAACGCTGTGACATTTCTTCAAGGAATAGTTTGATATAATTGGAAATGGAGCTTTGCCATTTCTAACCTGCTTTGTACAAAGAAAAAACATGAAGTAACGCATGCTTTTTTTTAAAAGCACGCTCATCAAGACACAGATTGAACAAAGCTCTCAATGGGTTTTTATTTTTTACCAGCTAATTGCCGCTATTTTCATCCTTCAAGGTAATACTATTTTTCTCACCCAGCGATCAACTGTACAGACAGTCCAGCGTTTATTGTATCTCCAGGCGCACGTTTAATTGATGTGATATTGTCAGCTCGTTGTCTTTTGTCTGAAACTAGAATATGACGATGATAAGCGGAGGACGACGTGCTGATGGAGGAGTTGCGACCGGTGAGGCGTGGGCAGTGTTTACCTTTCCTTCACGTCCCACGCGCAGACATTCGCAGATCCAGGTGTTGTTTGTGGGAATCCGTTGCCATGTGCACCGCTGTAGGATCCTGTCACACCGAGGTGGAGGGGGGGGCCCGGACGGGCTGCTCCCCGCCGGGAGACGGAGAAATGAAAGACGTCGTTATTAACACATTTACAGAAACTGCTCTACAGATGCTGCTCTTTTCTTTTCATCCCACACAGTGGTAAATCTGCTAATTCAATCCGCATTTGAATTTTTGTGGAACTGTGATTACTTGAATTTCACCGTAGGGCTTTTGTTAGGCATAATTAGATACAAATACTTGGTCGTATTTATTGAGAACAAATTGGACAAACGTTTATCTTTGGCCACATTAAGGTCGATAACCGACAAATCCTAATTTCTCTTAATTTTATGCGGCGCATTACAGCAACACCTATCAATTTCCCCTTGTGATACGCATGTACTGTCCACAGGAAACCGCTGAGAAATACGTTTAGCCAATAAAACTACTACATTGTGGTTTGGAATCAACGTCGACGTCTCATTTCACACGAGGCACGTGTTCGATCTGTTTGATCTGCAAACTCAAAATGGAATAAATGCCATGGCATGAGGTGCCCTGCAAAGCCATTTACTCTGAGTGCTTTTGTAAAACATGTCTTAATATGTAATGCTAATGACTGAAGGTTGCGTATAAATGTGCGTTCGTTGTGTTCAATTTATTCCACAGAAAGTATTCTGCATCCATTAGGACCAAGGGCATCAATAATATGTGGTTTACTACGTCATGTTAAGTGTGTTCTTGTATCTGCGCTTGATCGCATATTGTGATTTCAATACAAATGCGTCCTGGTTGTTCAGAAATGACTCAAGCTTCAATCATCCTGCAGACTGCTGCATCCGTTCTAATCGTCTGAATTAGTGCTTTGCATTTGTACTGGAAATCATCATTTTTTTGTTCCTGTCCGCCATTAAAAATAAAGCACAGACTGGTCTGCTTACTGGTTGGTTTTTATCCCAGTAATTATTAGCATTCTAATCAATTTTCTGCAATAGAGTTGAAAGCAGAAGCAGAAATGACTCCAAACGGCCATTTTCCACTTACGTTGATACATAGAACCAGAACAATGGACCATACTGAATAAAGTCCTCATCAGATTGTTACAAAATTGGACAAAAAGCATTCATTCTGCGTCATCAGCATTTGTGCACAATAAGACACAAAAAGTCCCATGGTACCTAATAAAAAAACTTCGCCTTTTCGAAACAAAACAGGCAACAATGCAACAACAGCCATGACTCACCATTCCTGACGAGACAATCTGCCCACTCTGTGCACCAATGTACTTAATGGTGATGACTTTAATAATAAAAACTGGTCTTTTTTGTTCATTTAGAACGCACAAACATGTTCCCGGCTGAATCAAGGCTGCAGGAAACCGTAAGTAGTCAGAAAGTGGGAGGTTTGGTGATTTTGATTTTTTTAAATGTTATTCAATGAAAAGGTTTAAGGGCAGGAAGACAAAAACCAAAGGGTACTCATGTGTACTCATTGTACTTTGTGTACTGGCGCTTGTGCGCTCCTCTATGACACTATGACGCAACCATTATACATTTACCTTGTATATATTGTTTTCGTGACTACTGACTCTTTTCTGAACACATTTTAAATCGTCACTTTACCATTAACAGTTTGAAAGAGAAGAAGAAATGACAGAAAAAATCGATGTCCTGGTGAATACTTGTTTATTTGTATGCAGTATAAGCAAATACAACAGTATCCAAGTTAAAAGGTGACATTTGGCCACATCACATACCCATCATTTCAATAAGCATTGTCTGATATTAAATATCAACATCCAAGCTTAAATTAAGACATGCAAACGTAATAATAAAGAAGTAAGAAATCAAACCTTCCAGCCGCCAGACTCTATTACATTTAAAATAATATTCAAATGTAATAGATTGTGTTTTATTATTGATGCACGAAAAAATGTTCAAAAACTAAACAATGTGTGTGCAGAGGTTCTCTTTCTTTGTAGAATGATTGAGGAAAACGTAAAAGGCGTTATTATGACACAGGGAATGTTCCTAAAACTTGTTTGACATTTTACAGAGGATTTCAATGGACGTCTTCTGTGTTTTGGTTGCATTGAAGAGGGAAATTCAACATCGAAAAAGTTTTTTTTAACCTTGTGAATAAAATCGGTTCACTTCTAAAAAATAGGTTCTCGGTTTGTAATGATTTTATCCAAGCGTGCGTTGTAGCTCATCATATTAAAGTTTTCTCTCGGTGAGACCGAGTTCTTTTTTTATTTTCGTAGTGGAGCCGCTGGAACCACATTATGGGGAAGACGGCCTTTCAGACTTTTTCCAGCTGTGAGGCTCCTGCTTTCATCACCCCAACAGTTCGGCCCGGGTACCAAACAGAGCAGACGTTTTACGACGTAGAACCAAACGCAAGATACCAAGCAGGCAGCTGAACGAACAAAGAGTACAAATCCGTTTGCAGTAAATTCAACCGATCTAGGGAGGGACGGCCAGAGAATAGACAAAATGTTTATACATTCATAATATTCACTCTGCTCTTTTCTCTGCCTCAATCAACCGCTGTGGCAAATATCAGGCTCTCTAGCCACTAAATGCACCACTTTGTTACTCTGCCTGATGCGGAGCAGATATGTAGTTTACGTTGGAGGCTTTAGAGCTTTTTGCCGGCTGGAGTCCAAAATGACAAACTGTCAAGGGGAGACTGAAACAAAAATCCTAAAAGTTGCAGGCCAGACAGCTGAACAATGAGCACTCCCCCTTTGTGCTGTTATTTCATCAGGGCCACTGCAAACAAATGGAACAAAGCCTTTGAAAAGAACAAAAAAAACAATAGAAATCAACACAGTGAGTGAAGCAGTTTTGTGAAGCAGAAATTTGCTCACCTGTCCACCGCTAAACCTTCTCCAAATTTTCGGTTGTATTTCGTCTAATAGAATGTTTAGTTCCTTCTTCGTCGGCCTTTCAACGTGACACAAACAGCTCCCGATGATTGACGATTGCCCCTGGTTGAACATGTGGCTCCCGCAGGAAATGAATCTTCAGGATAGAAAACGAAACAACAGCAATGATGGAAAGTGGTTTGGAGAGAAGCCGAGGGAGGTGCTGCTGTTTAGCATCTTGTTTAAAGGCCGCCACTTGACAGTGAACTCGAAGTGTGATGGAAAGTAAAAATCTATTATAATGTCACTTTGACGAGGACATTTTCGTGCCTGGTGGTAAATAGAGTTATGTTTAAGGCAAACGAGGGGCTCATTTTGTTAACCGGCATCCGTCACTCTCTGAGGGACACACAAGCAGTTAATGTTAAAAATCGCATTGTGTCTGACTTTCATTATCTTTACAACCCAGTAGAATACTTTCACAAGAAGAAAGTCTTTCCCTCTGTGTTCTCGGTATGAAGTGCCTCCTAATTAACCCGGAAAACAATTTGATGTCTTTGTGCGTTAATAAAAACCAGAATAGAACAGGCCGCAATGGGAACACACTTTGCAAATACATCGTCAATGAAAACATCAGATGTTTGATCATATATTCAGATCATGTTTTTGATTCGATTTCATCACCAGCTTTAACTGGAGCTTCCTCTCCTTCGGCAAATGGATCAATAGCATTAAATTGGAGAGATAGCGGCGAACCACCGCCGGCAGCATTACACCTCATACCGATCCTGCCTTTGGTTTCCCGCGGTGTGAGAACAAATGAGTCCCCAAAATACAATCCGCTGCTTGCCTCTTGACACGGAGTGAAGTCTAAATCGATGGCAATCACTGAAATCCACCAGCGTCCTCAAGTCTCATCGAGCCAAACGTGTTCCTCACAAAGGGAGAACTACCGATTTCTGCCTCCCCCCATCGAGAGCGGCATTTAACAGCAGGGGTCCAAACAGAACACGGGGGGGGGGGAGAGCTGCTCAGCTCGGAGGCCCGTGAAAGGAACCGTGAAACCGAAGAAACGTCGATGGAAAAGAAATAAGAAATGAAAGGTACATAAACGTCTGTTCGTCATCTCCTGGGAGATCCTGTTCCTGTAGAGGGAGACAAAGAGCCGGAGTCACTGGAGGAAAGACGTCCGGTCACATGGACGAGAGGGCTTCATGCTCCGTGGTGTCCGCCGTGTTCCTCACACAAACAAGTAGTCTTTTCTCAAACACACCGCTGCTTCTTCTCCGGCCCCCAACAACCACATCAGATGCTCCGTGGTGGTGGTGGAGGTGGTTGGGTGGGGGCCGCCGGTGTGTTAATGGAGCAACCCGAACTGAACTGACAGATCTCTCTGCTGGTGGATCGCCGTGTGTGTTGTGTGGGCCGGAACCGGGGAGTCAAAGTTGTGCGTTGTGCTCCCTCGTCTCGTGCGGATGGAAATTGCCTCGCGGGCTTTGGCTCGATGGCCTTGAGATAAATGCGAAACAACCCAAAAAATGGAAAGGAAAGCCGCGCGTGTTCTGGGTGGCCTTGGCCGGCACCGAAACAGCAGATGAAGCTGGCAAAGGAGAAGCCACAGGCCCGAGCGGTTTAGAAGCCGCTTTCAGCCGGCGAGGCCGCTGAGCTGACGCGACACTCGAGAGTTGTGAAAATGAAAGCTGCAGCTGCTGAAACCAAAACGTTCTTTTGCTCTTTTTTTTTCCCACTTTCTTTCTTTCTTTCTTTCTTTCTTTTCCTTCTTTCTTTCTCAAAGCTGAAGCATGACGGCAGCGGCTCAGCACACCAAGCGGTCAGCTGAGGGGAAAATAAACGTCAGCGGTGGAAAGGCACAGACGGTCAGACACAAAGAGGCCTTTCTACCAGCAGGCAGAACTCCCTCACGTCGCAACACAAGCAGGAAACCACGCCGCCGCCACCGGCTCGCCCCCGGGACCGAGTGTGTGTGTGTGTGTGTGTTTGTGTGAGTGCGATGGAGAGGTGGAAGAATGGAAAGGGGAGAAAAGGGGAAAAGAAAAAGGTCCGGGGACATTTAATGAAACCCAATCTCCCGCCTCTGGTCTAAAAATAAATGAAGCACAAAAACACAACTTGCATGAGGATGTGAGAGAGATACAAAGATACAGAAACCATGCAGACCGTCTGGTATCCGTTCCAGTGGGCTGGGAGCGAGCAATTAAATGGTGAACTCAACCTTTAGAGCTGCAAATATTTCCCCTCAGTGTTATTCTAAGAGTGTGTCTGTGCGCGAGTCTGATGATGATTAATTACGCAGCAAAAGGTACTAATGCACTAATGTTTTTCTCTGCAAGAGTTGTAATGCTCCTGGACAAAGGTGTCAGCCCGCTAGAATAAAATGACAAATATGCATAGCATCACATTCACTGAATGAAGAGAAATGGTAATTGGTAAATCTTATTCCACATATTTTTCAAAGGGTGCAGAAAATGCCGTTGATTGTAAACTTCATTCAATGTTACTGTTACAAAACCTGTAACCATAAAGCAACGACCACAAGCTGTACAATTATTACTATTAAAATATGACAGTCAATCATACACAAAATCTAGTTTTAATATTAATATTAAACTAACAATCTCTGACAACTTTTTGTTTTACATTTTTATTGACGGCATTATTTGTTTTTCATTCTCCTTAAAAAATGAGATGAAATCCGCCCGCTGGCTGTGAACTTGTGCTTCCTACGACTTCTCCTGGATTATCAAAAGGAGGCACCTTGTTTCCTTTGGCTGCGCGTAGGGTGAACATGCAGTTACGCGACGTGAGTTGCGTGCACGTCATGCGCGGACCGGCGGTGGAGGTGAGAAGAATTCCCACGGCCTCCACTCGCATTCGTATCACACTTTCCAGTTACGCAGGAATGCGCAACAAACACGCAACATGCAGAGGATCAAAATCCCTCTGAGGTATCAGAAGAGGAATGCCATGTAATGAAACCCCTCCTGAAGTGAACAGGGATCGGTTGTGCAACCTCCACCTCACTCACACACAAACTGTCATGCGGCTTTGAGGACGTGTGTGTTTATTGCCTCCCTTTGTGCGTTTGTAGGTGTGTGTGTGTGTGTTTTTACGTAGGATAGCACGCTAAGCCACCTGGAGCAAGGCGGGTATTATCAGTGATGGTGCCAGGAAACACTTAAAACGCAGCCACTCTGTCTAGTACAGACACACCTGTCTGCCACAGATCAGACCTGCGTGTGTGTGTGTGTGTGTGTGTGTGTGTGTGTGTGTGTGCGTGTGATTGCACTTTCAATTGACAAAGCCCCGGGTCACCCGACATTGTGTACTCGTCTCATCTTTAGATCCTCAGGGAGGGGCCAGATAAGCCACCGCCAACGTTACAGCAGATTCAGCCAACATTTATTACCGATGGAGGAATTTATCGCCCCGGCCCGCCTCCTGAAGCTAATCTCTCTTTTACTCCGTTTCCAACACGCCGTCCTCGCCTAAAGAGTGGTGAAATGTTCACCGCCACGAGGCACGACGGGGGAAGAAAAAACGAGAAAAAAAAGGAACCACGTGAACTTTCCTCGACTTTAACGACAGCGTGCAAACTCCACGTACACGCCCGCGCCTCAACAACGGCGCATTGTCCGTCTCTCTGCGCAGGAACAGCGGGAACTTTTTTATTTTATTTGTTTAGCTCTTAATAATTGCCCCGTCTGTTCAGTTGCCATCAACTTGACACATGGAGCGTAACCCGAAACGTGATGTTCTGGGGCGTCGGCCTGCAGGTTGAAACTGACGCAGACGGAGACACCTCTGAACATCTAACACGTGTTAGCTGAGACGCCGGCGGGGGCGGGGTAAGGTCGAACATGACTTTCAAGTCTGATGTGTTGAAATCGTTGTTATTCTTTTTTTTTTTTTATTCTCACCTTCGGACCAGCAGCAGAGCGCCGTCGTGTTGCAGTGATTTTTAAATCTATTTGCAACATCAGACGGTGATGAACAACGCAAAAGGGTTTAAAAAGAATCATTGCCTTGAAATTATAAATGAAATACATAGAAATTACAGTCAGAGGGAGCTCTTGGAAGCTATAAATAATGAAGTGTTAGAAGTCGTGTCACGGTGAACTCGGCAAAGTGACACCACATCAGTGGGATTTGTACACTGTGGAGTGATGAGCAGCGATTTTACGCTCAGTCGAGACGCTTTATGATAAACGTTGTGCCGGTTTGGTTTGAGCGTGTTCAGAGAGTCGCTGGTGAAATCGTTTTTCCCTTTTCAAGGCCTATCGAGCATAAACACACACACACACACACACAGTAAAGACAGTTTGAATGAAATATTGAGTGCAGGATGCATATCAGCATTAACACAGTTTAAGCACTCATAAATATTCATATTGACTCGGGACAACGATCAGAACACCCAAAAACATTTTATAATCACTTGTCACATCAAGTACTATGAAATGAACGGCTACTCTCTGCTGTGTAAAAAGAGTAAACGTACCAAACAGCTCCACGTTGTTCAGTTGTTGTCTTTTTTACACAGCGCTGTGTAGTCAAGTATGTGCGTGAGTGTTAACAGCCAGTCGGCTTATAAACACTCAATGTTTATCGGGGTGACGTCCCGCCGAAACACAAACAAAAGGCCAGCGCGATGACGTGACCTTATCGCTATAAAACATTTTCCAATGCATAAAACTCATGCAGACGGCTGGAAATCAAATATACATGGAAAATATAGCAAAAGGGTTTGAATCAAATAAGGTAGACGACTGCATTGAAGTGCAGGTCCACGTTAAGCTGCATCCTCCATGACGTTGACTGGGAACGATGATTTGACTGTATTTGTACTGAGCTGATTGCTCATATATTACATTGGGAGCACATTAACAGCAATCAAAACCAAATCTAATTTTTATCAAAACTATTCCACTAATTGCTTAAATGAAAGCCCACAATTCCAATTAGCTTGTAATAAACTTTTTTTATATGACACCTGTCATAACAGCACCTTGAATGCATTACCTCGCACATTTAATGACACAATGAAAACACTGATAAAAATCCTAAAGAGACGCCAAACAAGACAATACTGGGAAAGCCAATTGCAAGATGTAAGAAAACACGAGTATGATGAATTTAAAACATATAAGATAGTGAATTCCACTTCAAACTACTGCGCAGTTTAATCTAAAAACGTCTTTCCCATTTTAATGTAATGCCTCAGGCCTCTTCAAGCACTGTCATTATCTGCCTAAGTGGGTTTAACTGCCATTATTTCTAGTGCCAAAAAGGCTATTCAAGTTACTTTAATTACTCATTTCAGCTGCAAGATTACCTAACAATAATTAGCAGAAAACTCTTGTGCAGTTTGCAGGCAAACCAAATTACGAGGTCGTTAGACGAGAGGGCCGATACGCGGAGGGCTGCAGGGCAAACGCCGCGTTCCTTTGGACATCAACGTTCACTCCTATTTCTCCACAGATTTAATCATCTTCCAGTTTCTTCTCTGTTTTCTGACAATCAGGAATATGTTTTTCCTGGATCTCTTCAGTTGTTGTGTTTTATGTCCTGAGACGCCGGGTGGTGAACAACCACGATTAGTTAGAAATAATTAAATTATAGGAAATTATATATATATATATATATATATTAGATAGATTTACAAGAATCATAGTGTATTACCGTAGCTGTATTGTGTTATGATATTATTTTTCTTCTATAAATAGAAGAAAACATTCTTACTCTCAAGTCGTTTTCAGGAAAGCGAAAAACAAAATGTTGCTGAATTATTTTCACTTGAAGCAAACAATGATTACTTTACACATTATAATGCATCATAAAGGTCTATAGTATATCACAAAATACCAACCAAATACCAAAGTGGCCGATATTATGTACTATAATCATATATTACCTAATATATGTGTGACTATTCGAGTGGACGACTTGTTTTGGTCAACTTCCTGCTCGTCTGCTTCCCGTACACGAACACATCGCTCTTCAAACTCATTTTGTTCTCAAACAAACGCCGTCAAAGCTGCACACCTGCGAATTGCACTGGTTGTGCCGCTGTTGCAATGACAAAGTCCCCCCACAGACTGAGGTATAAACACACGGCTGAGCACTCTGGAACACCTCTGTGGTGCTTCCTGCTCCAGTAGTTGTTTCCAAGGCCACATTCTGCCTTGATGACTCACAAGACGAAAAAAAAAACCCAAAACAATAAGTGTGCCAGAGGGGCTGATGACTTGTATGTTTTGAAAAAACAGCGAAAGGTTCGGTAGAGATAACAGCTAACATTCCATTAGCGGGATGCAAGTCCAATGGCTCAAATTCATTTATTTTCAGTGATCACAACATTTTTTTTCAGGAGATATTATTTATTTATTCTAATATTTCGGGGGTTAGGCTTCACGACGCAACACATTACTACGAAGTTGTTTTAGCTACTTCGATCTTTGTGTGATACGTCAGCGCTCAATGTTATGACGTGCAGTAAAAAGAAAAGACTTCAAACTGTGTTTGCATATTCCATAAATATCTCTCTTTCTGTGTGTGGTCGGTTGTCTGTCTCGTTTCCTCCTCTTCCTTCTTGCTTCTTGCATCTCCATCGTCTCATCCTTCACTTCGCCCCCCCCCCCCCCATTGGAGACAAAGGGAAGCCCACCCCATCGATCACGCCGGCCTCATGTGACCCCCCTCGCCAAAGGACGAAAAGCCAGGTCTGCTCCGCGCTGTGCTTTGTTTGTTCCCTTCCTGTGTTTCTCACAGCGGCATTGTGGTACTCTCAACAAGAGCCTCGTTCGGCCCGACGTGTTGAGACACACATCCTGCTCTTAATGGGAGCTTTGGTGGCAAAACAAATTCAAATTAGAGCGTTCTGCCCTCTGCGCCGCTGAAATCACATTTTTACAAAGTGCAGGTTCTAGCTCAACACCTGGCTCCAATGGAAAAACTATTTAAAATCTCTCATTTCTGCCCTTCGGGGCGGAATGTGTGCGGAGCGCTGCAGCCACGATGAGCGCGCTCGTGTCTCACAACACCGGCGTCAGTAGCTGTGTGGGAACAGCTTTCACCACGCGACTCCATTTCTCTCTCTGAGTGGCGAGGCCGAGCTCAAGAGGAAGAGCTTAATGGGGCAGTTAAACAGCGGGACAATGCTGATGAGAGCTGCAGAAAAGAGAAAGAGAGAGGGGGGGGGGGGGGGTGGGAGGGGAAGGGAAGGAGGGGAGGTTGAAACCGCACAGAGATGCAGAAGAAACGGCGCGAAGCCTCAAGTCTTAATGTCCCGCTTAAGAAAAAAAAAACAAGTGCTTTGGTTTTTGTTTTAAACGCCGAGCAGGAATGCAAACCTGAAGTGCATTTACAAAAACATATTTAAATTGAGTAAATGAAATCGGTTTTACTTTAGCAAGAACGAAATGTACCCTTAAGAGTAACTTGCAGCTGTCTCTTATTATTACAAAGCCTGCATGGTTTCGTGTCACGGATTTGTTTCAAACGCTGGTACGTGTCGCTCTGAGCGGTTCGGGTTCAGCTGCTTCGCATGAGACGAGGAAAATGTTCACCAGAGAAGCAAATGTCCGTTGGAAGGAGAAGAGTCCCAGCGGAGGGAGGTTGTGACTCATTCACCTTGAAGAAGAACATTGCTGGTGGCTGAGTCACCGGGGTCACACCCCTACGCACACACACACACACACACACACACACACACACACACACACACACTAGCGCACACTAGCGCACACAAGTCACTCGACCGGTTCCCAGATATCTCCTTTTCTGTTGCACGCACACACACACACACACACAAATTCAAATTCAAGCTATGTTTCTGCAAGGCGCGCATGAAAGGTGCAATATGCCAATTAATTAGCCGTTGGTAAGCATGCAAACACCCACAAACAGCCCCCCCCCTTTAAAAAAATGATGACTCACCACGTTACATGGGATGCACGATTCAACTGTGTACTTTAATTAAATATTTTCTGTGACATATATCTACTCGTTTACTGCTTTTTGATCATCATTGAGTCGTACGTATGTGAATGGATACGTCCATGAATGCAAATTGGGAAGATATATATATATGTATAGATAGTGAAGTGGAACTCAGAAGCGAGTGGAAGCAGAGTTGGATGAACAGGTAGACGGGATGGAAACAATGGAAGGTGAGGTGGAATCCGTGACATGGAGACCATTTCTCCACATTTGGACTCAATATTACAATGAAGAGTCTTGTTTTTCTTTCTTTCTGTGAATACATTTTTGTTTTGAAATAGTTTTCATTCCCATTTTAAGTATTAATGCTGGGCTAATCTATCTTCATGCCGGCTGGGATCGCCTAAGGAACAAATAAGAAACAAAATGTGCTCCGCGTTGTGGATTAAGGTGTGCTGTGAATATTTACCTTCTGGCACGTTTTCGAGATTTCGCTCTCTGCAATTTGTCCTTTTCCTGAGATGTTACAAAGAAAGAAAAGCTGCACCTTCAGCTCAAGTTGACTTTGCGTACTTTGTTTTGTGGAAGCATACTGAGTTATGTCTTTCGCTCCTCCACGGCTAATTGAGAATTCCCAACTTCATGACTGACGGGAGGCTCTTTTTAAGTCAGCTGACCAGGTCTCTGCTTGTTGTACCTGCACAGGCTTTCATTTTTTGCAGGCTTACGCATATTTTCATATCCCCAACAGATAATAACACCAGACATTAACAAAACACCAGCTTACTTTGTACACAACTGGTGCGCATGAGGGGCCTGTAATTGGATGAGGGATGATCCCCCCCCCCGTGATGTAATTAGCTTGTGAGATGCTGCTGTTTTATCAGATCTGCTATAGGATCTGCTGGAGTGTCGTCTGCTGATCAGATTATAGTTCCAGTCAATAAAGCACAAGGGAGGACTTGTACGGGACGAATGGAACGGGTCGCCACCGGGCTGTAGCTTCACATCTACGGACAACGGGAGGCCAAAGCGAGCTCGACAAGAGAGCGAAACCAAAGAAGTTCTCGCGCGGCCTTTGCTGTGTATTCCATCCACGCGTTCCACACATTTGACTCGTATGCCAATGTGACCACACACACACACACACACACACACAAGCAGTGTCACCAAAGTACAGGTTAGTTGGAGTGTCCCTTGATGTTAAGTGTAATCCGCTGTAATGGATGAGAGACACAGCCCAGCACACGCGTGAGGAAAGAGCTCGTGTGAACCGAGTGATTAGACGTTACACGCTGCCTGCATGAATACGTATCATAGCAGAAGATTTCCCTGCATTATTAGCTTGCCACTTTCATTTTAATCAGTAAGATCTCCATAAAAGGGGTCCGCTGTTATTTGCTGTACTGACCTTGAAAGCGACGCTCACGTAAAAAAAGCAAAAAGCTTCGCTTTAAATATATTAAAAGATCTCGAACATTCAAACGCAGTTCTGTTTGCTAACCGACCCGAAAACAACCGGAGCAACACGAGCAAACCTGATTTTCCCCTGGGGAGTGTACTCTCGACCCATTTCTTTTTCAAACCATAATCCCACATGAATAACGCTTGACAGAAGTGCCATTGTGTGATTGATTTGGTTCGTCTCTTCTCTAAGCAGCTGGTATTCACACAAAGATCAACCTCGCACCTTTGGACTTCTACCTGAGGGAGGAGGAGAGGGACGTGTTCTGCTGTCCGGTTGGATGTCATTCACTCGTTATTTGCTACAATATCTGTGTAAGAATTTGGGACACTGCACGCATATTGTTCATTATCTGATATGAAGTGGATTTTTATTACAGTTTGGCAGCTTATAGGTTTTTTTCTTATTCTGTTATTCGAAGGGCAAGAATATTATTTTCTCGGGTTGTTTCAATGACCAATAGAACACATTTTTCAACTGTTTATATATGCTGTTAAGTTGTTGTGATTCTTATCTCTCAGTAAAAACCAAAAAAAGTATAGATCAAGAATGTTAAAAGTAATGTGTAGGAGCTCTACCATTTAGATTTCTCAAAATAGATTTTTACAAATGTAGAAAATGTGACCAAAGAGAACGGTTTGTCTTGTTCTTAGCTTGCAGAGCACAATATGTCCTATTTAATGAATGGGCTTAGCCAGTATCGGCTGGCCAATAGAGTGCAAAGGGGCGATGCCCAACCAGGACCGACCCTCCTTGAGCCCCCAAAATAAAAAAAGATAATATTAAATGAGAAAAAAACGTCAATATTTGTGTTTTTGTGATACGGAATGTACCAGTAAAATTGTTAAATATTGTATTTTTATGTATTACAATTTATGCTTTTCTTGCACGTCCTGTCTTCATGTGTGTTTGAGCTACGCTATTGGCATGCTCAAGAATGCCCACAGAAGGCGGGTCTAAGAAGCACTTTAGCCATTTGCTGATTAAATGAAAGAACGTGTGACGTACAATTTAGCCAATCAGTATCCTTAAATAGAGACAGCCTGGGGCAACATTGTTTTTGCCCCTAACTTGCACGTTCTCTTGTCCCGACTGGGACATTCCTGAAGGTCATTGAGAAGTTTGCCACTCAGAATGACAGAAGAGCAAAATTAAATAATCACAAATAAACATGTTCTATTTATATATTTTTTTTATTTTAATTACCATTTTAGTCCAAAGGGACTGCCGGCATCAACACAACATGAATGTTCGGTTGCAACTTTAGTTCAGATTTGTAGTGCAGGACTTTTACTTTATTTTAATGCCCAGCGCAAATGTGTTGATGATTCCAGAAAGAACCACGCAACCGGAAACTCCTTCCACGCTGCTCACAGGTGATGGGCTTCTCACCAGTATGAACCATGTGATGTCACTTCAAGTCACTACTTTGATTGAATCAGCTGATGTCTCTTCCAACTGGTTCTGTGGATTGAAACTCCTCCCACACTGCTCACAGGTGAAAGGCCTCTCACCAGTATGAATCAGCTTATGCATCTTCCAACTGCTTCTGCGATTGAAACTCCTCCCACACTGCTCACAGGTGAAAGGCCTCTCACCAGTATGAATCAGCTTATGCATCTTCCAACTGCTTCTGCGATTGAAACTCCTCCCACACTGCTCACAGGTGAAAGGCCTCTCACCAGTATGAATCAGCTTATGCATCTCCCAACTGCTTCTGCGATTGAAACTCCTCCCACACTGCTCACAGGTGAAAGGCCTCTCACCAGTATGAATCAGCTTATGCATCTCCCAACTGCTTCTGCGATTGAAACTCCTCCCACACTGCTCACAGGCGAAAGGCCTCTCACCAGTATGAATCAGCTTATGCATCTCCCAACTGCTTCTGCGATTGAAACTCCTCCCACACTGCTCACAGGTGAAAGGCCTCTCACCAGTATGAATCAGCTTATGCATCTCCTCACTGCTTCTGTGATTGAAACTCCTCCCACACTGCTCACAGGTGAAAGGCCTCTCACCAGTATGAATCAGCTTATGCATCTTCCAACTGCTTCTGCGATTGAAACTCCTCCCACACTGCTCACAGGTGAAGGGCTTCTCACCAGTATGAATCAGCTGATGAGTCTTCAAACTGTCTGTGCGATTGAAACTCCTCCCACACTGCTCACAGGTGAAGGGCTTCTGTCCAGCGTGAATCAGCTGATGTCTCTTCCAATTGGTTCTGTGATTGAAACTCCTCCCACACTGCTCACAGGTGAAGGGCTTCTGTCCAGTACGGGGCTCACAGGTGGACGGGCCTCCTCCGTCGTGCTCTGAGGAGGTCGAGGCGCAGCAGGGTGGTCCCTCCTGCTCCCCGGTGACACTCTCCTCACCCTCCCCACGAGGTCCTGCTGGATTCGTGGATGTCTGTTGGGAAGTAAACATATTTTCAGACAAAGAAAGATGGAGAGGAGACAGGATATTCATTGGTAGATTCCAGTAATTGTACTCCACGACAATTATTTTTTTACGGTATTAAGGGACACATGCTCATGTGCAGGTTCATACTCATTATTTGGGGTTTCTTCTCAAAAAAGTGTACCTGCATACCTGTGCCAACCCTTTGTCGGAAATGCTCCGTTTTGGCCCTTTCAGCAAAAGTCGGTTGCTAAGCAACAGCTTCGTTTAAGTTTTTACTTCCTGTCAGCTGACAGTATTTTGTGAATATGGTATTTCATTGGCGAGATATGTTTTAAATACCCTTTGTAAAAGCCTTTGAATCTCATGTGTCAACACAATACAACATGAATTTTAAACCTTGATTTATCCAGTTATACTAGCCTCTCGCACCTCATTGCTTAATCATAATAGGGGTGGATGAAATCCAGCATTCCTATTGGTTGAGAGTACTTGTTTACATTGACCTGAGCATTCCATATCACTGCGCACTCAAAATAACAGTTAGATTTTGTCTTTTTAAGCTTGACTGTTAGAAAATATGTTGCATAGCAACAGCCACACGTACAGGGACTATTCTCTCGTATTGTGGCTACAACTATTTAGCGCTGAAAGGCAGCTATACACTGTTTATAATGTCATTATAATGGCTGCGCGTCGGGCCTAACAACACCCTTGACCTGTGACATTATTTGACGTACAGCCTCTCGTACCTTATTGCTTAATTCAGATTCATGTGCTGAATAATGTGGATTAGCACATACTTGATAAGAGAAGGCCTCAATTGCATATTTCAACACACGTGTTCATAAAAGATGTCTTAATGTGACCCAAGTCATCAAACCGGGGAAGAGTCCTGCTGATTTACAGGAGTCAAAGTTTACCTCTGATGAGCTCAATGTGATGGTCGTCTTCTCTTCTAGTCCCTCCATCTCAGAGCCCCTGCTGGGTCCATGACATGAAGGCAATGAGACGGAGAACGCATGAATAAACAAGTGGACGTGAGCATGAGGATCCAAGTCAGACACACACAACTCTGAAAGAGAACTCACAGGCCTGCATGTTTGTGTTGTGCATCTTTCAAATAACTGCACTCTAACGATGAATTAACTTACATATCTCTACAAAATACTTGTGGGATTAATTTCAATGAAATACATTCAACAGCCTTTGACCGGAGTTGTTGATATTGATTTTATCGTAGAAAAGAAAAGAAGGTTTACCTTTAACAATGTATCATGTGCGTACAAATCAAAAGATATGTGTCTGTTATTAATTAAGAAATACGTTTGATAAATCCACCGCCCAGCTAGAGAAACAGTACAGAGAGAACAACCATGATCAGGAGAAACTCGTTCCTTACCGTTTTTCTGTGTCGCTGAAGTTTAACCTGCCAGGTTGTCTTCTCCTTACTGAGACTCAGAGATGCATTGACGGTTTCCACGGTAACCACTGCCAAAGGTGGTTCAAAATGAAAACAAATCCATTTTCGAAAATAAACACCAGATGTATAAGTCCACAACTGACTGTAAATGACTCACAAATACTGTATATTACACCTGTCAATCAAAACTAAACAAACGTTGACACTAAAAGTTATTTTATATTGCAGAACAAACAGTGTACAAATGTTTAAGCAGCAAATACTCTGAATGTGGTACTGCAGCATATTAGTATTAAGTATTTGATCACATCTGAGCCGCTGACTCCCCCTTTGACTCTGTTTCATATCTTCATTTTAACATTTGCATTATCCATTGGTCCTTATGCATCTGACGTTTATGTTGTTGTCCATTCGTGGCTGTAAAACTCTCTGTCATGGCAGCATGACATGATTATGGTTACTGAGAGTTTGTCCACCATCACCATCATGTTCATCAACCCAAGCTGGGGTTGTACGAGTGTCAAGTTTATTTCCAGGCCTTTTGTCCTTACTTTCAGCAAACAAGCAAGCAATTAATCTCATTTCCCAAAAAGTCAAATTGATGTGGAAAAATGAAAAACAAAATTTAGCCTCACCTCAGTTTCACATCAGTTTGACTTTTTGGGAAATGAGCTTAATTGCTTGCTTGTTTGCTGAAAGTAAGGACAAAAAAAACAACAATAAAATGTGAAATACTGTTATTTAATAAAATATTTGATTAGACAAATAGTTGTGTGTGCTACAATAAGCAAGGTTCCTTTTAGAGAAATACTTTGAGTTCATTTTTCTCGGGTAAACAGTTATGCATTGTGTTTGAGTGTCAAGGGCTTTTATTGTGAAATCTAAGGAGTGGCTTTGGTCTGGGCTGCCTTTGTCTGGGTTGAAAGGAGTAATTAATTCAGGCGTCTTGGTAAAGACTTTGAACCTTATGAAAGCTCCGAAGGATTGACTCAGTTCCGGGGAAAAAGGCACGGTTAGATGTGGCAAAATTAATAACACACACTTATTCACTGTAGAACATTTGCTTTCGGTGGTTCAGCAAATTTGCATGCTTCCAGGGCTAATAGAGAGGAGAAGAGTGGTATATATCTTCTCATCTCACTCTTTGAAAGGGAAATAAATGAGAAATTAAGTTTTAATCTGTCTTTTTGAACTTAAAGTTTCAGCCTTTACTGGGTCAATGTTTTTTTTGAGGAAGGTAAACTGTAAAAGTTAGTTGTGAGAAACGAATGAGAGTGGGTAACATACAGGTTGTACTACTGGCCTCCTTCTGAAGAAAAGCAACACCAAAACAATGGTAGCCTGTGTAACGGAGCCATTCCAGCTGTAACAATATACGTCCCTGTCAGTACCAATGTTCCCACTTCAAGCATGTGCAGACGACAGGGCTGCGATCTGCGACTCAGGTCTGCTGCATCTCTCCCCTGTTGCCTCATAACGAGGGCCGACGGCAGCGCGGATTAACTGCGATCTGGTTTATGTTAAACACCGCCGGCTTCGCGGGTTTCAGATAAAGATTGAGCATTTTTAACGTTGTCAAGTCTGTTCACGAAGAAACGCACCCAATTAGGCCCAAATTGAATGGACGGCCACGGTAACACGTGCCACTGTGAGTAAGTGCCAGGCCGCCTGGGCTGATGTGAGTTAAAAGAAGCAGCAGACGTCAAGACCAAAATCGCTGAGGATTTTGCTGATGCCCGAGGACAATGGTGTTGGAAAATAACAATGCTGAAGAAAAGCCGCCTGGAAAAAACCCATGAACATCACAGTGCACCGGATCAACTCGACCTCCAAACACCTACGTGAGGTGAGCCGTGCTGTTCTTACATCGAAATGAATCTATGACCGCCGCCACATTGTTGTATCTCTCAGCCAACCGGCCGTGTCACAGTTTACGCCCTTGTCTGTGTAAAATGTCATCAGTCCGTCCTTTTATTCTGTGAGAGGCTTTGTCTCCCGAGCCTCGAGGCGTAGCCCAACCTCACAATGACATTGAATCTTCAAAATGGCGTCACTTCATTCTTGTGTCAAGTCTTTGAGGCCCCAGCTGTAGCTGACACAGAGGCAGGAATGCAAAGTGGGTTATTACAGATATTACAGCCAAAAAGCACAAAAAGCCTGTATCGAACCGGCTATGGTTTAGCATAATGCATGAATTAAGGATTGTGCGCTTATTTTTTTAAATAGAAACTCTTCGCTGAGCAGAAATATATATATATATATATACACAATATACAATATTCAATTTGCGCCTCACGTTGTAACCTCTACTTTAAGGGTGGCTGCACATGGCTGATGGATTTAGCCCCAGATGAGCCTTCCCTCTCACATAAAAACAGTAATGTGCATCCTGGTTTTTCACTCTCTCCCTCACCACCAACTAAAATAACGGCTGAACGGCGACTCGGACACATAATTAAGTCGGCAAATGCTGTGGCGGTCAGCGTCCAGGCTTCCCTTAACCCTCGGGTTTAACTCCATTCCCCGTTTCGAGACGTATTCATCCATCCGCAGCCATTTGATCACCAGTCCAAACCACAGCCATGACTCACGGGTAAATGAGCCGAAAGAGGAGGAGCAGCAGGGTTAAAGGACAGAAAGCGGACGGATTAAGTCTCAGGGAAAGGTTTGTGGCTGGTAATCAGAGAGGAATAGCTTGAATCAGGCTCCTCGCGGGCGCTGGAAGTCTATCAGGCGGTGCAGTTGCCTGGAATAATAAACAGGGACGGAGTATGATGAGCATTTATGGTGGTTCCTACTAGACAGCCTGTTATAGCAGATCCTTCTCCAAAGAAAAGGGGAAGAAAGAAAATCATTTCATTCTGGAAAGAAGTCGGCAACGTCTCCAATTTGTGGAGGATAGCGACGCTGTAGGATGAACATTATAAAACGCTTTCAATCATGTTTATCACAAGGACAGTTTTGTTTATTTACCCCCCTCACAGGCCCAATATTGAGCAGAAGAACCCTTTTAAAAGACTCAACAAAGAATTCGAAATTTTGTCCGTGTAGGCTGATATAATTTAGTCCTCGAGAGGCTCGAAAGCTATTAAGAACACATCATTGAGTCGTACTGTTGCACCGCATGACACCTTCCCCCATTGTGACGACCATGGAGACTAGATACACTTTCCGGCTGTTATAAATCACTTCTGTTTGAGTAACTTGTGCTAAATACTACAGAAAAGATTCTCCAGGGAATGACTGAGTGCTTATTTATATTCATGACTGATTTTTTAAGTTTTACATTTTTTAGTAGGAACATGGACTTGGGGCTCAGTGCCACAGAAGAGGATGAACGGATTGTTGGGTGGGTTTTTTCATGTGATTTGTTGGTTAAAAGTGCCCACAACTAAATGTGTATTTAATTCAATCCTTGTTTTAGTAACTTTTGGCCAAATTTACTTTAATCATCTGCTTCTTTTATAGAACTTTGAATCAAGCCAGCAAGTATTTAGGACCTGACGGTGGCATCGCTGATTTCGGTGTAATTATATTTTTTTGTTGATTAAATCATTTCAATAAGGGAAGTCCTATCATTTAATAAAATAAGCACAAAATACACTTTTTTCATCATAAAGCTACAAAATAGACTGTGAGTATTCTCACGGTTTCACCCTTTTTATTTCATTCGAGGAAAACCAGTCAACACGGCCGAGAAAGACATTTCAGCACCACAGTCATCACTTAAAGGGAAAAACGAGCACGTGGTATTTGAGGTGTTTTTGAATACTGATGTTCAAGCAGCAGCAGCAGCAGATGGTTGCAGTTGAAAAACCGTCTCTCTGCCAGTCCGCTTCACCAGAGGCACAAGCATTCACAGCACAGGGCTGGCAAGTGACCAAGTGCAGAGGAAAAAGGGTAGAAAAACACTTTTTTTCTGGTAAAATGGGGGTGTGGGGCTGGGGGGGGGGGGCAAAGGAAAGTTGACTCAAACTAAAGCAAAGAAAAGAAAATGTTTTATTGAGTCATCTATTACAGGACTCACCACTTGGTGTGGCTTTGCGGTAACCGCACCGGTAAGCTGCAGCAGAGACAGTTTCAGGGGTTCCAGATGGCAGCGCTGAATCAGAACGTATGTTTCAACCCTGTTTTTTCCTCTAAAAGTTGTTTGGGCAAGTGGAAAAGATGCTGCACATATCTCGATTACATATATTTAAATGACGGAACAATAGTTGTATTCAATCTGTGTGATATAAAAGTTAAACATAGTTTAACTGAGTGAAACAACTCAATGTTTCGCTGACATGATACATTGTGTAAATAGAAAAAGATACAATGAGTCATCCGTTCAAATATTTCCGTTGTTATGTCTCCGAGCTGTAAGCGTTTAAACTTACACATTTCAGTGACCTCAGTTTCCCCCCCGAGCTCTCCCTGAAATAAAGGGAGCATGTAGCGGGGTCGACTGGGGTAGCTACGAGTCCCTCGCTCCCCAACGGAGGAAGCACCATTCACGCACCTCGCCGCGCGCGTGTGTGTGTGTGTGTGTGTGTGTGTGTGTGTGTGTGTGTGTGTGTGTGTGTGTGTGTAAGCCTCAACATCTGGCCACCATCAGCGACCTGAGCCGAGGTCTCGCTGACAGTCGGGACCAGCTGGCCGACTGGACACCGACGCAGACGCACCGAAGCAGGCGAGCGGCAGGCGGAGGCCGCTGCTCTGACCCTCAGCGTGGGAAAGTACTTAGTGTGTGACCTCGACCTCGGGGAATAGATTTCTCTTCATCTTTGCATTTAGTTGTAGAAAGCATGAGTGTTATTTCTGCCATAAACTAGACCCTTCTGCCTCATTCTTCAGGTAGATATATTAATACATATTCAATATTCATTTAGTGTATTTTGGATTTGGATTCATTACCAGATTATAAGTAAAGTCAATGCTCGAGAAATTACATTTAATTTAGAGAATTAGGAAATTGTATACAGGTAATGTTATTGATCAGAGCGATACTGGTGGTCCAGGGGGGGTTTGCTTGGCTGTATGGGGAAACCACATGTGTTACATAACATCCTATTATTAACGATTGCACTGATTAATGGAAATACTGCATGCTGCAGCTTCTTATATCTAGCTGACAACATAATCACTAATTGTGTGAAAGGTTAATCAACAATTCACTTAAATGCTTTTATCCTTTTTGTGTGTGAAAAACACAGACATACAAATAATAAAAGATAAATACAAAGAGCTTTGAATAATGAGTACTTGATCAGTAAGTTCTGCTAATAATTATTCTATTCATGTACTTGGAGGTATTATTGAACACCTTTGGGGGTTTTTTTTCAGTCTGCCTTCAAAGACTTTCTATTAAATAATTCCTGTCTCCTAAACCGTCGGTGGCCCTCCGCCACATTCATCGCTAAACCCAGATCTTAAAGAAAAGTTCACCATTGTTTTTCCGTGTATTTCTTAAAAGTCGAGTACTGGAAGTGTGGAAGTGTCGGGCTGCTGTATTTCCTCCTCACCCAGTCCGGGATGAGATAAGAGCCCGGGAGGACCGACACATCCTGCCTCTGTGAAATCCACCGTGTGCCGGGATCAACGTTGTATATTCATCAAGCATCAATGACGCAGATCTGAACGCGTTGTGGAAATTGCCAAACCGCCTGTGCATCTTTATTATGGTCCACATCCTCCAAAATGGACCGTACAGACAGACCCGACTGGACCGGACCGCAGCAGAATGAGAACAAAGCGTGGCCTCTGGCCCCGGTGTTGTTCCCACACTTCCACTTCTAATCACAGAGAGTCCACAACACGGGACAAAACACGCTTAGCTGCGTGTTGGCGTTTGCATCAAAACAGACTTTGCGCAGGATGAGCCGCAAACGTGGAGATTATTTGTTGAGAGGAAATCTAATGGCGTGTTGCTAGCATATCATGTGTCCTTTTTTCCCTTCATCCCTGGGAACATTAAAACCATCCTCGTCTGTCTTAAATAATACGGTGTCACTGACTGTCTGTGTCCTTTTGAATGCATACTTATTGGGGTTTTTTTGTGTCCGCCGGTGTCTTTTGCCGGGTCAATCTCTTTGAAAGAAAGTTGCACAATATTAAAAAGAAAAGCTCCAGGAGCCGGAGCCAACACGACGAGATGACATCACCAGGTCCCACGGATTACATTTGTATTTTGTGTGCGACTGCAAATCCTGCGAAACGGCCCGTGCATCTTCAGCGATCACGTGCGGCGTCTGCAGCGGTGCCCCGGAGGTCTGAGGGCCGTGACTCATGCTCAAAGCCTTTGCGCCTGTGACACGGAGAGAGGAAATAAGAGCCAGATGCCAACAGATATCCACCAGCACATGGCCAACGCAACGGAGCCTGCTCTGTGTGTAACGCCAGCAGTCATACACAAAGGACTCGGATGCAACTCCACGGATTTTCCACTGGCGATTTTACGTCAAGGTCTCGACAAAATGTTTACAACTCTCAGAAATTCAACGTTAGAACCAAAACAAGACGGACAAAAATACACACAGTCATGGCAGCGGTTGTGTGCAGCAGGATGTATCATGGGTTTAAGTTGTTTACTCCACAACCTATAATTCAGTGCTGGTTTTTATGTTTTTCCCAGAGTTTTGGCAGGCATGAAAATGTTTCAGCTGAAGCAGAATTTGACAATCATGTTTTAGATTAGTAGAATTTAGAGACCTGGCTAAGAAGTTGGTTTCCATCAGAAATGTCTTAATGTTTTGTGGTTTGCTCCCAGTATAAACCCGAATCCACCAAACAGTGGAACACTCACCATCTGCTTATGTAGTTTATTTAAAGAATGAACTCAATTTTATGAAGTGAAGCTTTACCAGGGGTTGAACAAATTAAACCCATTTTAATACTTACATGACAGAGAAGATATTTACTGTATTGTGCTGTAAACAGTCCTCTGACTATTGCTCTAAAATTGACTCCCCGTGTTTGTTGCATAGCACACAATACTAATACAACTAGTAGTACAGATGAGACCGCGTAGGAGATAACGTGTATATTTTAATGGACGTTGCATAAGACAAATAATACCCACCATTTAGTGCCGGTTAACCATTTACTTTACGGATGCCCAGCAGGAAGAAACTTAATATCAATACACAACAGTGTTGAAAAAACATTTCTGTTCAGTAAATTTAAGCTTAAGCTACAGACAATTTCACAGGTGCATTCATGTTTGAGTTGGCTGATGGTTGAATATGGTGTTTCAATGGCAGCTATTAACACACACTTTGAGTTTTCACTTTAGTGTTCTGCTTGAACCAGTAAAATAGTCTTGATTTAACCTTGTCAGAGAGAACGCTAATTAACTCACCATCTTCATTACTAATAACACAATGCAGAGGCCAGGTTGTCGGAATCTGACAAACAAATCCTGACATTTTTAAACAAATAATAAATTTCCCCTTGAGGATTAAAGAGAGGAGCAAAACAGGAGAAATGAAGTCTCGTCATTAGGGCTCTACAGCGAGCGCTTCATTAAATTTAAAAGAAAGATCTGGCCAAGCCGTCTCCCGAATGCATCGGCCGTGAACGATGGTGCAATTTTCATCTGGCTTTAATCAGAATCAAAGACTATTCTGTACATCTGGGGAACACAGAGGGGGGAATTATCCCAAAATATGCAAGTGCCTTCAGAACAATCCATCATTTGTCATCAATCAGAACACGGAAGTAATCCGTCATTTTACCTCGAGGAGGCAATTACAAATCCATATTTGCATGGTTGACACATATTCACATTGATACGCCAGGTCCAAGGGTGCTTTATTTCAGTTTGAGAGCTGTGGAGAAATATAGAAAGCGTCTCTCAATCTTCAACAAGGGCAATTGTACATGTAGACGCTGTGCACACCGCGCTGCTTGACGGGGAATGCACAGTGACAATTCATTTTCCTTTTATTCGGACCCGATGTGCTCTAGTTGCTGTGTATCTCTAAGATAATGAGTCACCTGCACCTCGGCAACCTGAGCGAGAGTTACAATGAGCGCATTATAAACAAAAGCCGCGGGTGAGTGGTTCCAATTTGTGAGTCTCTGACCCGTAGCACGGCTGCTTGTTCATGTAACGCTCTGCAGTTTGACGTGAGCCCCCATGTGACTCATGATGTTCACATTTTCCAACAGATTTCTCTCTTCACTGAAGCACGCAGTGAAAGGGATCAGTACGCCGACGGAGTCGGGTGTGGCCGAGGTCAATTAGGTATGGCGGAGAGTCGTCGGCGTATTGTTTGAACCTGTCCGATTGAGTCACTTGGGTTTTGTTTTGAATTGCTATCTACGTAAGATCCATTCAAGTATGAGAACATCCCCAGTAAACCGCTCAAAGGCTGTAATAGATCATACATTCCATTTGTGCAGAAACAAAGTTCACACTAATTACCACCATTCATAAATCTGAAACGTTTAAACTTAAGACATACATACAGTGGTTCTGCTGTTGAGGTTATGATGAAAAAAATCCTACATTTGTGTAGTTTTAATGTTTCCTTTTCAAGGAGTATTTCAAAGAGAATAAAAAAAAACTGCAACGCCTTTGACTTCAGACGGAAAGAACCGCCCACTTTGTGCCCCTCGCCAACGCCTGACCACAGTCTTTCTGCACCTTGGCGGCCTCGTCCTCCCCCTCCATCTGTGCCCCCCCCCCCCCCTCCTGGCTCACACCACAGAGCAGGTCTGCCGTTCACCCTCCAGAAACAAACGCCTAGAAAGGCTGCCGGACCAGATTGGATTTCGCCAGCTACACCCTGCCTGGAGGCTCTCACCTGTCCCGGCAGGTCTCTTCTTCGATCTGTCCTCGTACCAATGCATCATTGGTCCGGGCTGCTTTAAAACACGTCTCAAGTCATCAGTGTGGGCCCCAAAACACAGACGATTACAGGCCCGAATGACTTCTGCTGTCATGAGGTGCTGAGCGACTCCTCTGGCATCATCTCAAAACCATTACTTGCGGAATCCTCTGCAGTTTGCGTACGGGGCAGCAAATCTACGGAGGGGGCAGTTTGTGGAGACTCTGCTATGAACACGGCGGATTGAAAACACAACTCCACAATGACTCCAGCTCTGACCGCCAGCAGATTTATAACTTCCTTTCCGACAGGAAATAGTTATTAAAAAGCTGTTGACCACACGCTAGAAACACTGGATCCCAGCACTGGTCACCAGCGGGGCTGTGTTACACACTACTGTGTATCGACAACGTGTCAAACTTTGTTTCACGAATGAGAGCGAAAGACGTTTCACCTCCAGTTGGGACATCAGCAGCAAAAAACACAGTGAATTTGTTTGACAATGGTAAGCAGAGACTTTGATGATCAAATTAAGAGTAGAAATACATGAAGCTAAACGCTCGTTCCGCGGCCCACTGGTCGACATCAATGATATTCCCCATATTGTTTGCATTCGTTCACTTCCTTGCAGTGAGTATTGTATTTTTGGGGGGGGGGGGTTTCTATACGTAATCCAATTCAGGTGACCAAGATAAACCGGCTCCTAAAAGAAACCGGTCAGCGAGACGTCGCTGGACCTATTGGAGGTACGCGTGGGACCGATGCAGCACACCTGCCTCCGTTTAAGCGTTTCCACATTGCCAGGTTGTTTTTCAGTCACACGTTTTACATTTGACCTTCCTGCTTTGCCAATTCACGTTCCGTTAAATCATGGGACAGGTTAATGTTCCCTGGCACAGCTACACAGATCAACCAAAATGGCCCCGTTCTTTTTGTGAGCATGCTGCCAGAATATCCGTGGGCTTTATGAATATCAATATGCAGGCCTGATCGAGATGATTTATTGACTTTTTCGACGCTGGAAAACCGAGTTGTTTACGGAGTCCTTTGAGGACATATTGTTTCAGTACAACGGGTGTGGTGGTATTGACATACTGTGGGGCTGCGAAACCAGATGAATAGCAAGTTTTCCGATTAGCCGAAGTGATGCATGGATGGACCTATTTTCTACTTTGAGGGAAGCTGCAACAGTAAACATTTAATTTAAACAATATTTCCCTGCTGGCGGTCCACTCAGGATTGAAACCTAATGTTAAGGAATTAAAGGGAAATTAAGGGGCCCACTTTGCCGCAGACTCACTTGATCCCCCTGCAAGCCCGCGACTTTGGTCTTTACCCTTTTTGCTCAGAAGAAACTTCAAAGCGGAGGACGTCGGAGCTCGAGCAGCACGGATTCATAAATGGGAACAGAATGAACTGGAGCCACACGGCCCACACGGCAGCTTGTTGTTTCTCTCTTTGTGTGTTTTTACTACTCTGGAGTTTATTTGATGAATCGACACATTGAAAATAGTTCCCCCGCCTGCGTAGCAGATGGCGCTGAGCTGAAGCAGGACGACGTTGGGTAACGTAAAGTGCAGCCGGCCCGCGGTAGCTAACCGTGGAGCAGAGAGAGGCCCGGAAAAAAAGACGTGATCCGCGCCGCAAGCCAGATGCAGAGTGGCAAAAAAAAAACACGTGGCTCGGGGACGTTGTTGTGAAAAACAACAAGGCAGAAAACAGTTTTCATGCAGTTCCGTCCATCTGATAATGTGATATGAAGTCGAGGTTTTTCGTGCATTATGATGGGTAAACACCTGCCGGCGTCACTCGTCAGCGGTGCAGTACGCTGGTTTATGACCTGCCGTCGACACACTGTGTGTTCATAGTCAACTTTTAATTAAAAGGCGTGTTCGACACTGCCTGGGAAATTGGGACGTGTGCAATAAGTAGCTGAAGCCATCAAATGACAACGCAAAAATAATAAGGATAGTTTATGGTGTTATTTTTGTTTCTTTGGATCACTTTCATGTTTCATGTTATCAGATTAAATTCTCGGCATCTACTTTGGATTTTGGCTTCAGATTCATGTATTAAATATCTAATTAAACAAGAAGGTGAGGTTTACTCGTTTTCTTTAATCAAATGTTAAGTTAGCCGCTTCTTTATTTTCACTTTGACGTTTGATCATTAGAACTGTACTAAATTATTACAATTATTTCTATCGAGTCGTTTTCCAAGTAATAATAACCACACCTGCTCTGCAGCCGGTTCCAATCTTCTCTTGTGTTTCATGAATGTCTGTGTGCGAACTCCTTGGCTTGAATGTCCCAAAAGTAATCAGTGCTAACAGCTCATTCAGCCCCATCTTTCAACACCAGAAAAACACATAACATAAAAGTCCTCTTCCCACGCCAAATCACGTATGGATAAAACCACAATTTGTAATCCATATCGTAAAAAAAACCCCTCCTCTCCTGCTTTTTGCATGTTATTTATGCACCGTGTAGTTTTTCCTGACTGCAATGTGAACGCACCTCAGGAACTGTCGTACATTGTTTATGATGCAGCATCGAATGGGAGGGAGACACAAACACGGGACGTGCGACAACGAGAGCCGGTGTCCCAAAGTGTGCTTGTGCTGCGTAGTTCAAGTGCGTCTTTCGCTGAGCTCGCATGCCCAGCCGGGATCTTTTTCCTAATCCTAAATAAGGGTTGTTGTTGCCTGAACCTGAGAGCAACGGTTCTGGTGACACCGTGGCATTTAGTGGAAATAAAGGAGTCCCAGAAGTCACGTGCCGGTTGCTCAGGATAAACCACATACCTGGTTTGCCAGCGGTTTCCTGTTGTTGTGCTCTGAGCACCAAACGCCGAGTACAACCAGTTCTGTGCTTGCATGTAATGAGAGATGGCAGACGTCTCTCCAACCGATGTCTCCCAAAAAACGAGGAACTCATTCAGAAACAATAAAGATCAATAAACAGCGCTAAGAGAAACATTTTGGGGTGTACTCTCCCGTTCAGAAATGCAGCAGTTGTTTAATTAACGAGTGTGAAGATGCGGCTTTCACGAGAATGAAAAACAGGAGAGGAGGAAAAACGATGGACAGAAACATTCACACTTTTAAACTACTGTAGCTTTTATTCTTGTAAACACCGTCCTGCTCGCTTCCCCCTGTCTGAAACAACATTGTAGGTATAAAAATGATGACGGTTATGTCATGCTATTAATTAGTATCAAACAACGTGTGGTTTTAAAGCCATGCACATATTTCTGGAAACAATCAAATTCTGCTCGACTGCAGCAGAAATTAGTGGCGAAGCAACTTCAAACGTTGCCACGAAGACGCAATTTCAGTTGTTTATGCGCGCCAGCAAGTAACGCAGCGGAGGGAACGAGAAGGATGTTCAAACAGACGCAGCCGTTAGTCGAAGAAGACGCTTTACTACAGACGCAGATGAGGAATTCAACTTCAAAAATGGATTCCTGTGAAGAGTAAAGCGAGTCCCGTGACTGCTTTGTTTGGAATCAAACAGAGAAAGGCTCACGGCCCTGTCATGGCCGACGGCGAGTGACAGGGAACGGCATGAGTAAAAAGGCGGCGGCGGGATCCCCCCCCCCTCCCCCCCCCCGTCTTCCTTTTGCGAGGAGTGACATTTGGAACAAAGAGGCCAGTTATGCGAGCAGTTCTGACTGGGACCGGCAGGCTGACGGAGGCCAAACACTCCCGGCCCGCCAAATCAGCCGCCCACGTAGGGTGGGGGCCCCGCGAGATGACTCATTCATACGCACACAGGGAAACAGGAGCACACGCACATACTTCGTAGCGTCCGTATGTGCTCGAAACGTCCTCGGACCACGTCGCCAATGTGCAGGGCAAAGATGCGCAACGGTGCAGACCTGCAGGGAAAAGTTGAATGGAAATGTCAAAGGGGTTTAAATGTCTCCATCTGTGGCGCCAGCAGCCCGGTGGTGGATGTGGGATCGCCCGTCCGGCCGTCTTGCTCATGGGCAACCTGCCCGACCAGAAAGACTTTGTGAGATCTTGATGCAGCTCCTTGGACGGACTAATCAATATTTCTACCTCCGGTTAGTCAAAGTAAATGGTGCATGACACACAAACGATCCCTGTTTCCAGGGGTTTGTGTGTCACGAGCTCATCAAGAGGGGAAATGATTGAGATTAGGCCGATGCGTTGCTGGCGCCCGCTGAGCTGTTAATGTCCATTTGATAAGTTTGATTGAGCCCGGCTGTTCCTTAGCAACATAATATTTATCCATAAATAGAAAGTAATGGACAAACATAGTCTCGGCTGCCTTCCAAACTGTTTCAGCTGACCATTTTTATGAATGATTCCTCCTCAAATGCTGCATTTATTGACTTTGCAATACTTGTGTTGTTAACCTGAAACGAAGTAATGAAACGTTTTGTAGGATTTTTCATTTGATGATTGACGTAAAGGTCTCTGGTTACTGGGCAACATGCTTTTAACGAACCAGCACAATGCATACAAACAAAATCCTACACTAATCAACTATTGCGACACGGTCACACACACAGAATTACTACAGAATCAGGTTGTTGAGCGAATGACGCACTGTTGGTTTGTGTGTTTCCACCGGAATTTGATAACAAAAAGTTAAACATTGTCAACTGAGGTTCCAGCTAAGTTCCCTGGTCAAAAGACGGAACGTGGCACTAACTCTGCCGCGAATAGAAGCGCGATTACCGCCCCACGCCGCACGCCACAACGCGGTTCTTATGTCGTGCCAGAGTGAGATCAAATTCACTCTGGCGGGGGGGGGGGGGGGGTGTCGCCCTAGGGGTCGCGCTCGTGTTTGGCTAACGGCAAACAGACGAGGGCACACTGTGTGATTACAGATCGTATGCCCACTCAGACAGGAAAGAGGTGGCAGCTGTTAGCCATCAGCGCGGAGGCGCTGGGGGGGGGGGGGGGGGTGGTGGGTTCCACGCGGCCCCAAACTACAGGCCGCTGGGCCGTGCCCACTCTAAACACGCCGCCAACACGCACACGGAGGAGGAGGAGGAGGCGTGTGGAGGCACGAACGCGCACGCAATCTAATCCCCTTTCATCCGGCTAATCCGGTGTTTAACGTGGAGTGCCCACCGTACGCCCCCACGCCGCTTCTTGGGACGGTGGGGCCGCTCGGGCCAAGCAACACAAACACGACGGAGTGGCGTCATCGTGAGACTTTTTTCATAACAGAGCCCGTGGCCGGCGTATTTTAAGGCTACGGGTGACCCCCCCGCCCCCCCCCCCCAAAAAACCAGAAGCCTCCTCACTCCGCCCCGCTTGTTATTTAGGGAAAACTTCAGTGTTTCCTTTTCTGCTCCCGCTCGCTGTTACTGGGTGTGGTTTTCCAGAGGCCAACTCGTGTGAATGATGTGTGCTCCGCTGTAGTCACGGCTTCAGTCCACACCCTCGCGCTGAAAGAGGAGTTTGAAGGAGGTGGAGCGAAGCTGGGAGCACAGTTTGAGCTTGGACTTGAGCTGGGAGGCTCGTAGCCTGCGCGCCGCGCTCGGTGACTCTTGGATCTCCTCTGGGTTCCGGCGTGCACCGAGGCGGCAGGTTTTTTCTTTTTTTTCCTCAAAGGTTTCTCTATTCAGAGACGTGAGAGAGAGTTTGAGGGTCATTTTTTTGGGGGCTTCAGTGAAGTTACAGAGGTGAGTGTATGGCGGCTGTTGTGAAGGTGAAAGTGGAAGAGTGGACTCAAGACGTGTTTTAGAAAGTCGTGCTGTCTTAAAATTCTGTTTATATGTCATTTATTTAGTCACTATTACAGTGAAATTGCGGAAACAGCAATACTCAATCATATTTTTTTAAAGATAAACTGAAAATTGACTTTTACCTTTGTCTAAATAAATCTGTTCAGAGGTGATTTATTGTTTATTTAATTTTAATTATTTTCTCATTGTGTTTATTGGTTGCTTATATCACCAGTCAACATGCGCCTGTGACGATCAGGACTTTTTACGAGGAGGAGAGATGTTCACCAAACAAAGCAGACCTTCATAATCAGCCGTCACAAAAATATTCTAAATTGTAAATATGAGTGTGTTTCACACACATATTGACTGTTCGGCTCTACTGTAGCTTCTGGAATGAACTTGCGCTAAATGCAGGAAAGCGCTTAACAAAAGTCCCATTTTGTCGTTGCACGTGGCTCTGGTTGTTCTCCTTCCTCTCCAGGCGCGTCTAACTGTAACACTAACTGGGTGGAGGTGGTGATTTGGTCACCGACACGCAGAGAAAGGAAGCCCAGCGCATGCGGCTTTCCTCTCTTCTGTCACTTTCTTTCTTTATCCGTCTCGCTTTGCATTCCTTCCGCTCTACGGACGTTAAAAGTTGGCTCACAACGAGGAAGGAGCCAGTCTTCTCCACCTGACATCACTTAGCCATTACACACACACACACACACACACACACAAAGGACTCCCCCCCCCCCCCGTTTCACTGCCACATCGTTGGCTTTACTGTAGCTGGGTTTCCTCAACAGGCGGTAAGAATCAAGCTGATTCTGTCCAGATATCCAGAGCAAAACAAGTCCACATCTGACTAATGTCTCTGTGTCCCAGTGTTGGTTTGAATAGACGCAGTTGACTAATTGCTGCTGACATGCAAATATGCGGTAACGCGATTGTGTGTCATATTTCACAAAAATATAGATTTTTTAAAAGCATGAAATGCAAGTTTTACGTTTGTATGCTGGTGCAGTTGAGGGGATTCCTGCTTAATAAAGTCAATGTAATTTGAATGCTGGATAATCTAAAATGTCTATTTCAGCGTCACCGCTGGTTTGCCTCTTAAATAATAATTGTTCTGGATTTCTTCAGCGTTTCTCTGTGGCAAATAGGGAGAAACTGGCAAATCAGCAGGAAAATACCTTTCGTGCAATTTGGCAGCAGCGTGGTGATTTGTGCGACTGCTTTACATCTGCTTTGGAACTCATAAAATCCGACACATCGGTGGAGGTGTACTGAGACCGTGTCCAGGCCCTGCTGATTTAATTTTATTGAGGCTGATATGTAATGTGCACAGTGGAAACCGGAAAAAACACTCCCGAATTAAATATTTCACGAGGCTGTTTTACGGATTACGGGTGCTGATGCTTTTGGAAACGGTTTGTCGTTTTGGAAGTGGAAGAATTCAGATCTATTATTGTACTCAATTAAATGTCAAATCCTTTTGAATATGGCATAAAACCTTGTAAACCCATTATAATTCTTAATAACTTACTTGCAATAACTACCAGAAAGTTGAAGGCCAAAGATCCAAAGGTGAAAGTGATGCAAAGCGAAGTTCAGGCAAACTGAGATGAAACGTGGCGTGAGAGTATGAGAGGATTGGTTCTCCTCAGTCTTGTTTACAGGAAGTTCTTTTCCCACAGATGGCTGCGTTCACCGAAAGGCTTTTTATAGCGTTTTTTTCGAGCCCCATAAAGGCCGCTATACCTTCATTTATGTGTGGGAAAGGATGATTGCCGCCGCCGGTGGGCTCGAGGCTCGTCTCGAGTTTTCATCCGACTCGATTGCACTCTCGCTGGAGGGTTGAGTTACGAGAGTCATCGTCACCTCGCGTGTTTCTTTTTTCTTCTGCAGTGTGTGCGTGTATCTGTTGTTAAAGATCACTGCTTTTGGCAACAAACAGGCATAAAATAACACAAACTTCTCATTGACTTGCACACTGTGACATTCATAAAACAAAATTAACATCAAAAGAGTTCAAGATCTGCATAAGTATGCATACATGTAAGACGTAATCTTTCCCTTTTCACACTCCTCGTCAAGTACTTCACCAGGAATTTGACATTTTGGACTTTTATTTACACGTGTTAAAGGTTTGTTTCGCATACTTTAAAACCGGGTGTACCCAGGGTGTTATAAAAAGCTGCAAAGGCCTACGTTTCCCCGGCACCACGTTGGGAGGTTGATAAAGTTAAATGCTCCTTAAGGCCTCCTCGTCGATCCGTAAGAGATTTGGTGGCCGAGGAGTTTCTGCAATGGCCAAACCTCAAACGACTTGATTTTCGTGATTTATATCACAGGCAAATGTTAACCATCTTATGGTTTATGATTAAGTTTTTTTTTTAAACTATGTTGACAATTGAGGCTTTATCTGGAACAGTATATATATGTTCTAAATTATGTTTGGTGGCAGAAAATCTTCAGTGAAGTACCAGCAGAGAACGTGTATTTTATTATGAAATCATGCTGTGCAAGCAGAAGAGTTTTGAGAACAAGCAGTGACAGCACAGCAAGGAAGATACTTTTTCCTTCAAAGCATGAAACACAATGACAAAGAGCAGTTCATTCTTCTGAAATGCTCAGAAACCTGCAATGAGTTATTGTTTAGTCAAAGTCTGTCAGACGTTTCGCTGTGGGTATACATGAACTTCTTTGAAATCACATTGGAATGAAGACTGAACAGTATGATTACGTCATCGGCATAATAATCATAATCATTCTAATCCCTGACACCGACTATGGGCTGTCTAAAGTCCAGATGATGATGACTGAAAGGAGTTGCGATGAAGAGTGTGTGGGAACTAGTTAGCCACGGAGCAGGTAAGTAGAAACATTAACTTAAAGCTAATTATAAACAACTTTACGTGATGGGAAGCACAGTTTGAATGGGCAATGGAGGAATGGTTAATAAAAGCAGATAAACATGAGTGAAAGCCAGTCGCGACAGACTAAAGGGGTAATGGATGGTAATGGGTGGGGTCAGCGAGGGGGTAGTCGAGTTCATCTGGCGCAGCTGTTGGGGTACAAACCACTTTGGCTGCTTTGTGTGGATCGGCCTGTATTCCTATTTGCTTCCTGAAATCAACGCACGGAAAACCCTGCAGAGCTTCTAGCTAACAGGCCGTCTGCAGTTATAACTCTCTGAAGCTCCTCTGTCTGTGCACACGTCATGTCTCCGACTTCCCTCTATTCTCTCTTCCTGTGTGTCTGCCCCCCCCCCCGGCCTCCTCTTCCTGCTTATCAGTCTGGCCCCTCCCCACGCATCGGGCACCAAGCCAACGTGCTCGGGACCTCCCATATGTGCAGGAAAACGTGGTGCTTTGTCTGCATTGACGTGGACACAGAGGCGGAGGGGGGGGGGGGGGGGTCACCATTTCAACCGACGACCTCCGGAGCTTCAGGGAACGCCAACGCAGCCGAGCAACGTGACCGATCCCGGCATGGAGTCGCTGCATCTCTCTCAGCGCAGGTTACCAAGCGCTGCGGGTCAAACAAGGATAAACCAAACATGAGAAAGCTGCAGACTGACTGACTGGCCCGATCATGTGCGCCCTTGGCCCCAGTCCCAAAAAAAAAAAAAAAGTGTTTAGCCAAAATACAGCACAGCTTAGGCTGTTAAAAAGAGAAAAAGAAATCACGGGGTAATCACAAGAGAAGGGGCCTGGCTCTCCGCAGAGGTAAGCTGGGGAGGAGCAGGGACTGTCTGAGCCCCGAGGCCGATCTGCTTGGTGAGTGTCGGTGTTGACGGGATTTCCAGCTCGATGCGTCGTGTGTTTTTACCCGATGAAAGGCCTGCAAGAGAAAGGAAATCTCTGCAGACCTTATAACCTTCATTCTAAAGAACGTGCCGGCACTCGCAGGGACTGAGTTATCGCCTTCAGTAAACCGCTGTTGGAATCACCACGTGTTTTTCTTGAGGGAGAGGAGTCAGTATGCTGCGGCCCCTTAGGGAGAGAGTCAGGAGATGTCTCCCCTCCAGCATGGGAAAGCTGATGGCTGAGGAGCATTTGTAGAGTGAGGAAATAAGTTCGTTATAGCGGAATAAAATCAAAGTGAGCGTAGGGAATTAGTGGTGTACGCGTACTTTCTGCTGTTATTAGGTAGCCCAGCCGGTCTGGAGCCCGGCAAAGGCAATTGTTGCTCATTTAGCTGTCAAAGAGCCATAACTCAGAGGCGCACACTGGCAGCCTTTACTTAATAAAATGTTGTCCAGTGTGTTTTTTCTGGTGACATGTCCTCGACCCCTTTTTAAGGTTAAAATCAGCAGTAGATTTTCTTTCTTTTAAGCTGAGCCCCTTTAGGTGCTGCTTGTTTTCTACTTGTTGGTGTCCAAAGATATCCTGCTGTTTAGGCTCAACAAGTCTCGATGTGCAGGTTTGTCACTCCTCTTTGCCAGCACGAATGCATTAAAGTGGTAATTTCTTAATGCACATCACCATTTTTTTTTTAAACTGCTCTAGGATGTAATTTAAGAGTGCGATGGAGATGGAGACGGAGAGAAAGAGGCAGACAGCGCTGCGCTATGGAATTACTGTGACTGGCTGTCAAAGTTGAGCATTGTAACCGAATGGCTTGGGGCTGTCAATGTCAGCGCGCTGGCAGTCCAGATAAAAGGTACAGAATAGGGAGAATGGAGCCACAAAGTTTGAGAAAGTTTGGAAAACTAGTGCAGCACTGAAAGCTGAAGAGGCAGACGTGGATAACAAAATGCAGAAGTAAAGTAATCAAATATGTGTTCCAGGGGCCGCGAAAACAAACTGTAAACTACGTGTTAACATATTAGCATTTTTTATATTGATTTGGCGAACAACATATTATCATTCATTCAGAATCGTGTTTCTGTTTAAATATTCATTCTTTTAGCACTGTTTTGGTTGCCATCATCTCTCATGTCTGGCCCTGCAGCTGCTAAACGCTGCATTATGTTCACCAGCCAGTCACTGAATTAGTGTGCAGGGTCAGTTAAGATATTGTTGTTGCTGCCTGGTGTTTCGTGAGAGTGAACCAAAGCAAAGCAATTTGCGGGATTCGTAAAACTAAAAGGGAAGTTTAAAGACGCTTAAATCCTATGTGGAGTCGCGAGAAACATCTGTATTGGGAATAATGATGCGACATGTGACTAAGTCCCCCAGCTGGATTAAACCAGATAAAAGCAATAACGGCTTGAGGCTTTCCAGAGCATCAGCGGTCTACAACACGTAATAACAACGGTATAATTTAATTTATTATTATTACATCCAGAGGCGACGGACCACCTGGTGGACGCACAATAGGTGTTATTTGATGCTGTGGTTCTAAAGGTTATAGCAAGATGATACATGTGTGTGTGAAGCAGAATCTTCCCAAAGAGCAACACTGACCTGACGCTCCAGATCACAGCAAACAATTAATCTACATTTGTAAATCCATGAAGTTCTGACCAGCAGCAGAAACCTGGAACAGAGGATGTCAGAGTGAGGGAGAGAGAACGGCTGCTGTCTGTCTGAGCTCGGTTATTACTAAGGTTATTATTTCATGTCAGTGCTCGGATGAGATGAATATTTGCGAAATTCACACCATTAAATTTACATTTGCTCCACTTCTTCGTGTCCCGTCATGCATAAAAAGGTGGCTGTGGTTTCACAAGTATAATGAAGCAAAGAGACAATGTCATACTAAATAATGGATGCGTTGTTATTTCATTTCATGTCACCGCTGCGTCGTCTGCATGAGAGGTGCTTCTCTCTTTCTTCCTCGCGTCTTTATCGGAACAATCAAATGCTTCGCGAAGGGAAGCTGGTGGTGAAAAGCACCACACGTGGCTTTAACTTGCCTTGTGAGAAGAAAAGAGGGACAATCTCTACTTTCAAACGTTGTAGCTACAGGCGGCAAATAAAGCCTCAGATCCCCTCAGAAACATCAACGCCTGAGAGAAGAATCAAGGAAAAAGTTGTAGTGCTTCAGAATATGCACAGAAAAACTGATTAACTAATCTTAATAACAGGTTGGGACAAATCTGAAAGGTATAATTATGTTATAGTACACCAATAATAATAATAATATGTGCTGAAAAAAAAACTTTCTGGAACAAATTATGTTTAATTTATTTGGACTTTCCCTTATTAAATCCGTCTTTGGTTGAACTCTTCATAACCGGTGATGTTTAAAAGGCAGCACAGGCCAAAAAACATTTTGGGCAACATTAGAATAAGTCATGAAAGAGAGAAGTTGGCATTCATGAGGCAAAGTTCCACATTCAATTTGAAAAATAAAAATGACATTTAATGGTGGAAAATGACATTTTTCATCAATACCCAAACGCTACTAACGTTACACATGCTCTGTGTTACAGACGGCCATGTCGGGGATTCAGTCCGCTCCGCTATACGTCTGAATGGTCTCTAGACAAAATAAATATAGGGTGTAACTACCTGTCATCAAAAGCTGTGGACAACAGTCGCACACAGCTCCTAAACAGGCCTCCGTAACCACGTTGAATGACTCCTGGAGAATACATATACTGTTTGTCCAGGTGCACCAATGACAAAAAAAAACCTGCCCCACTCTGCTCACAACCATAAGTCCTGTGTGGGTGTGCATGTGTTAACATTTAAAAGGTTGTGTGTGTGTGTGTGTGTGTGTGTTTCCCATAATCACATCGTGATGAGGGAGTAACTGTGCTTTGCTGATGTGTGCGCCGATAGACACCTGCGAACTGCGTCTTTCTCTCTCCGTGTGTCCTCACCTGTGACCCTCTTTCAACGCAACACGCATCTGCTCTCTCGTCGTTGTGCGCGCGTCCACCCGTCGCTCTCTCCTCCATCCTCCACCTCCGCCCTGCTCGCCTCCCCCACCACCGGACACACACAGAGGCCCCCGAACGGTTGGTTTAGCTGGAAGGATTCCTGGCAGAGTGATTTTGTTGTGATGTAATGTAAATCACATTGCCAGGGATTTCCAACCAGCTAAAGCTGAGACCCACGCCGCTTGTCTGACCCCCCCTACTCCCAAGACGGCTGCTCGGCAACACCATCGGCCGAAGAAGTCGCGCGTGCACGTTCTCGCCGGCGGACTAACTGCTCTCACGTAGTTGACACGTGTTCCCCCGCGTGTTGGTTCAGAGTTTGACGGAGGGGCAGGACTTAGCTCGCTCCGTGAACAGTCCAGTGAAAGCCTGTGTTCACAGTGGCTAAGTTCCGCTCCTCACAAGCCCTTCCAGCTCTCAAGGAATCAACATGGAAGCGTCCTGTTTTCTATTTGCTGCCACGTGGTGAATGAACTTGCACCGTTGAATTTACCCGCTTACAAGTCTCCTTGAGGAGCGGTTTCAGTGAGAATTCAGTGATTTGGCCGTTTAATTTTCCGTCGTTTCCGTTGTTAATCTGTTGTTTATTTATCTAAATATATAAATACTTATATCGTGGCAAATGTGTTCACAGCAACCCATTTATGTCATAGGAACAAGAATCCGTTATGTCAGATGTACAGTAGCCAATGTAATGTTGTGTAACGGGCTCGAGGAATGTCCTTTCTTTGTTCTGTGACCGTCTATGTTGTCCCTCCTCGACAGACGGAGGGAAAAAAGTGCACAATAGCTTCAGTGTGAGGGAAGAATAAGACGAGGATCCTTATGAGAAAGAGCGATGGGTGAGAGAAGTATAGGCAGCGAGGGGAGGGCTCGCTCGTGCAGGAAGGAAGTACAGGAAATGTCCCATCAGGGAAACAAGTAGCGACGTAATTGTGATCCGTGAGCTCATTCGGAGTCTGGGTGGTCGTCAAAGCAAAGCCCTGATTGCGCGCGTATCCATGTGTGCACGCAGCTATCCACGTGTAGGCGGAAAAAGGACCACACAATGCTGCTAACTTGGTTCAATAAAGACCAGAATAATGTACATATTCAGTTTGGTTTCAATTCCATGTCTGTTTTAATGTTTAGGATTATATTGTTTGTTCTCATTCCCTTGACTTTATTCCTGCATTGATTTGATTTCTATTTTATTTACTGCATGTTGTGACTTAATATTGTTCATGTCCTTCAATCCATCCATCTATCAATTCAAATATACCTGTATGTATAGAGATCTGGATCATTATGTGCATTGTGTAACCCTTTTTACTTGTGAAACGATACCCTTATCTGGCATTTGCCTGCTGTTGTGGTGAAGGTGAGGTGGTGCAGGTGGTGCAGGTACCTGGGCTCAACCTCCTGTGCCTACTGAGCTGATAACAGTTAGATGTTAAACAAACACTGGCTCAGTTCAGCAGGAACCGGAGTTAGGCCCTCTAGAAACAACCCGTGCCGTCGCCACACAACAGGACATTAAAGGCCGTGTTTCAATTCACATGTTTGCGCGCCTGTTTTGACATATCGCAATGGACAAGAGTCGAGGACTTCCTCAATGGCGGGAAATTGTTTTTGCGTTGTTTATGATTCTGTCTGAATAAGAGTTGACGAGCTGGCTGTTTGCTGGCAGATTACAGCCAAACGTAACTTATGGCGCCAACTTCAGAGCCAAATATGTAAAGCCCTCCGAGGCAAATTTGTGATTTTGCCCTATAATTCAGTGCGAACATGGCTAGCGTTGCCATAGCACTGTAAATTCAGCTTTCTGTGTCTGCAGCAGTATAGCCTGCCTATAAGTACTTTTTCCCTCCAAGGACGTAATTATTTCTTTACACCTGTAATAAAAGGGCTTTACACTTTCTACACAAAGGCCCATCGAGGGCGTTCTCCAGTGCTGCCGAAGCAAAGAACTCATGTCCCACACATCCTCTTGGAGTGGTAACCTCTCTGTTAAGCTTGTAATGGAGGATATCTGCTTCTGTTGGTTTGGTATTACTGAAAAATCACAGGAGCAGAGTTTTTCCAGTTGTACTTTCTACATCGGACTGCACGAAGGCTACAAGAAGACTCATTTGGATGTCGTCAAAGTCCAGCTGGTGCATTTCAATAAATGTTGAACGTGCCTTAGTTCCTGCATGCTAATCAATTTAATTAAAAGATATAGTGAATTAATTATTAATTATCAAATGTAATTCAGAACATTTTTTCTCGACAAAGCTGAGCTTACAGCTAGAAGCTAACGGCGCTAACTCCACAAACAGTGTGAGGGTGCTAACAGTGTTAGCGTGGCGTGGAAAAGGAGGCGTGGCTTACAGCGCGGAGCAGCAGCCAATAGCTAACCAGTTGGGAATCTTCAACAAACATGGGAAAAGATTGTAGATTACTCACTTTTCTAAATGAGTGTTAATGAACATCAATATTTTTTGTTAAATTATGAATGGAAAGTACTTGTGATTTGTTTTTTGCTACTTGATATCATTGTTCAATAAAGAATTTTACCACATGCTACGTTTTTGCTGTCTGTTTTTTCTATTCAGAATCCCATTCTCTGTGATTAAAAAATAAAATCCAGAGTAAGACATTTTCAACGGCAGCTGTTTGCTGTGGAGACATGGCAACAGTCATTGGAAACAATACCAATTCAGATTGGATACCACCTCACTGAATATTCGGCGGTTGGTGGTATTCATACGACATTTAACTAGCGCAAAACATGCTTTTTCATCACATTTGTCATCACAGAAATTTTTTTTGTTGAAAAAATGTGATCATAATCTCTATTCAACAAATTAGGCACCACATCAAAGTAGCTATGAATAAACCTAAAGAATTGTTCCAACCTGCAGTAACTCCACCTCGCTTGTCATTTATAAATGTCTCCCCGTCATATAAAAACCTCATTGGAGGGAAAGTGCCTGAGACTACACCTCTAGTACTTTACTTTAATATTTCGCCATTTGCTAAACAAACACTGTGCTCCGTATGGAAATAAAACATGAAACAAAAATGTGAGGTCATAGATTTGTAATTTTAACTGTAGGAAGAAGAACAAAGTCTTGTTAAGAGATATTTTAAACACCAAAGCTTTGTATTCTGTACCTGTTTGTGTTTGTCGTATCAGCTCACAACCTCTCACAGTATTGCATCAACACAAACTCCACTCTCGAATATAAAATAAAAATCATTTTTAGGTTCCCGCAAAAGCTGAAACTACAGCTCATACCAGACACACTAGGCTCCATTTGAACTCTGACCTTGTCAAACTATTACGAAGCCATTAGTAATGTTTTTCTTCAATGTGCTGAAAGCAAAGCTGTCAAGTTAAACCGAAGGAGAAGCCAGTTTGCGTGATAACGGATCATTGTCGTTATGTGAGAGAAAACACAGCTGCATGAAACGTTCAATAAATAGAGTAGACACACATTTTAACTCACGTAGGGTGTATTTTCAGACGGTATTCATAGTATATGGGGCCAAAACGGTCATACAAAGGGCGATATATGGGTTTAGACAAACAGAAAAGAATTCAGACAAACCTGGTGAGACTGAGGCTATTTTTTAACACGACAAAGAAAAGCAATCTTGAGAGAAAAATAAAATACAAAATACAGTCTGCGGCAATTTTGAGGCTTTAATTGGTTCCGGAGTTTGCTTCAGCTAATGACTGTGCTCTCTGACCTGAGTAGAACTGTACGCGAGACGCTTTTGTCTTCTTAACTCTGCTGGCTTCGGGACCTTTGTGTGTTTCACGTGTTTATTTTAATGCTGACACCTTAGAATTGAAGCTCAAATTCTTAGTCGAGCTCAAAGTTCACATTAAAACAGAAAAGCGTGATGTGAAAGCAGAGTGTGGGCACAACTGCTAGGAGCTATATTTATTCCCATGAAAAATACATCTACTTACAACCTTCCTGTTGGCTCAGTTTTTACTGAAGCTGGACGAGTGTGTCAAAAAAAAAAACAGCTTCAAGGATTTGTTATGTTGGTCGAGGATAAAACTGCCTCAACAGATAAAATATGTGAAAGATTCTCCCCGCAAACATATTTTTGAAAGGGATAGCATTTTGTATTTGGACCAGAAGGTACGGAGCGTAAAGCCGTGAGAAGAGAATATGAGTGGGTCGTCTGCTGCTTGCATGCTTTTACTCACTTTGGCTGTAATACCAACATCTAAACACACATTCACAGAAATGTGTTCACTCCACATGACCAATAAAGAATGAATGCATTACGGAGACCCAGCGTGTGTGCACACGCGTGTCTGTTCACACATGTGGGGAAACGGACCCTACAGCCACGATGCCCTCGTCTCTCACTGTGACGACTAATTGGCCTCTTGTGGAGAAGCTGCATCTCACCTGGAGCCTCGGGCTACGAGTCACATGAGGGATCAATCTGTAGATCTGGTCTAAATCATCGCGCTGCTTCTGCGGTCTGACACATTGCTGCTGCCATCACAGTCGGCCACCCGAGCCGTTGGGATTTCTGCCATAATTGGCCCCTTCGCTTCGATTCAAGCTCAGAACTCAGGCTCGCAGTTCATCGCCTCTTCAGATGTGGTCATTTGATCTTCTGTAATATAAAAGTTCTGATTTAAGCAGCTTTAAGGCTTGGAGTTAAAAACCAGTCCCAGACGCGGAAATAAAGTGAGGGAGCCTGTTCAAACATTAAAATGTGTGCTGGGTGATGAGATGGCAAATGAATATGCAGGTTGGACTGAACCCCGCCCGTGGAGATTCGGTCATTTTTCCATTTTTTTAGCTTCATCCAATAGTCAAATACAGACTATGACACTCTTCTCAAGCTGCGTGACCAAAGATTAAAAAAAGAGCGCAACCACGAAGCGATATCTAATCAGAGCTTGACCAAAAAAACACAAGTTTTAATACAAATGCGTCTGTTTCGGAACTATCTACCGACAGTCAGGAATGTGAACACAAGATACCATCTGCAGAGGTCCCAGATAGAAGACAAGGAAATGACAATTATAATAAACAGTGAATCTGATGAATCTGTTTCTTCTCAAGTACAGTTACACGTGAGACAAAAGCACCCGACTCTCAGCGATAACACCGGACGACGCTGATGTGATGATGTCATTCGTTTTAATCTCAAATCCGCAGCCTCCTCACATGTCTGCTTTGGTCTTTCTGTCTGTCTGTGTGTATTTAATGTGTCTTGGTTTGTATGACTCACAAAGTCCTTCTTTCTTCAGTGTGTAGAACTGACTCGTCTCTCTGCTGAAGAAGATGGTGCTGCAGGGTCACATGGGTGCGTGAAGGGCGCCAAGGCGGTCGCGCTCTTTAAAATTGGTTTCTTATCTTTTTTTCATTAAGTTAATTCCACTAATATACTTGTCATAAAGTTCAAATTTATTCTGCTCTTACCATAAAAGAAATTGTTCAACACTTTGAGGAAATGATTCGCTCTCTGGCCAAAACTAATACGCGAAGATAGATGCACTGTCATGTCTGTGCGTTGAGATGCATTAAAGGAATAAAAACATTGTGTGTCTGACCGCATTTCTGAAACAACCCGGCAGAAATGAGTATGGCTTTTTCTTAAATAAATGTACATATATTGATTTATACCGTATGAATCCCAAAATAAATCCCTGCTTTCACTTCATTAACGTTTCACCCAAAGTGACTTTCTCCACACTGCGATGATGTCACACATCTGTCCCGCTGGCATTGAATGAAAGGCGAGGTGACATTTTTCAGGCTGGGATGAAAAGTCATTGATGTATTTGTATTTTTTTTTTTTGGACAACATTACACCAGAATTCCGGCTGACATATTTGGTATTTTTGGAAAACATGGAAATTTGAGTTGTGCTGAAAATAAAGTTCTGTTGGGGTTTAAAGTTTGTCTGCGCAGTTAGTTATAAATAATAAAACCACTCCGAGCCTCCAGAAGGAGATGAAGGACTCCCCCCTGAGGCCAGCCAATCACCTCTTCATTCCATTACAGGTACGCTCAGTGGGAAGCAACATGAGACGTGATGATAACAGACGGGGGAATCAAATAATCCTTTTGCATGAAAAATAATAATAGTTTTTTTATATTTTTGAGTATCGAGCAAAGACAGTCCCCCGTTCATGAAACTGCTTTCGGCATTGTAATCTATTAGACAGCACCATCTGGTGATTCCTCCACTGAAGAATGAGTTACGCTGCGTGTCCACTGCAGCAGGTCAGCGGCTCTCAGACCTGCTGCTGCGTTTGATTATGAAAGTAGGGTGAGAACTTCTTAACACTCACAGCTTTTAGGTCATTGCTGAGGAACGAGGAGGCATTAATTAGTGTTGTATCTTGCAGGTAAATCAAATTAAGACTTCCTTTAAAATTACAAATAAAACACAAGGGGCAGCTGTTGGGTGTTGGATTTGCAAGTCTACCCTGAAAATGTGTTGGGACATTGTTAATATGTCTTTTTTGTGTATTTGCTGTGGGCTGCGGGCTGAGCCACAGAGTGAGTAATGAGTTAGTCATCCTTGTTATACACAAAAAGTACACATTTTTCTTTGCTGTTTACTTGTTTCTTTTCTTTCACTTGGAATACAATTCACACATTTAAACAATATCCTGTTTCTTTGAAGCAATTTCTGGATCCTCACACATTGGATCTCCTCCTCATGGCAGTGTGGAACAATTATAGTGGCATATTTGTGTGTGTGATAGTCTATATTTCTTAACCAAATAGTCGTTCTGAAAACTTTTAGATTGTTTAATAATCGGTTATTTTTGTTGTCTTGAAGGGCTTTTGAATTGAGAACAGATATCATTTACAGGTTGCTTTACGGATTCAGCCTGCAAGCACTTGTTGGAGGTATTTCTTTCTGAATACATTGAGTACAGAATAATATGTTGATGAAACTTCAGGCAACAGCAAGTCAAATATATTTCAAATATTGATAAAATGCCAAAACACTACAGTTTGATTGAATTCAGCTTCTTCACTTCACTGTGCTGCCTTTGGGACTGGTGGACGGACAGTACATTTTAAACATGCAACCGGAAGATCTGAGAAGTGATTGGCCTTTATTGTTCTAGTCACTAAATGCATAACTTCAAAATAATGAACCAAATATGAAGTAATGACATCCAATATAAATGACTCAATAACTGTATTGTGACGATAGAAGTAAATGAGAAATGCTGCCTCAGTCAGTTTAGTAGAAATTAGCAGAAAAAAACTCCCAATGTTACCAAACGTGAAATACAAGTTGCAATGAAATGTATGAGAGTAGTATATGTTAGTGTGTGTGTGTGTGTGTGTGTGTGTGTGTATCCAGTGTGTTATCTGTGATTTGTGTAATCATATGACGAAGTGTACCACTTAAATTGTACGTATAATGGCTCTTATCTATAGCAAGTTGTAAATTGGCTTATTTGATGAAATTGCACTTTCTTGTTTTGTGTTCCTCTGGGTTTGTATCCTTATAGTTGAATGCACTTATTGTAAGTCGCTTTGGATAAAAGCCTCAGCTAAATGACATGTAATGTAATGTGACTGGAAAGGGGCTTTTTGCACACAATTATTCTTTGATTGTACAATGTCAGGCCTCGGTTAAATATATAACCATAATTAATTTTCAAATTCTACTGAATGCCAGTTAATGAATTGTCTCGAGTGAATTAATATACATATTTCTTTCGAGTGTGGGGGGGTCGCAGGATGCCTTTGAGAGTGAACTTGTGGCCACTGGGGTGCTGATGTGGTTCTACATTGGAGAGTGCATCAGCAATGAAGGGATAATCGCATACGACGTCTAAATGTTGTACTGTTTTCTCTTTTTGCACTTCTAATTTTCTCAACAACCTGCACCAGTTACAAATAAACAATTCCCGTAGCCATAGAGGTTTCCTTAAATATTCATTTACAAATTGAGCAAATTAATAAGGCTATATTTCCTTCACAAACAACATACCAAACATGAGGAATCAAGAACCAACACACACAGTAAACGGTAGGTAAAGTTTTAGCCAAAGTGTTTGAGAGATTATTGGTGCAGAAAAAAAGCATCCTGGTTAAGCTGCATATTTTACAGACATTGCTGCTATGTAATGATGGACATCTCCTCTCGCTCACGACTTTCCGACATTGCTTTGACAATATTTCCCAAGTATCTGGAGAAAGTTTTCCTCACATCTTCTGATTTTTCCTCCAGGTTTGAATGAACAAGCTCCAGTTGTCGCAAATGTAAGGCTGTGTCAAAAGAACAAACATGTTAGGCAAGAAAGAGCAATAATTACTTAAAGTAACAGCTTTGTGAGGCCTGCAGTGTAAATACCTATAGGCAGCGGTCCATCTTCCACGGTGCTGCCGGGCTTGTGGTGAGCTATGAGCAAACACTGTTTGTCCTGCAGATCCCGAGAGGAGATGAACATCGAATACCACGTCTCTATTTCGTTGAGGTGACTGGGAACATCAGGGTCGAAAATGATTACCACGCCGCTGGAGTCCTCCATCATTGCAGGCCAGCATGATTCAAATCTGTATGAAGAGAAAATATTGTACATGTACATTTCTTATACACAGGAAGAAAAAACAATCATTAGTAATGGGACTTAATAAGCATCCCAGGAGTGCACGCAATGACATCTAAGACTTTGTTCATTGGAAATGTTTAATGTTTAACTTACTTAAAATCTCCTGAACAGTCCCAAAGTTCAACCTCACATTTTGTGTTGTCACCACCTGCCACTGCAGGTTGTGTTTCGAATTCCAGTATCCTTAAAAAAAAGTAGAAAACAGTGATTTGTTTTTTGTAACTGCCGGCAGTAATACGAATAAAGTTAAAAATGATGCCGCAAACTCCGTTAAATTGTATTATTTCTAGCTCGTCAATGATTTTGTGTGTGTTTGTACCTCACTCCTTGCGTTGGTCTGTATTCACCTTCCACATTTTCTACTGTGTTGGAGAGAAAATTAGCAAGAACTGTTTTCCCACTCTGAAAAATACGTCAGATAAGTTACAATCAGAACATGAATATATACTTTTCACACACAAGTTCATTTGACGGAAAACTGGAACTTTTCACACCACAGATTTTGACTTTGTACAGCAGGAACATCATTAACAACAACTGATGCCGTATGTTTCAGGTATTATGCTATCATTGGCATAAAGACATAATGAAACCACAAAAGGGGAAACAAGTGTTTCATTGCTGATGCAATTAGTTGTAATTAGTTGTCCTGTAAGTAAATAAACGTGTGATAGTTTTACTGACGTTGTATCGTACTGCGGAACATTTTATAGCCAGCAGCAAAGTATGGGAGTAATATTACCCAAATGTACTTCAAGTAAATGTAATTATATAGCAGGGAGAACACATCTTTCAGCATAATTGTTCATTTAACGTTAGACACCACGTGGAGGTAACGTTAGTATAGTTATCGTATACACGGGGTGGAGTGAATGCAACGCTAGTTAAAAGTCAGCATAACAGGGAAATACTTTACCGAGTTGTGTTATTTACCAGTAGAAACGAAATATAATTCATTCCACCACTGCACGCTTCTCATTTAACATAACGTTAAACAAACACACACATGCGGTTGAAGTTTTATGGTTAAAGTTTTCACTGGTGATTAGGTTTTTGAAGATCATCACATATTCACAGATCGATTCATGCAGCACTTTAAAACTAGAATTACCTATTTGTACCTATCCACACTTGACAGTAAAACTATGCTAATGTTGCGCCACTATGTACTATTTACGTACCTCGTTGGGGCCAATAAAGAGCATTTTTGCTTTGAACATGTCCACTCCCAAAGTATTAGCGTTAGCTTTCTAAGCTAACTTCGACAGAAGAAGCACTGGCAAAGCTAAACTACGCAACCAATACACGTTTTTGAAAAAGACAGTCAGTTCTTATCTGAGTAGATATATGAAGAATGCTACGGTGAGTTGTAAGTTCCACGCGACGTAATGTACAAATTGTAAATTATGAATTTATTCCGGAGTTGGATTGAGCTATCACGGCACTAAACTTCCTCTTCGTTTCCATGGTTTCCATATTTCTTTGGCTTTATTGTTTTCATTGGCTACGCGCAACTTTAAACAAACGTAGTTCCGCCTAGTTTCTCCATGGGGAGCCAATCAGCAGTAAGAAAATAAGCTAGCGTCACTCCTTTGCGTCAGAGTCAACCAATCAGGTTTGATCTAGTGAGAGGGCGGGCTCTTCAGCATGTAGTAGCGTAGCTCTCAACCGACACAAGGCTAAAGCGTAAGTAAAGCCAACAATTTTAGTGGTATTTAGTCAAATATTTCTATGTTATAGTTGTAATAGACATTATAGCAGATGGCATTGACTTTGTTTGCTAGAATTAACATAATATTTGCAATACGACGTTTAGCTTAACGGCCACCTAGCTTGGACTGACCGTTGCTATGGAGGAGGCTTAGTTGGCTTGCTTGACAACCTACTCTCACTGTCCTTTTTAATAAAGTGCATGTTACACTATGCAGTGTAGCAAAGCCCAACCTGCTTTAAAAAAGGTCCCGCTCGTGTGAACTCCCTGTCCTTCTCTGAATGCTAACCCTAATTTACACGGTATGTTGTTTTATCAGCAGCCATAGGCATGTCTCCAGAGGATGGACTCCACAGTTCCCCCCTCGGGTTCAGCTCCATCGGGGAGGACGTCCCTCTGAGCTGTGGGGATCATCTAGAGAGCTTTCATGAGCTCGGGAGAGGGAGCAAAGCACGCAGCAGTCTCTACACAAAAAACCCAGAGGCAGACATCAACTGGTGAGGTCCTTTAAATGCATTTGAACGCGATGGGCTGACCATTCCACAGCGTAACACCTTGTCTTCCTGTTTTTCATCTAGTCATGGAGGCGTTGCCGATGGAAAAAACCCTTTCCTGAAAACACTAATTGATGCAGAGGCGGCTGCGAACTCCGCTGCCATACAACTAGTGTCTTTTAAGGATGCCATGGAAGACACATTTGCTGTATGTTATTTTTCATTTTGAATATGCTAAGTTGGATTCAAAGCATGGGCCCTCCAAGATACTATTCACCATCCATTGTTCCCACTGGTTTGTCTCTCACAATTAAGGATTCAAGACAGTCGGCCATTGATAAGCGCAGAATTGCAAGGCAGAGAGGACTTTTGCTGGAGAAGTTGGAGGATTTTAAGCGTATAAATAAGTCAGTTCGACAGAAACTGAAGCAGGTCCAAGATGCAGAGGTTGGTTAAATACATCATACATACATGGATCTATATTAGTAGTAGTACAGCAATTACTTTAAGGATTCCGGCTCACAAAGCAGTCTGACCTAAACATTTGTTTGAATAACTTGTGTTTTTCCATATAGTCTGATCGAATTGAATCCAACCACCAAACAGAAATCCTGTTGAAGAGGATCTCACAGGCTGAGAGTGACAATGAGGTGTGCTTTTTTTTTGCATTTATCTAGTGCCTTCAAAGAAAATATTTTAATTCAAGTGATATCGACAATAATATGTGCTTAACTTGTGGCAACTTGGTTGAAAATGAGTGTGAATCTTAGGAGCTGTATACTGATTTGAATGGTTGGAATGGATCAATAAGGAGCTGGTCGAAATTGATCCAGGCTGGGTTCTCCAACAACGTAGCCCCATTTGGCTCTGGATCAATGTATCAACCGAAACGCATAAAGCTGCCCTATTGGAAAAACAACAATTCGATTCCACAAGACCTCTAAAATATTGCAGATTCCCATCTGAAATCCTGTACTGATTTACGTACTATTTCTCCTGCAGCAATTAAAAAGAGACTTGAGTGAGAAAGATCAAAAAATCAAAGAGCTGTTGGATCTGCAGAGAGAAGAGCAGGTAAACAGAGCAACGGTTCCCATGTTTACAATGCAGACTGTAAAGCTCCAAAGGATACATTTGCAATGATCTGTCCATAATGGCATTTATAGGAGAACATGAAGAGTGCACTTCAAATGACCAAGTCTGTGGAGGCGACTCGTGCTCACCTGCAGAGCCAGCTGCGCATCAAAGAAGCCCAAAACAACCGGCTGAATGTGCAGCTACGGGTACAGACGTTTACTGCTCTCTTGGCAAACTGCTTTAAAGAAAATGTGCATTGGGTTAGCATATCCTTACTGGCTTTCTTTTCCCAGGCTGTGGAGAAAACCCTGACCGGGCAAAAGATGGAGATCGATGACCTAAAAGGATCCGTTGCCTCTTTGACGGAGAAGGCGGCGCAGGACAAAGAATCTTTGAAAAAAGCCACTCGGGCTCAGAAACTGAGAGCTCAGAGATTTGAAGCCGCTATTGAGAAATGCTATGTGCAGCTGAAGGAAAAGGTAACGGCCAAAGTCACAAGAGCTGTGATTTGATGATTTTAGAAAGGTTTCCTCTCAGCGCAGAGGTGCATCTCTCCGGATCTTGTTTAAACCTTTCACATTTTCTTGGTTGCGTCAGGATGCTCAGCTGACCGAGGCCCGTTTAGAAAGAGACTCCCAGAGACAACGGAAAGAGCAAGAGAGAGAAGAGAAAGAGAAACTTGTTGTTCACATAGAGCTGTTGAACAGGTTGGTCACACACCAGGAATCAGTTCACACGCCGACCACTTTTCCACCATGAATCTCTAAATGTGTGTTTTTCGATGAAGTCAAATGGCCGACTTGGCGGAGAGGCTGCGGAAGGAGAAGGACGAGCTCAGTGCAGCTCATGAACTTGTGACGCAACGTGTTGAAAAGCTCATCGCCGAAAATGGAGATCTCAACGTCAATAATGCGACACTCAAGGTACGCGTTGGCAAACGGCTCGCACGTGGGAATCATTTCTATAAGAGTGAAACATCGATATGTTGTCCTTGATTGTATTGATTAACTGACAAGCAGCTGAGCAATAAACTAATCGTTATGTAGAATTTGTTGTTTCTGTCCGGCGCCGGTTTGTTTGATGCATGTCACTCATGTTGTCTGAACATATCTATTTCTTTATTTCCACTAGTAAAATCCTGTTGATGTTCATTTGATTGCAGGCCTCCGTTGCTCAGCTGGAGCAGCAACTGGCAGATTGTGAGTCTGCGCTGTCGGAAGTGAAGGTTGTGTCCGAGGAGAGGAAACATCAAGTGGGACAGGAACAGCTCCAGGTTGAAATCAGCACAAACAGCGTTAAACTGTTGTCTTTGATTTATTTCATAATTTGAACCAGGAAGATCTGCAGACTGCATTTCAATAACTTATAATAAAAAAATATGATTCACTCTCTTGTCAGAAAGGACATTTTTACAGAAATCAAACAATTAATTTTTCTGCTAGAAATAGATAGATACTTTATTGATCCCTCAAAAGGGACATTTTGGTATCACAAATTCAACTTTTGCAGTGATATTATGTGTATATGTGTCTGTTTTATGAACATATTATAAACACAGGCAAGCATTGGACATCAAGACAAAAAACACAAAGATACAAATAAGATTGAAGATGTATTCATGCTTTGTGCTTGTCCACTTCTGTTCTGTTACAAAAGAGGATACTCATACTGAGATTATCACTGCACGTGTTCTTTTGTAATTTGGCTAGTTTGCTGTTCTCAATTGTAGGAAAGCACGCGGCAGGTTTGATTGTTCTGTCCTTTTTACCGTTTCCAGGCTGCAGAGCTTCAAGCCGAGTTAAATAACCTGAAGATGAAATATGCAAATGTCCTCAACGAGACGGAGGAGACGCGAGATGGAAAAGGCACAAAAGTTGCGAAGGTAACATTCCAGCTCGCCATGAACGTTTCGTCTTTTATTTTGGCAAAGATGTAAACACTTAATGTACAAAATCATTTGATAATATGTATGTTTATTTAACAATATAGGTGATATTGAAATAAGACAACATTCTCCCTTTTTTGTTCCCTTTTATAACAAATCCTAACAGTGCTGTTGTCCTTCTAGCATATTGATCTCTGCAGCTGTTTCTCCTGCTGCTGAATTTATAAGCTCTTAGATCTTTTCTGTGGCTGTGTAACTTTATGGACCGTCTAACCTCCAAACCCTCTGCAGCAATCCTGAGCAATAAAACCCTTCAACTCACCCGCTTAGTCTGAAGATGAACCCTTGTGCACGCTCAAAGCTCTAAAGCACATCTGTGAGCATGTCTTTGAGGGGCGGGGGCAACTCTCCAGACTAATATCTTGTCTGTCCCCCGACACCCCGTCCTCCGGGGGCCCAGGCGAGGCAGGAGCTGCAGGGGCGCCTGGACCAGCTGGAGTCTTTCCCCGAGTTACTGAGCGCGGCCGAGCAGAGTCTCCTCGAGTGCCGGGACAACCTGCGACGCTCGGAGAGGAAGTGCTCAGAAAAGTCTGAGTCCGTTAGGCAAATGCAGGATAAGGTGTGCAACTTTAGCTGCGGCGGTCAGAATGTAAAAGGTTTCCATACATGTGACCACTAGGCGGTAGTACAACCCCGCGTGTCTGTCCGATCCGTACCTACGTGCGTATTTGTGAGTGATGTTGTGCCGTGAGAGTCCTTTTCTTAATCCCCCGCATGTTCTATCAGCAATGATGAACTGGCTCCTGCAAAACTACGCATTTAGTGTTTGCAAGTTTGTTTTATTCAACGCAGTTTTGCATGTGATGGTGAAACCCGTCTCTCTACGCTGCGCTCGCTGAACTTGACATTTTGCACAACGCAGATGGAGACGGAGACCAACACGCTGAGATCATCTGTGGAGATGAGAGAGTCCATTCGTGACGCCAATTTACAGCTGAACGAGAAAGAGGCGTCTCTGCAAAAGTAAGACATGGCCTCGTGTTTCTGTTGGGTCGTTAAATGTTTTCGCGTCTTCTTCACACTGATTTGATGGCATCTATATGCTATGATGTGCTTCTAGGAAGGTGGACGCGCTGCAGCAGGAGAACCTGGAGCTGGTTCGGAGGCTCGCCTCTCAGGAGGAAAGTCTGAGCTACAGGAACCTGCAGCTGGATCAGCGTTCGTCGGAGGGCCAGGCCCTCAGCAGGCAGCTAGAGGCCGCTTTAGCCGACGTCAAGCAGCAGGTACATCTCACCGGGGACGGAGAGATCAGCAAAAATATCTGCAGCATCAACAAAAGAGGCAACCGTTTACAGATACACATCTGGCCCCAGGGAATCATAATAGTAATTGTTTTTTCCCATATATGCAGATCAAGAAGGTCAAAGACCAGGCCACCTCCAGAGAAGAGGCCCTGCAGACCAAAATCCTGAAGCTGGAAGCTGAGAAGAGCAGAAGGGATGACGAGCTGCGGCTTCTTTGCAGGAGCAAGCTCACCGTGAGTGCCGCGTTCGACTTAAATGACATAAAGCAACCGGCTGTCATGGAGATGTGTTGATCTCGAGCAAATAACTGCCCGTGTGTTTGTTAATCTGCAGGCACAGAAACAGTTTGAGGTGCGTCTGAAGGATCTGCAGCTCAGCCTGGACCAATCAGAGAGCCACAAGCAAAGCATCCAGAACTACGTTGATTTCCTCAAAAACTCCTATAAGACCATGTTTGATGAAGGACTGCAAACAGCAGGTTTCGGATCATCGTATTTTCTAAAATAACTAAGGATCTGTTTGCAATTCAACATTTGTATTTATTTATTTTGTGTATAAAATATTTATGAAGTGTATTTGAGAATGAGATTGGAGGTAAGCATTTTTATATCTACTTCTAAAGAACAATTTCGAGCCCTTTGCCCCAGATGTCAGTCAAATTCTACTGTTCATGAAAGATATTTCCTGATGTTCTCATGTGGGTGCTACTCTTGTCATGTGAACTATTGGTGCTGCTTTGTCTTCATTAAGACTCATCAAGCTTCAGCTTTATCTCAGGCTGTGGAATAAAAAAAAAGTCTGGGACCAGCTACACACGTTTGAGGATCTCTCAATATAAATCCAATACTTTTGGAGCTTTAGATTGTTAGTTGTGCAAAACAAGCTGGTCACATTGAGCCCTGATTAACTGTAACCAGTGTTTTGTCTCTTTTTTTCTGATCATCTTTTAGACTAAAATTAATAAACGGTCAAAATTATTTTGTAAACTTATCTTTTCTCTCAAGTTACTAGATTTTCCCTGATGTATCAGTCTTGTCAACATTGAACGAGTGTAAGACTAAGATCTTTCTGCAACTGGGTCCAGATCAGACTGGTTCTTTGTGTGCACATTTTAAAGCTGTACTTTCCCCTTAATATCGCAGCAATGTTTACCAAAGTGGTGCTTAAAAAACAAATGTTATGCGGGTGCATATGTGCCCCGCCAGCAGTCTACCTGCGGTATAATAAACCATTGTTACCAAGGTGAACTGTGCTCTCACTTTGTTCCCATTCAAATCATCACAATTCCTCTCCCGTGTTAATGTTCTGACTCGCAGCTGGACTGGAATGAATGATGCAAAACAATCCATTAGTTGTGGAGCTCACGCTCCGGGCTGCAAACATAACCAGAGCATTTGCAAACTGCAAACTTGTGCTGCTTTGCTCTCATGCGTTTGTAATGGTTGTGTATATGAACCTTTCTGCTCCTCATACTGTATCTTTGATAATAAACCTGTGTTTTTTTTTTGGCGTGGTCGTATTCCCCCGAGCGAGCAGTTGTCGTCTAAAGTTCTCACAGACAAAGCTCTATTGTTGTGTTCTCCGTCAGGGGATGGAACCATTTCATGGCTGCATGCCTCAGAAATCCTGTTTTCTTTTGCTTTTGTTTTTGCCCGTTTACGTAATTATATTGGTCACGTTTTCGGAATTTACTCTTTTCTCCAGTTAGTTGGAAAATTAGTTAACGTGTGGCTTCTGTGTTACAGTTCAGCACCATGATGGACACACATATGAAGGTATGAGCTTATGTGCTCGGCAGACTCAAATGAGTTGGATTTGTTATTTTATTAAAAAAGAAGAATTCATTTCCAGACTTCTGGACCAATTTCTTTGACACAAACAAAAGCATAGTATTTATAGATGTTTTCTGACCGTCACAGCTGTCTAACTAGTGGATGACCTTTAATGGATTTGCATGAATATTTGCATTACCACAAATTTACACCACAGATTAGATTTGGCAACACAACATTTTTTTAAATGTAGCATACTTAAAGAGAAACGTATGAAGGGAAAGGATTGACATCAAAATTGTCTTTGTATTTATTTAAAACATAAAATATACAGTTCTGCAGTTGATTGGTCAAATTTAAAGTATTTCTAGTTGTATTAATTTTACATTGGCGAGTGATTTGAGAGGATGTCATTGTACAATATAATGTGGCTATAACAATATAAGAGTTATTTATTTGAATAAATAACATTTAATACATTAAATCAAGAGAAACATGACATCAAATGTGTAATGACTGATTTAGCGGTATATTTTGTATGCAATTTCCACGTTGTTGTGTCTCCTAAAGGGAAACTGGGTGTTAATACAATAACAATACAAAATAAAAGTATAGAACACATTTTCTTACAATTGAAAAATAAGAATCTTCACAACGTAGCTTAAAAATGAAGCAAACCAAGAGGCTCCAATGTGACGAAGCAAACTCATGACTGAACAACACATTCTGGGAATCCACCCTGCAAATTCATGCAACCACAAAGTGCACTTTTACTGAGTTTACGTATTCTGCTCAAAACTTTACATGTCCGCTTTGTTGTTGTCATTATAAAGTCCGTAGCCGGAGCAGTTTCGATGACATCTGCATGACTGAATCACCATCACCATCCTTGTGAGGACCTCCCTGCGCTTGCATCGGAAGCGGACGGGCAACGTCTGCGTGCGGTGAGGCTCACAGCATCGGCCATCTGAGCCGGACCCACAATACCTCAGCCGGAACTTGATCAGGCTACGGCAGCCTGCGTGGGACAGTTTCGCCGGACGGCTTGCCTCCTCCAGCTGGTCACATTGCGGACCTTTCTGTTGGAAGGAAAACAGCAAAGGCACGTGCAAAAATATGATTTTCGCTTAAGCTCTCCCGAGACCGCAGAGCATCATGAAATAAAAGTGCAATATACCTTCAATTTGGAGTCGTTCTTTTTGCACGGGCGGACTTCGCAGATCCGAGTCTCTTTCACCTGATGGCACTGGCTGTTTCTGTTGGACGTCCTGGTGGAAACTCCAGTGCCGCAGGATTTGGAGCAGGGGGACCAAGCCGTGGTCTGAGACACACACTTGACCCCTCCGATGAAATTATTGGATTCACCCCTCCCCGCGGGGGCCAACTCATTCCTGTTGGCGAGGTTGTCTCCAGACAGTTTGTCTCTGCCCGCCGTTTTTCTGTGTTTCGTCTTGGCGGAGCACTTTGTCTTTGCGAGTTGTTCACAGCACCGGCCCCGTACCTTGACCCGCTCGGGCTCGGCACAGCCCAGTTTGGGCAGCCGGAGCTGATGCGGGCAGAGGGAGACACATCCAACAGCACCGTCCATGCAAGTGCACTGGTGTTTGCAGTTTGGACGGAAGATTTCCCCGTTCTGGTGAATGCCGTTGCTGTACTCGCACGTTCTTCCGTCTGCCTTGGCTGTTTTAGAGAAACAGAGGAGCTTGCGAGGTTTGGAATGTGACGAGTAAACAGACAAAGTGAGTGAACAACATGATAGACGTGAGGGGAAGACAACAACTCACCTCGACAGATTCCCTGAGCGGAGCCAGATCTACCTCCGAAGTTGCACTCCAGGCCCTTTGTGCGATCACACGGCATTGTCTTGTTGCAGTCTTCAAAGAGCTGCCGCGGGCAAACTCTGCAGCATCCGCAGCCATCCAGCGTGAAACGGACTCCTGCTGCACACCTCGGGGTGCCGGGGGGACACCGGCAGTCCTTCGGGCACCAGGCTGACACCTGAGATAAAAACAGATTCTAGTTCAAATGTTTGCCTCCAAAAAGGGTCTTCCTAGAACATCTGGAGAAGGAGCCTCACCAGTGAAATGCAGAGCGTCGCGATGAAAAATGGTTTCCACATCTTCAGAAGTTGAAGCTATATCTCTGCAGAGGAAAAATGAAAGTGAATCTCTGTCGTACAGCAGACCTGGCAGTGAGTTAACGGGGGGGGGGGGCTTGTTCGCTTGTCCTCTTTTGGAGTCACAACTCTCCCTTTATACACCGAGCAGACCTGACGTGTAGAGGATTCCCGATACTATGGGAGGAATGCTTCCAGCAGTGAGAACGCCTCCGCTCATCTCGTCACTCAGTGAGACAAGAACCACCCAGACTGACTACTATCACTAAAGATCTTTCTAGTCAATGTGACCCTATAATTACATTTTTTTTTGTATCTGTTCTGTAATCATGAAGCAGTTTTTATATCATGAAGTAAACCAGCTCTTAAAAATAATTATTTCTATGGAATAAAACATTTCAAAGTGGCTTTGTGTCTCGAAATTGACTTTCCATAAAAGTCAATTCTATAAGAGCAATGCAGTCAAATATGCACATATTTAAATTCAATGCTTACTAATTGGGTATTTTATGTGATCTTGTTGTTTATGAACATTTTATTATTCTGTTTAAGTTGTTTGTATAATATTTATTGTTGCAACAATGTTTCCATGCTACCTTCTTGATCACATCTCTCTTAATTTCAATGAGACTTTAGCTGAATACATAAAGGAAAAATACAGAAAGTGTATTGGTTAAGGCCCCCCAAAAAAGTGTGATACCTGAGCTACCACCTCATGCTCAAGGGGGCAGGCCGACACAGATTCAACATCAGGCCACCACAGGTTCTGACATAAATATTGAAGAAAGCTAAATATTTCTATGAACAACTGAATTTCCATCATGGTCGAAGCTGTGTTTAGACAGCTGCACTATGTCTGTGATGTTTGTATTCGCCGATAATGTATGTCACTCACCTTTAGGGGCACGGACGGATGAGATCTTGTTTTGATTTGAACATTTTCAAAAAAGTAGACTAGAGCCTCATGGAATGTTTGAACCGTAGGAGTCCTTTGTGCGTGCTGAATGAGAAACACACCAACAGAGAGAAGAAAGGAAGAACAGAACTCATGAAATGCCTGAAGCAACATTCCAGGCGGGAATAATATTGAAGGTTTCTTTGAGGTTTCTGCCAGGATAAAAAGCATCCTCTTCTATCCACATCAAATACCAATAAGAGTTATCAGGGAAAAATGCCCCTCCTTTCATTATAACCTGTGAGAACAAGAGGCACAGAACAGCAGACTGGCACCGAATCCCCTCTTATCTAAGTGAGGTTACGAGGGACAGATTGAATCAGCGCCAGCTCGGGCAAATGAAGGGCCAACCAGCGTGAGCTCGGTGCATTTGCAGATGCCTGGATATTGCTGACTGTAAGTGAAATACTACATTCCATCTCCCTAATACCTCATCTACAAGTAAATCGCTGTCAGAATATGTCACTAATTGGATGGATGGTTATGGGGAAAAAAACATCTGGAAATTATTTTCTGGTGATAGGTGACATGTTGGCTAGCGGTGTCATGTTATCCGACAGGGCCCATGTTAGCTAGCAGGGGACAGGTGACATCTTATCTAGCAGGTGATAGGTGACATGTTGGCTAGCGGTGTCATGTTATCCGACAGGGCCCATGTTAGCTAGCAGGGGACAGGTGACATCTTATCTAGCAGGTGATAGGTGACATGTTAGCTAGGGGTGACATTTTAGCTAGCGGGGGTCATGTTATCTAGGAGGTGACATGTTAGCTAACAGGTTATAGGTTAGCTTGCAGAGGACAGGTGACATCTTAGCTAGAAGGTGCCATGTTAGCTAGCGGTGACATTTTAGCTGGCGGGGGTCATGTTATCTAGGAGGTGAAATGTTAGCTAGCAGGCTATAGGTTAGCTAGCAGGGGACAGGTGACATCTTATCTAGCAGGTGATAGGTGACATTTTAGCTGGCGGGGGTCATGTTATCTAGGAGGTGACATGTTAGCTAACATGTTATAGGTTTGCTTGCAGAGGACAGGTGACATTTTAGCTAGCGGGGGTCATGTTATCTAGGAGGTGACATGTTAGCTAACATGTTATAGGTTAGCTTGCAGAGGACAGGTGACATTTTAGCTAGCAGGTGATAGGTGACATGTTAGCTCGCAAGGGTCATGTTATCTAGAAGGTGACATGTTAGCTATCAGGGCTCATGTCAGCTAGTAGGGGTCGTGTTAGCCAGCAGGTGACATGTTAACTAGCGGGGCTCATGTTAGCTAGCGGGGGTCATCCAGTTAATTACCTCATCCTTAGTGTAGGATATTAGAAACAAATTGACGACCCGGTTCATAAAATTAATAATAATGCATATAGTGTACACAGAATACAGCCATGATTCTGAAACTGTGTAATAGAATAATACCAATGTAGAGTTATGATTGTATTTGATGTAATGTAATCAACTGGAATGCATGCATGTAATACTTGAACAACAACTGATATTGACTAAGGGGCATTCGAAATCCGAGTTACATTGAACTCACCAGAAGACCAGTCCCAGAGATGTGGACACTAACTTTCACACCTTTAGGATCTGTTATAAATACCTGTAGGAACCATTGTTCTGGAGTCCACTGGTGGAGGCGACAGACGGGCACTAGGGATGGTCAAAGGACTGACCTGGGGCCTGTTGGTTGCTGAGACCAGCGGCTCCTCAGCTGAGATGTTCTTTTTACCACAACACCATCTCTTTTATTAAATACATTTGATTTAACCTTTTGATCTGCACTGACCTCTGTCCATCCGCCGTTTCTTAATTTTTGAATACAACATTAGTATTATGTAGTATTTTCTTTGTGTCTCATTCACTGTTAAGAGGCCCCACACAGAACTGAGCACCTGGTTCGTCTGAATGTCTCAGATGATACGACATCATTTCCAGGACCTACTGCTCTCTGCAGTTTAACAGGAACTACGTGACTCATCAAGAAGCTCATGTGTTGTTAGTTTCTGTTGAGGCTTTGTTGCCATTTAACAAATTCTGTTTTCTTGTGTCCAAATCCGGTGTGTGACCCTTTACCACCTGACATTTAAAGGGCATCTTTCTTCTCTTTCAGAAATTGCTGGGATGCGACGGCAGTAGTTATTGGAGCCTGTATTTTCCCTTTACTCTCAAATCAGTATCATTACATGGGAGCAAGCAACAGAAGGTCGCGGCCTGATTTACAGTCATTTGCCCACAGCTTGGTGTTTTCAGCTACACAGAATATTTTACATTACAGGACGTGACAAAACAAGCCTGAGAACAATCTGCGCAAGGAGCACCCATTCTCAAAAGTGAAACAACACATGAGTGAAAATCTTTTTTTGCCATAACTGATGAAAGTCTTTCAATATTTTACACCGTCTAATACCATGAGCTTTCAACTTTACTTGCTGACGGGCAAAGTAGTTTACAAGAAAAATTGATTATGTGTGAGTCTGGAATAAATACATTTAAACAACTGAATATGCAGGCCAGGATAAAACTATGTTATAAAGATGACTTTTACAATATGGTGGAATCAAACTAAAAAAATATGTTTGTGGTATTTGAAGTTACAGCTGAATGTGCTTACTGAAATTTACAAACAAAAGATATAATCAGTTCTTCAAATATAATGCTGTGTTCTTCAACAGATAACTCTTGACAACTATAAAATACCTCTAATCAGCTAGAATATTAAATGCTTCCCCTTTTGTTAATAAATCAGTAATTACATATTCAAACAGTATATTATTATAGAATATTTTGCACAAATATTTTACATTTTTAAGTGGTATATCTAGTACACCCTTATGTGTACTAGATAATAAGTGAATTTAGCTCATATCGTTTAATAATTTTACCTCATCATGTGAGTACCTCCCCCATCAGTGTTTAAATAAATTAGTGCAAGTGTACAAAGGCAATCTCTTTGATATGGGCAGCTTGTCGACTATATTTTGTCAAACATAATAGATTTAGGATAAATGAAATATATTTAGGCACATGCTTGGGTTTTGAAACATATTTCGATTTTTGGAATAAAAATGTACTACACAAGCAAAATAACTTTTTTTTTGGTATAGCACAAAATCGCAAAATTCAAATTTCCTGTGATTATTTTATGAGAAAGAACCAACAATTCAATACTGTGGCGCGTGTCTGCGTGTGCGTGTGTGTGTGTGTGTGTGTGTGTGTGTGTGTGTGTGTGTGTGTGTGTGTGTGTGCGTGCCTGCAGCGCCATCCAGTGGACAGAGTCCGCACCGCAGCGCACCTGTATCAGAAAACATTAAACACCACAGCACCACAATGAACGCAGGAAGTTACACAAACGTGACTTAGTCCTTTGTTGTAAGATGCGGTTTCCATTTCAACATCTGGATTTTTTTTCCTCCCTTTAACTTAAATCGTAAAGCGGGCGCTTTGGCGTCCGGGGCTTCTCTCGTCGACGTAGCGAACCTCGACAGAAGCAGGAAGTCCGGTGGGGGGGGAACTTCTTCCAAACATGAACGTTGAACGCACCCTGAATGCGACACTTCTTTTCACCGACTAAAACCATGCCGAGCCGCGCTACCTGTTGACGCCTATTAACGTGTTGATGTTACTCTCCGTCGTCGTCAACGTGTCGTGATTTGTGCGCTCGGGGTCGAGATTATGGACGTTCCTCAGATCACTGAAGATGAAATGGCAGCGATTAAGAAAGACGTGAGTACGATGATTGAGACAGATATTCCCTCCCGATCCATCGTCGTTCCGATAAGGAAAGGTGACCGGAAGAAGAAAAAAAAGCAGATGTATTGCTCCGTTTCCTTTCCCTTTTATTATTTTTTTATTAGTTTACACCTGGTGTGGCGTTAAGGGCCTGTGAAAAAGGAGGAAATAGCCCATCGCACCTTCTCTGTGCCCACATCCACACGTAATAATCTTCTGGAGGGTTAAAACCGCGACAAACTCACGGAGGGGGAAGTTGAGAGAACGAAATGTGTAAATAAAGATGGTGTACCTGATCAAACAAGTATCCCATATCCCATCTCTGGATATGAATTTGGGAATCCCCCTCTATGAACTGTGGTATTTTATAGTTTCTTTTTCATACTTGATATGATTGATCATATTTTTTTTCCATAACACTGTGCCTCTGTCTTTATTTCCCCTTATAAAACCTCCCTGTGATTCTGTGCATATAAAGCAGCCCTCCCGGGTCTCACAATAGAAAGTCTTTCCTCTCACCAGGTGCTGACCAGATTGCGGCACTACCTCTGCGACAAGATCCGAGCCGAGCGCCACCTGGACTACCTGCGCTCCCGCCGGATCCTGAGCCGGGACGACGCGGAGGAGATCGGCTGCAGGTCCACGCAGACCAAGAGGACGGGCACGCTGTTGGACACGCTGGCCGAGAACCCCCGGGGCCTGGACGCCTTGATCGACGCCTTGAGGGAGTCGCGCACGCAGAACTTCATCATCACCAAAATCACGGACGAGGTGCAGAAGGCGAAAAACGAGAAGGTGGAGTTGCTGCGATGTGAGTACGGCCGAGGCGCCGCCAAAAGCCCTTTTGGCACCTTCTGACCTCTTTGGTTCAAGTTCTGAGCTTTTCGTCTTCTTGCGCCGTCCCACAGGCGCCGCTTCCAGTTCGCTGCCCGCCGGCAGCCTCGGCACTCTGGTCACGAACGGCGACAACCTCTCCATGTACTCCAACAACTCCACCCTGCTGCTGCACCCCGACGGAGAGAGCAGCCCCTCCGCCCCGGCACGCTCGCTCAGCCTGCCGTCGGCGCCCTCGACGGCGTCCGGCGTCAGCGGGGCCGCCTCCTCCTCCCCCGCCGCCACCACCTCCACCACCTGCACCACCCTCCCCTCCTCCAGCCTGCCGAGGCCCGGGGACCCCGGGGCCCCTCCGCTGCCGGAGGAGGTGATGCTGGACCCGCCCTCCAACGTGGACGCCGCGGCGCCGGGGTACACCAGCAGCGGCGGGGACCCGAACTTCCAGCCCCTCCGGTCGCGCTCTCTCACTCCGACATCACACAGGAGCGTCTTTTAGTCTCACAACCCGACCAAGACACTTTTAACCCTCCCCCCTCATCTCCCCATCTCCCCCCTCACAGACTCTCTCCTTGTTGCCGTTTGATTGGGCACGAATGGGCTCACGTGGGATTTATTTTTACCAAATCAAGCAACCGTTCATGATCGAGATGGGCGCCATCTTTTCCCGTGGGTTAATATTGTATATCGCTAGTGCTAATTCATGAAGCTTAGTTTTTAATACAAGTATAGTATGACGTATTTTTAGTAAACCAACATGTTTATTGCAGGTGTACAATAAATGAAAGGCCAATTGATGAATTTGAGCAAGCGTTCAACGCCAGCTTTCACTTTTCAATACTCGAATATCGAGGTTCGAATCCCTCATTTTGAGCTCAGAAATTCTTTTTTTCTTTTTTTTTGTTTTACCAAAGGTGTGTTTTCCGGATAAACCGTTGAACCCGGCTCATGCGTTTTAGGTGAAAAGTGGAATGACTAGAACTGACGTGCCTCATCTCGTCAGACGCTGCTCTCGGTCGGTACCTCCAAGCGATGATCCGACGCTCATTCCGTGCAGCATTAAGTCGACACCGAGTTGCTTTACGTATTCGTCACTACAAAAGTCTTCAATACCAAAACCTGTCGTGAGGGAACAACACGTGTCCCACTTTATTATATTTACCTGGTCGTGTACAATTGTTGATTGCATACTAAACGTCTTCTGTTAAATCAACTCATGTTTCCTCTCTTCATTGGTGACCATGTGGGGGGTTGAGAAACTAAAAGGTGTGGTTTAATTACTGATTTCATCGCAGATTATTCCTTAAAACTTTTAGCCCGTCTTCCCGTTTCGGCGGAATAAAATGACAGAATTTCGAAAGCTCTTACGGTAACGCAGCGTTAATTCCCTGCAGAAGCCCACAAACAGTTTCTGTGCGCTCAGCGGTTCCGCAACGGCTGTGTAAAAACTGGAAAAGCTTAGCGTGACGCAGTGACATGACCGGTCTTTGTGGTGGAGGCTGGTGTGACAGCAGTCTGACAGAGTCTGGGTGGCAGACTAGTCGCTCGCTGGTGTTCAGGTAATTTATTTTATATTATTACAATGTATCTGTACACTTTTTCTTCCAATTTGTTGCTTTTGCTCTCAGAATATAAACTCCAGTTTGTTTGTTATATTTATTATGTAACTGTTCTTCACTCATTTTACAGTTTACGTTTTTCTATGTAATGGTTTGATGATTTAAGTAAAAGTATTTAAAGTTTGCATTTAAAGTCTGCTGCATAGTCAGGTCTGCTCCAATGAGCTTTGTTAAGTTAAAAGGGGCTAATTAATCATTTTAAAGAGTTTTTTTGTTGTTTTTGTAGCTTGTTTCAGCACAATTAGTCCGCACCCCACACAGATTTTTAAATAGCCGAGGGAAGCGAGCGCAGAGCCCACATGCAGGGAAACCAGTTGGATCACACATCACAATGACTGGAATGGTTGCAGCTTTATCTCCAGCACACATCTGATCGATGCGATCAGAGCAGACTCAGACTCGCTCTCCAACACAGGGGCTGAGAGTCATGGGGGACCGGTTGGCCTCGAGGGCGGCGGGCAGGAGGGTCAACGGACACGGCGGCAGGTGGAGCGCTCCCGCGCTGCAGCCGGAGGCGGTGGAGGACTTCAGACGGAGGCTCAAGTACTTCTTCATGAACCCGTGTGAGAAGCACCGAGCCAGGGGCCACAAACCCTGGAAACTCATGTTACAGATATTAAAGATCGGGATCATAACAGCCCAGGTACTACGCATTTCTATTCCATTATCACTATGTTGTCATCTGTCATGGAGGGTCTATGTATGACATGTTTTCTCCCCCCTCTACTGATTCAGTTAGTCACTTTCGGCCTGAGCAACGAAATGATGGTCACCTTCAAAGAGGAGAATCTGATGACGTTCAGACACGTGTTTCTCAAAAGTTACAAGGATCACCGGATAGGAGGCTACGCGCTGTACACCAAAGCAGATGTGTACGATCACGTCAGCTACATCATCCACAGGGTACCGACCCCTCCGCGTTCACGTCTCACCACGTCTCATTTCATGTTGTTGGAATACAGGGTTTACTCCTCTTTGCACTTTTTTTCTTTTTACAGTTCATTAATCTTCAAAAGCTGGCGGTCGGTAATCTTGCGTACGCGAGAGTTGACGGCAAGTACGGCCCTCTGTCGGTGTGTCAAGAGCTTTACAGAAACGGCACCGTCGATCCTGGAAACGACACCTTTGACATTGACCCACTTATTGATGAAGGTACCACGCAAAAGCACACGATTGCTACACGAATACGCAAATGTGTAGCTATAGTTACCGTTACAGTTGTGTCCACGTTGTTTAATGTATTTAGGGAAGTCGATTCGTGACTCATGACTCCGTTAAAAAGAGGAAGCAGCATATTGAGAGAAATATAAATTCCTCTGTTAAACTGTGGAAATCTGTGTTTCCTCCGCACAGAATGCGTTTCTTTTTACCCGCCGCAGCGGCTCGACGACGACAGTTTGGCCACACATGTGAACTTCTCTTTAGATTTCCAAAGGTGACCGAAGCTGAAGAGAAAAAAAAAGACCGCCGTTTTCTGAGCGGGCCTTCTGCTGAACGTGTGTTTGTGTGTCCAGGCTGGTGTCGGTGAACATCTACCTCACCCTGAAGACCATCAACCTGCAGACCGTGCGGCACCACGAGCTGCCGGACTGTTACGACTTCCACGCGACGGTCGGTGACGACCTGCCGGACGCACCCTCGTCCTCAGCCCTGTGGGAGCGCTTTCACCCGTTGGTCACCGCGCTCACCGTGTCGTTTTCACGCAGATCAAGTTCGATAACCGAGCGCACAGCGGGAGGATCAAGGTTGACGTGGAGAACGATGTCCGAATGCACGAATGCAGGGACTGGAACGTGGAAGGAGCGTGTGAGTTTTCCCCAAATCCAATCCTCCCCCAGCGGTCCACATGCACCATGAGCCAGTTAAAATAAGAAGCTTATAATGTTTATTGCTTCTAACGCCAGCAGAAAGGTGCAGGAACATGTCTTGGTGACCCTTGACCCCTGTGTGATTTCTCAGTCAGGATTTCTTTCATATTACAATAAAACCAATGCAATGGACGTGCTGCCCTACTAGAAAGATTCAGTTTGCTATTATTACGCCCCACAACCCTTTGCAAAGAAGATATAATATCAAGAGGGTGAAAGTTCATGATGTAGTGGGCTATTGAATGCGTACTGCAACGGTACTTTGGGAGTACCAAGAAGCCAGTGTAGCTGTACAGCTACGAGCGCGTCTGTCGCTGCGACCTGAAGTTTGCGTCTCTGGTCTCCAGCTGGAAAGAGCGACTTCCTCCTCCTGTTGTTTGACTCGGTGGTCGTCCTCGCCTGCTTCCTGTCTCTCCTCCTCTGCTCGCGGTCCGTCGTCAACGGCATCCAGCTCCAGTTTGTAAGTTGTGGCGATTGTGAAGACGGTTGTTGTAAATGTGCGTCGGCTGCAGGGCCGCGGGTGTATTAAGATATTCATGTTGAGAACAGAAGAACAGTCAATTTAACGGATAATTTACAGGGGGGTTACCTGGTACGGAGTCGTCACCTCGGTATTATTAAGGTGTCCATATAACACTAAATATGGAAGGTATGAATCCTGCATGTGTGTTCAATAACATCTGCATTTTCTCTCCTGCAGGAGTTCAACACGTTCTTCCATGCGTACTACAATAAAGTCGTGTCTTGGTCCGACCGCATGGAGTTTGTGAGTGGCTGGAACATCCTCATCATTGTGAGTGACACCTTGACCATCGCTGGGTCGGCACTTAAAATTGGAATCCAAACAAAGGTTTGCCTTTCATTGGGCTTTATTTTCTGTATTTTTAAACGTGATTGTGGAAATAGTGTGGGCCTTTAGCTCATTTTGAGTTTGCCTATTTAAACTCCTCTCGCAGTACCTGACGAACTACGACGTCTGCAGTATCCTGCTGGGAACCGCCACCATGCTCGTCTGGGTCGGAGTGATTCGCTACCTTGGTTTCTTCAAGAAATACAACGTAAGAACTTCCCTGGTTTCTTTTCTTTTCGGGCCTATAATGCAATCAGTCGAGCCGTTAGAATCCGCGGAGGCACATCCGCGAGAACTGACAACCTCGATTCGTCCGTAGATATTAATCTTAACCGTAACGGCGGCGTTCCCCAACGTGATCCGATTCTGCTGCTGTGCGGCCATGATCTACCTGGGTTACTGTTTCTGTGGCTGGATCGTCCTCGGGCCTCACCATGACAAGGTGTGCAACTTGGAGTCCCCCATTAATCTTTCTCAAGCCTCTGTGTGTGTGTTCCATTAAATCCCCGCACATCGGGGGAGAAATTATACTAAACTATTTTTACGTTTTCCAGTTCCGAACCCTCGACAAGGCGACAGAGTGCCTCTTCTCTCTCATCAACGGGGACGACGTCTACATCACTTTCCAGAAGATAAGACACGGGGGCAACATGGTGTGGCTTTTCAGCAGACTTTACCTCTACTCCTTCATCGCCCTCTTCATCTACATGGTGCTCAGCCTCTTCATCGCTCTCATTACTGACACCTATGAGACCATCAAGGTCAGTTCGAGTCACCTGGATTCACCGCGCCGAGAACCTTTTTTTCAGGTCGTGGTTTTTATGTATGCTTCCGTTTGACGATGATACTGTGCGCTTGTTCTTTTCCAGCGTCAGCAGCAGGACAGGGTGCCGGTGTCTCAGCTCCAGGCCTTCGTAGCGGGGTGCAGGGACCTGCCCAAGTCTGGAAGATACCACACTGGGGAAGAGGCCGCTGGCTGCTGCCTCTCTTCGTGCCTCTGCTTTGGATGAAATGACAAAATGGCAGTTTTTACCTCTGCCCAGTGTAGAATACGTTTTTACTCAATTGTTCTTTTTAAAATTGTTTTGTTACTTGACTAGCGGAACACTACTGAGGATGTTATGCTCACCAGAGAAATGACCTGTTTGTGAATATGGATTCACAGCCTCAATATAATGGCACATTTAAATGTGCTTTTGAACTCAACTTTTATGTTCTTATAGGGGGGCGGGTTACAAATCAAGAAGATCTTCATCATTTGTAGTAGCTTAGTCGTGGATTATGCTGGACAGATATGCAATCAGGTATGTCTTTATTTGATGTATTTGGATGTATAAACTACTGACATGGATTCGAACAAGTTGCGTATTTTTTGGATTGACTTAAATAAAAAATAAAATCTACTATATAAATATTCCACCGAGATCACGTGACACCAGGTGCCACAGCGGAGCCATCCGCAGCAGGTCTCATTTGCATAATCACCCACTTGCTCCCGTTCATATCCAATGCGTGGCTCAGATACTCGTCGCTTAGCAACGCTGCCTCCAATAACAATGGCGTTTGGTTTGAAGCAGCTGAGGAATAGACTTTAATAAAACACACACACACACACACACCTCCAGCGTCCCTGCTTCGCGTTGACGTAGGGGGGGGGGATTTGACGGCTCTACGCGGCTCGGCGGTTTGCTGGTGTTACGGATTATATGGATCCAAAAAACGCACGCACAAAAATTGGCAGCCGGCGGATAAGAGTTGACCCAGTTGACGCCTCGGCCGTGAGTATTTTTTAACTTTAACGCATTAAGCTAGAGAACTGCAACGACAGCAGTTCCCGTTGGTGAATGAACTACTTCTTGGCTCGGTTTTTACTTGTGTTACAAATGAGTAACGTGTAACCGCCCGTTTGTGTGTCACTGTGGCCGTTAAAGTGCTTCTGTCACCGTAACTTCTTAATGAAAACACAGAGGCTTAACCGTAGCTAACGTTAGCGAACAGCGTAACGTGTTGTGTTTTAACGTAACGTGTGACTGACGGTTGTTGCAACCGTGTGACGTCATAAGTAACTAAAACATAACGACGCTGAGCCGACGCTCGCGTGACTTTATCGCCGCCTCACTTGAAGTAACGTTGGCGAAGAGTCGTGCACGTTTTTTTTTCTGGTTTGTTAGATAACCTGCGAGGGCGTGTGCGCTTATCGGACACACGCACAAGTTTTGTAGTGACTAGTGGTCATGACGTCATCACGGTGCTCTGCCTTCCAGCTCCAGACTGTTGCATCGCTCGCTTAACGTGACTCCCCTTGTTTGTTCATCACCGCGTCGCGCTTCCCAAGCTGGGACCCCCCCCCCCCCCCCCCCCACTCCGTGCACCGGGACGGGTGACTCATATATCTGGTTTAGCTTGTTTCACCAGAGCAGGTAAAGATTATAATTTAGCCCTGAAGGCACAAAAGTAGAAAAAAAAACACAAAAAAAACCATGCACTCACACATTTATCCCGTCTGCAATGGATTCCCTCGTTTGTTTGCTGATATCATTCTACCACCCTGCAATTCAGTTGCCAAAGCCCAACAGGAGGCCGTCTTAAAACCAAACTACTGGCACGTTAATCCTGCGTGGGTGAAGCAGCAACCCAGATTATCTGATGCTCGATGGTGCTTTGCAGGGCTCCGTTCCAGTGGGCGCCTCCGATCCGCCGTCTGACCGCTAATCCGCCTCCCGGTTGATGACACGTGCCCTCGCATCTCCGACGGCTGATGCGGCTGTGACATGGGGGAGTGGTGGACAACTGCGCCGATAGGGACGTCCGTAGGTACGTTTCTCTGCTAATGGGGATGTATTTTGGTGGAAATTGTCAAGAATAGAAAGGCTCATCAACGGTGCTTTTTTGGGATCTGCCAGAGGTGACCCATATTGTTGTTCCCATTTTAGAGCAGCGACCTAATTTAAGCCTCTCCGTATGAGGACATGCGTTTGGTGTAACGGGAGTTGCAGTAATTTCCCCTGTCTATTTTGTTTTTAGGAAACTATGAGATCTCCAACATATCTCATGTGACAATGTCCCCCTCGAGACAGAACAACCTTGCCTCAATGTATTCCTCTTTACCGCTGTCCTACAATGTGCTCGGGGCCTTCTGCACAGAGGATAACATCCCCCAGTGCGTTTCATACATCAATCAGGTACAGAAACGGTTTGCTCACTCACCGCTATTCCGAAATCTTTTTGTTAACTTCCGTAGTGATCGTTTACTGTACCTGTGGCTTAATTCTTTCACAGGAGCTTGACGCACTGGGCCTCTCTACGTGTATCGAGGCCAGCACACCGAGGGCCGCCGGCCTGAACTCCGTGCCAGCTCTGAATGCCATGTACGAGCTAATGCAGATTCACCGGCGCCATATGTCTTCTTTGGAGGAGCTTGAAAGGGAACAGCTTAAGAAATCCAGCACCTTGGACCACATACAGATGAACAATTCCAGACTCAAGGTCTGTCTCTCTGGGTTATGTCTGTCTTGGTCCTATTCTAACACAACACAGTATTTTTTTGGCCTCTCTGGATGCGGCTCTGTGTGCCCATAGAGTATAATCTGTCTGTATGATGCAGTTACTGAGTATTGACCACTAGAGGTCTGAAAAGATACCTCCTCGCTTCCCATTCATATGAAAAGACATTAATGTGACTAGTTTATGAAGGAAACCAAAGTACTGTGCTCAGGCGGCTCACTACTTTATCTCTTTGAATAGCACTTTGATGGCCATGTTCGCTGTTTTTTGTGCTTGCTAGTGAAGAACTCAAGGTTATTTCTATCATAATATTATGATTGGGTGTTGTTCTGGAATTCACTCTCGCATCTTTAACCCTGAACTAATCTGTTAAGCAAAACTTACCACCTCATTGTGCTCGTAATACAAATTGTGCATTTCCCTCCCAGGATCAGTTGGAGCTTTCCATGAGGGAGAAATCGGGTCTACACGAAACAGAGCGGCAGCTACAACTCAAAATTAAAACTCTGCAGAGTTGCTTGAAAACCGAAAAGGATGAGGTATAATTGTACTTTTATCTTTTATAGTGAGCAACACTGGTGTTTTTTTTTGTTGTGCATACGGTATGCATGAGCCCAACTCGATCCACCTGGACAGGTTCAGAAGCTGCAGAGCATCATCGCCAGCCGTGCCTCGCAGTACAGCCACGACGCCAAGAGAAAAGAGAGAGAAGCTGCAAAGCTCAAGGAACGCCTCAGCCAGCTACTGGTTGATCGAAAGGATAAGAAACTGGGTAAATGTCCTATAGTAAAAAGACCAAATGTATTCTGTAAAAGTGCGAAAAAGTTCATTGACTTTTGGGCCCCTATGTCTCCCATTTAGCCATCGACGTGCTGAATTGTTTGGGACGGTCGGATGGAAAAAGAAGCCACTGGAGGACCGCGAAAGCAACAGTCGGGTATCATGGAAGCCACCGCGTCTTTTGTTCATTTCTAGGCAAAGTGAAGTCATCCTTTGGATTGTTGCATGTTGTATGTACGTTGCTCTCCTCAGGCACGAGGGTGAGATGTACAAGTCCTTGCTCAATGACTACGAGGTGAGTCAAAGGACCCTGGTGCTGGAGAACGCGGAGCTCAAGAAGGTCCTTCAACAGATGAAGAAGGAGATGATCCATATCCTGAGTCCACGCAAGCCGTCTCCCAGAGGAGCCACCGCTGATGACAGTCAGGAGCAGGTGTGTGTGTGTGTGTGTGTACACAACTATTTTTATCACTTGAGTTTATCAATTGTGCCAATAATAAGATGACCCTGTTCATTTTCATTGTTTTGCTCAGGCCAACTCAGACGGGGAGGAGAAGGCGGGAGATTGTAGCAGGGAAACTCTGGACCAATCCTGTGAGCACGCCAAGGAGCAGCTCGCCAACAGCATCCGACAGCAGTGGAGGAAACTGAGGAACCACATGGAGAAGTTGGATAGCCAAGGTACACGCGCTCACACACCCAAAGTCCTGCAAAAGTAGCTTGTGTAGTTGGATCTATAAATTAAATGTTTGTCAAACAACTTAATTGGAGAATATTTGAACGGTTTGAAATAAATCAAACTTTAGTAATCTACTGCTGGTGTATTTGTTCTCTAAGCCTCGCTTGTGCAGACTCAGCTGGAGTGCAATCAGGAGTTGATACTGAGGGAGACTCACGAGGATGAGATGGAGAGGATGAGGCGGGAAGTGCAGCAGTGCAAAGAGTTCATTCACGCACAGCAACAGCTCCTCCAGGTCAGTTTCTACGTGCGTGGGTAAGCGCCAAGATGGCGAGTAGCGGTTGTTCCACTATAGGATGGTTTTCATGTTATGTGGTAAAAAAAAAAAAATTAAAACCTTTCGACCCATCCAGCAACAACTCAACACATCGTTTGACGACGAGACGGCCGCTCTTCTCAATGACTGCTACACACTGGAGGAGAAGGAACGTCTCAAGGAGGAGTGGAGGCTCTTTGAGGAACAGAAGGTCAACTTTGAGAGGGAGAGAAAGAACTTCACAGAAGCCGCTATTCGCCTGGGACGAGAGGTTCTCAGCCCTCAGAGTACAATATTCTTCAAAGTGTGTTGAATTCTCCTGCATCTCTTAGTTAAAATCGTTTTTTTTGCTCCACAGAAAAAGGCCTTTGAGGAGGACCGTGCTTCTTGGCTCAAGAATCAGTTTTTGAACATGACTCCGTTCACAGACCGACGGAGATGCTCCTCGTCTGATGGTCAAAGTGCCTTATCGATCAGTAAGTCGGCGTAATCTAAATAAAGTGCTAATAAAACTTGTCGTTAATAGAGGGGGAAGATGGTCACACGATTTAGAGAAATTAGTCACTATAATGAACAGGACTAGCAGATCATTTTACAAACTCCTGAATTTGGGGTGTGACTAACGGTGCTTTTCGTTTTTTTTAAGAGATGAGATGGATTTCATTAATGGCTGATTAAGAATAGTACTTACAATATACAAACGAATGTTCTCGTTGACTCATTAATTTTTTTATTTGTCCGCTGCATTTTAGAAAGTGAGCCAGAGATGAGGATGTCCTCTACGAAGACCCCGCTGGTCAAATCATCAACCTACACTCCGTTCTCCACTCCCAAACCTTCGCTAAGTGCTACGGTGCCATCTACCACTGAACTTTACCGGTCACTCCGCCTGATGCCAGACAGCAGGTAATATTCAGTGGCTTAATGTCACTATTGTCTGTATTAAGCTACATTTTAATTTGTGTCTTCTGCTCCGCTGGTAGTACTTGTGCCATGTCATACTTGGGTATCCCTTTGTTCTTTTTTTCCTATTGTCATTACAGTTCCTCTAGGCATTCAAACCGAGGACGCTGGCAAGAGTCCAGCAGCATTGAAGATGGAGACGTTGGGGTCAAATCAAAAAACAGAGTTCGATCTGGAGACTTGAGTATCTTCTCTTTGGGTGAAGATGAGAACAGCCTCGCTTAAAGAACTTCCAGTGCCTCATTAGTTGTGACTTCATTTCGCAGTGGACTTTAATCAATCAATTCATGGTGGAATTGAACACTACTCATTGTTCTCAGCATTTTTGTTTCTTTATGAACATTAGCATTCACCAAAGCTTATCAAACCAGAAAGCACTTTAATGATATTGCCATTGTTAAATTATTTACTTTACAAAAACCAACAGCGACGTTTCAGATTTTAAGCAATAATCCAAGGAGATCAACCAAGTTGTGATTTTGAACATAATGGAGTGAAACATTTTATGTGTGGATTATTTTAAATGTTTGTTTGTTTACATTCTTGAACAAATTCATACATTATGATTTTAATAAGCTCATATATTGACAGACGATTGATAATGATCTGGTATGACGGTACAATAAAGAGATTTGTCTTTTTAATGAAATCTGTTCTTTTCTTCGATCTGGCGCCCGCTAGTGTGAATAAAGAGGGTTCGTGGTCACAAGTTCCAACAAGCGGAATCCGGATGTGATCATATTTGCTTTTGTCTCCCGCATCCAGCCCGGAATCCCGCCCACCGCCCAGTGTTCATTTTTCACTGAAAAAAAACACCTCGACAATGTCTGGTTCATCCAACCTGGTAACCATGAAGAAGGTCGTACAGCAGCTGCGTTTTGAAGCGAGCATAAACCGAGTGAAGGTAAATAACGCGCATATTGTTTTCTGCCAAATAACGAAGTGAGAACGAGGCGGGCGGGGGGCAGATCTCAACCGCTGTGTCGCTCCGCTATCGACGCTAGCATGCTAGCTGTTGCTAACGGCTAGTAGCTGCTAGCGGCTAGCCGCTAGTCAAACGGCGTAACGTTAGCTTTAGCAGGGCGTTGCTTGGACCGAAGGGAAGTGCTTGTAGCGAACACTGAGCTTAATTCGGTTTCACTTTTTAGCTCGGGACATTTAGCATCTGCCTGTTACTTACTCCAGATGACTAGCTAGCACGCAAACTAAATCTCACCTCGCCCAGAAGCGAGTTTATTGTTCCCTAACGATGCACATCGGCTACCTGGTGAATCGGTTTCAGAAGTCAAAGGCCATTTCCAGTATGTTCGCAAGTTACAGTGCAAAATAACTTCGCCAACTCATCGGCAGGATACAATGAAATGAGCGATTAACTGAGAAATAGTGATTCTATGAATCCACAGCATTCCGTGTGGGTTCGTTTGGAATGTTTGATCAACACGGTTCTACAGCACTTTCTGCGAATCCCCGATGACAACATTAATTCGTAATATAGTCTCTTGACCCAGGTTTTAGGTTTGTAAATTATTGAGACAATTGTTTGACGAATTCAAGCAAATAAAGTAATTTCCGTAAGTAAGAGACTAGCAAAATGTCAAATTGAAGCATCAATCTCCCAACTTTCCATTTATTGTACAGATCAAGCTTAAGAACACAATACGGTTTCCATAATTAAGTTCAGTGGTCTTTCTTACAGTCACATTTTTCAGAATTTGAAGAGTTCCCCGCTTAGCCACAGAGGACATTTTATCACTGGTCTTAATAACTTGACCCCAGGTTTAAAATCAAGCATATATTTAAGCAACTGCAATATCCCGTGTCGTGCTTCACATTTTGGTTCTCCTTTTGTCACCAGGTTTCCCAGGCAGCTGCAGACCTGCAACAGTTTTGCATGCAGAATGCCATGCAGGACCCTCTGCTCACTGGTGTGTCCTCCAGCACCAACCCGTTCAGGCCACAGAAGGTCTGCTCCTTCTTGTGAAACCACTGCATTCATTGGTAAGTCTGCTGTAGATGTGATTCACCTACTGTACATACAGCACAGGCAGCTGTGTGATTTCTGGAATATATTTTACGTGTTCCCATCTGTGCTTTGAAAATAAAGTTCGGTTGGAGGAGTTCACAGTGGAGGAAAAATATCTTAAACTTCTCAGCCTCTCCAGTATTACTTTTACGTACTACATTACTTTGACGTCTACGTGTATGTTCAATGCTAAAAATGTTACCTTCACAATGTGGATGTTAATTAAATCTACATAATATCTATCTGACTAATAACTTTCTTGTTATGCAGGCCTTCATTTTGATGCTACAGGGAAAAGTTGACCTCAACACTGCTCCTCATGCCAAGCCATTATACTGCCACGGGATCTCTCGAGTGTAGAACACATTGGACTCATGTCAGGAAGATGACCATCTATTTTCAGCCACAGTGGAAGAAAGGAAACAGTTTTATTTTTCATGGCACAGTGTGATTTTCGAGTAAATAATTGTGCCTTTTCTATTGTTCTATTTTAGTCATCACTGTTCTGGACTTTTTTGTATTTAATGAATAAAAAAACATTCTTTACTACTCCAATGTTTTTGATTGGCATTTTCTCTTTCTTGCTACTCCGCACCGATCCACTTTATGCTGTATTCTAATGGTTTTAAATAACAACGGGATATTTTAGTTGCATCTTGATGTTTTGTGATTCCGTACTGGAAGAAGTACCGTTGAGTGTCCTCCACAGACCTTTAGATTCTTCACTTTTTTTTCACCGCAATCAGTTATCAATGCTTGTCCATTTTTGACCAGTCAAAATGTATCCTGTAAAAAAGGTATGCAAGGACAAAGTAGTATAATATCAGATATATGAAAGTGTGGACTAAGATATAAAAAGTGACATGAAATAAATGTAATTGACTGAAGGTGCAATTGTAAAATACAAATGGAAAACATAAGGGGGCGTTTTGAAATGTTTGATACGTATTCAAATATATACACGTCAAAGTCAACTAGTTGGATTACTAGTGTATATTGTAACACACAAATGTGGCGCTCATATTCTCAACGTTCAAACGAGGCTCCGATATGACGCTCCCATGCTACAGCTGCTAGTTACTCTCGTCCAACTCGGGTTCAGCTCTCGCGAGAAGTCAATCCAGGAACACGGGGGTACTGATCCCAGGTCTGTCTCCTCGTCCAAAGCTGTCGGCGTTTACATTGGAGATCGTAAATCCCAACTGCAACTCAGCCAGCCGAATGAAACCAACCTTCAGAGTGAGAAGAATGAATTATGGGACGGCGTTGCTGTGGAAACGACGGTAACTTATTTTGTTAACCTACGTTAAATAAGCACGCCACTAAAGCCCAGCGGTTAGAGAACCGGCGACATCTGTCATTTCCATTTTCTAGAAAGGCCCGCGAAGGTTGCTCGATAGGTCTTAGGCTCGCCGTTGCTTGTACCCGGTTAATGGCTTGACGTTGCGTGATGCTAACGGGTCGACCAGTAGCGCAGCTAGCATGATGATGCTCCAGCATGGCTCCACGCAGCTCCTCTGCCTCACGGCCAGCAGCGGGGTCCCCCTCTTCACCAGGGGGGCCTCCAAACAGCTGCCGTTCTCCGTCATCGGCTCCCTGAACGGCGTCCACATGTTCGGCGCCGGTCAGGGGGTGGAGTTGTCCTGCTGTGAGACCGAAGGTGGGGGCAAGGTGGTGTGGAGAGTCTTCCAGGACAGCGTGATGCTCATCGCCGTGAGCGGGGGTGGACGAGGCGGTGCAGGCGTCGGCAAAGCGGAGGAGCTGCGTCTGCGGCGCCTCCTGGAGAACGCGTGGAGCTGCATGGTGCTGGTGCTGGGGCAGGATGAGCTGACGGATGTCAGGAATGTGGAGAGGCTCAAGAGGGACTTGCGGTCTTGCTTCACCCTGGTTGATCAGCTGCTGGAGGACAGGCAGGAGGGCATCCTGGGTAACCTGACCCACTGCGTCGACTCGCTGCTGCCCCCCGACCCCACCGTCCTCCAGGAGGCCGTGGACGGCTTCGCTCAGGCGGCGGAGAGCGAATTTGGCTGCCTCCTCGTCCGTGGGCGGGTCGCCTCGGCAACCGAGAAGTGGTGGCGCCTCGCTCCGCAGGAGGTGGTGCTGCTCTCGGCTCTGATGCGGACCCTCTCGGCCTCGGGCTCGGCCTCGTGCGATTATCCGGTTTTCCTTCCTAAGGGCAGTCCCACCGTGGCCCACCGCCTGCTCCGCTTCCAGCTGCTCCCTGGGGCAGACGTGTGCGTGCTGTGCGGCCCAACGCCTTCCCTGCACAAGGCCGAGAGCGGGCTGGTGGGTGCTTTCTGGACACCCTTGGCGGAGACCCTGAGAGGCTGCCTGGCCATCGGAGAGCAGTGCTTACCGGGGTCTGTGTCCCTGCGTCCTGACCTGCTGGCGGTTCTCCTCATCAACCGGGAAACCCGTCGCTCGGTCTCCCTGGTGCGCCCGTCCACCGCTCATCCTCTCGGCGATTCGCCCTCCAAGGCCCGCTGCTGGGAGCTCCTGAGGCTCTTCTACGTCTTCAGCACCACACACTACTTCACGCAGGAGGAGACGTCGTCCGCCTCCCCGGAGGAGAGGCCTCAGAGGGGTCACAATGAGGACTATGTCCTTGGATTCTCCCATCAGCCGCTGCAGTGCTATCTGGTCACAGATGAGTGCAAGAGCTTTGGACTTCAGACACCACAGCACCAGCTCTTCCTGCTCGTCCCCCCGTCTGTGCCCAGCTTTGCACTGCGTACGTTGGCCACGCAGACTCTCTCTGATATAGTTGCTGCCACTGGGTTCTAATGAAACCATTTACTTTGTTACATCTTAAATTTCATTGAAACCATCTGCGACCTCATAACGTACCAGGTATTTATTTAAATGAGAATGAGCTGCTCCTTAGATTTCTCATATCTTTATTGAGAAACAGCAAACATGTATAATTCCGTGTTTGCTAACATCTAGAGGCGTAAAAGTCAGCTTCCTAACAGAAAATGGATAACGTACCACTTGTTCAAGTTTGCTGTAAGGTTATCACTGTTAACGTATGACTGGGGATCTTTACTTAGTAGTGCTCATGTAAATAATTGAAAATTTCATACCAAACCACTTGTTTTGCGTTTAAGAGATAAGTCACTTGTGTCTGACTCCACTGGCTTCAAGGCTGTTGCTGTTCCTGTAATGACAGATAGTGAATACTAATATTGTGCTGACACTACTTCAAAATGTGTCAGAGAATACTGTGAAAATGTTACACTGGGATAGATAAGTGCCTGCTGCTTTCTGTGTAGACTTTTCAATAATTTGGCTACAAACATAAAGCAACTATTCTGCTGATCTGCCTTCGCTATTTTTAATCTTAAAAATTGTTGGTTACTTTCCGTGGGTCTTGTGGTCTCGAGTGATCTACATCCACTAATGTGATAATGACAATGTGTTGGCCTTTTAATGGCAAAATGACCACGGGGTGAATACGGCATTTTAACATTTTTTACTTACACTTGCCAAAAAAAGGTAAAGGTAAACCGGCAGGTTAATGGTTCTAGTAGTAAATATTCACAAAGTGATTTCCGATGACAACTTCAAATGTTTCTTTAAGTTTCTGATATTTCTCACAAACAGTGTTAAAATATCAACCTCATTCTTTATAGTGGCTAAGTTTACAAAACACACCACTTATACTTATTTTTAGAAAAAACTGATTGCAGTTCTACTGTGGAGGACCAGAGTTTGTGGAAGTTCACACTTGGTTCCAGTCCCTTCTTTGTAATATAATTGTAGGCTACCTCTCATTGCACAATACATGCAGATTTAGTTATTTTCATGAAAGCCAACGCGAGCGAACAGAGGTGGACCTTCCCCCTCGAAATAGGAGGCGCTTTCGGGATTTTTTTTATTAAAGCTCAACCAGAGGCCCTCCGAGTCTCCTCCCAAACCGCACGGAACAAAGCGTGTGTGGGGGTTTGCAGCGCGGCGAGCTCGGCACAACGTTGAAAGCTGCGCGCGGGTCCGTCGGTCGTAAACCCTTCCGAGCCTCGTCCGGTCCCCTGATTGACAGCCCGAGTAAGGTGAGAAGGGGGTGGGGAAATAACGGTTTACGCCGGAGCCGCGCGAGGGTGGGGGCTGGAGCGGGAGCCGCGCGCGCGCGCCCGCTGGCTGTGGCGTTGCCATGCGTACGGGGAACGAACCCCGATAACTCCACTGAGTGCAACGGCCGTCTGAGTGTGTGGTCGTGATTCAGGGACCCGCGGGGCATTCTGAGCCCCCCACCCCCCCCCATCGGTACTTTAACTCTGCGACAGGTCCAAAGGTCTGAACGTAGCGACAGCCGGCGGTGTAAGTCGCTGTGAGCCAACTTGCTGAAGGAGCGAGAGAGCAAAAAAACAAAAAAGCAGCCGCGCAACATGTCAGCCACGCGGATGCAGTTGCTGTCGGCCAGAAACGTCCGGCTTTTCAACCGGGGGCGAAGCGAGTTATCGGCCGGGGTTCGCTCGCCCACCTCACCCGCTCTGTGGTCCCCCTCTCCCGGCAGGGCTCTGTCGGGTCTGAGCGCGACGCGGCGCGGGCTCCCCAAAGAGAAAATGCCCGAGAACGGAGCGTCGGCCCGGGCGAAGGTGTTGACCCTGGACACCATGAACCCCGCGGTGAAGAAGGTGGAGTACGCCGTGCGGGGGCCCATCGTGCAGCGGGCCGTGGAGCTGGAGAGGGAGCTCTCTGAGGTTTGTGAAGGGCCGCCTGACGTCACTGTTCGCACCACCTGTACCTCCGAGTCCAAACTTTACCTGTTTACTATTTATCGTTTTGATTTTATTTTACTGTTTATCTGTGGCCAGAATGTTTAGCATCACTACTCCATGGAAGCAGTTTTACTGAAGCAGAAACCTGGAAAATTGTTGTTTATATTGGTCAATATTTTGCCATTAAATATCTATTAATATTAATTTGAATCTCTTATAAAACAATAGGAAAAGAATAGGAAGCTTAATTGGAATATGACTCCAGTTAGTGTGTTTCATTAAGCGCATTAACCTAAAACACCAAACTCTAGTTTAGACTGAACACCAAACTCTTGTGTGTCTGTTACACTCCCTCTTATCAAAGTCCACAGGTTCAGTTAGTCAGTTCCGGTGCGCGGTTGATCACCATTCAATATCTGTAGACTTGTTTGGTAATGTATAATCTTTTTAAACCCGTCTCTGAAACCCGTCGGTGAGGTGAAGGTCCATGGTCTAAAGCGGAGACGTTTTTTGTTGTCTTGTGTGTCTCAATGTCTGACGTACACACACATCTGTGACCTCACTTGACCTCTGACAGTCATAAAATCCAACAGCTGATAAGTAACATAACTTTCACTTTTAGAAGCCACAAAGCATGGTATCTTTGTTGTGAAAGGTCCCCTCTGAAGTGTAGAAAATTGATAGTAGAAAAGATTGGTGAGACGACGCTATCCAGGTATTCCAGGTGATTGACAATATAAATGTTTCTCTTTAGTTTTCAAGGTTTGTCGATTCCTTCTGCTCACACAGTTTATGGTGATGTGGCAACCAGCTGTTGCTTTACTGAGTGCGATCTGGTGTGAAAACTGTCCTGTCGAGTGCGTTGCTCAGGGAGGGACGAGTGTCGCGAGGACGTCCTCACTCAGGCGAAAAGGACGACGGGATCTGTGCTGACAGGTCACACTTGCACCAAGAGATCTCTGTCCATGTTTATCTGCAGATGATCCCCCTTTTCAGGCTGGTAAAACCCAGTTAATAATAATAATTACTCTCACAACTTTGACACTTTTTTTTATTCATCACAATTCAATTTAGGAAAACGTTTGTTGTTTTCATTGGCTGCAAACTGTCCCGCTGACAGCCTGTTTCCAAAAGTACTGAACTTGGTGAGATGGCAAAATGTAATCCAGATGATCATGTACAGTCCTCCCAGCTTTCCCTCGCTGGTTGGATGGTGTTGCATTTCTTTGGGAAATGGGTCACGCTGGTATTCTCCACTTCTTCCCCGAAACGTCCTACTCCAGTTTCCTACACACCTTGTTCTTTTGTACTGAGATCTTTGCTCCCTTTTAAATGTGGTACAAGAGTGGCCTTGTTATTCTTTTTCTAAGTACTAAGGCCGTGTTAATAACAGGAAAAAACGCTTTAAGCGAATCTACTGTATCAGTTAACATGTGCACAAATAATTGCCCCACATGCAGTTCTGACATTGTGGTCTTTGTTCGTCCTAATGAGCTGGTGGTGAATGAGCCCTTTGGAGGGAGTCGTTTCTGGGAGGGACCAAAGGATAGTTTTTGTCAAATTCTTTCCACTTATTTGACCAGCATGAAAAGCAACCTGAAAAAATGTTGCATTAAAAATGCATTGATCTGAATAATTTGCTATTGGTAAAACAAATCACACATTCACATTTTGTAAAATATTTTTTCTCATTTTAGTTTATTGCGATGAGCATTCAACAGCTCAAATCACATTATTTTCCCTGCTTGGACGTTAAAAAGAACGCAGCCTTCAGGGTGCAGTCTGTATTGTTTGGACTGTTCTATCAGTGATCGAGGACAAAAAAGCACCGACCTTTCCAAGCCGGTTCTCAGGAGCAGAGATCAGTGTGTTTCAAAGAGGGCCCCCGTCATCAATGGGCGGTACTTTTGACCTGGGGGGTGTTATTCGACTTGTTGCAATACTATTGGTCCAGACTGAGAGACTCCTCTGCTGCGTGACCAATGACAGAATCTGACACCCAAACCTCCTCAAAGCTGAACCCCATCGGACAAATCAAATAAACATGCCGCTATGTTTTCCTTCTGCGTGAGGTTCCACTTGTGGCTTTTCTGCAGACTCACGCTGCTCCCAACATCTGGTTTTAACAGCGTTTGTGTGCACGTGCTCGTGTTTGTGCACGTGGCGGCAGCCTTGCTGTTTGTCCTCTCTAAGCGTTCTCAGCTGCTGAGAGATTAGGTTTCAGAAACGGCCTTGACCGTAAATTCTCCTAATTATATTTGACTTTGTTTACTTCTAATAATAATAATACATTTTATTTATATAGCGCTTTTCAAAGTACTCAAAGACTCTTCTGATATCACACATCCTGTTCCTCGGTCTGGAGGCCTCGGTGGAGTCAGAAGGCCAATGGTGTCGGCGCGATAAGGACGTTTGCACAGGTCAAAAACTTGCGACTACAATCGCCATCAGCTCTTTGTTAAAGGAGGAGGAGAAAAGGTGAAGGAGGCGAAGTGAAGCCTTTCCATGGCTTAATATGAACTTCCAAAAACACAACATGCTTCCACTAACAAAACAACACAATCTGCACCAGATTGAATTAAAAAAGGATGTTCCCTACAGCGTAAATTCCCATACAGCTGTCTTTGTCTAGTTTGTTCTGGTTCATTGCATTAAAAAAAAAAACAATTACTTCAATCTGAATTTAAAAAACTTTTTCATTTAAACACATTTTGTTTGTCCTATAAAAACATTATCCTTAAATGTGTTATTGATCAAGGGAGAATTTCCTGTTAATAGAATTTGAAATGTCTACTTCTACGGGTTTTCCATTTATAATCTGCTAATCTAAAGTCAAACCTGCGCTCTACTTTGGCCTCCACGTGGCCTCGCAGGAGCGGAGAATCTGTCTTACTCCGTAATGTATTCTGTCAAAATGGAAGGCCAACGCTAATGGCTAATAGAGCGTTTTACTTTCCCCGGCTCAGTTCATCAGGCTTCCAATCTAAACCCTCCGTCGAAGTTATGAGACCCCCCTCCATCCTCCCCCCCAAACCTACTGTGGCCTCAGCAGCTGCTCAGCTGCCTCCTTGAGTAATGAACGTTTATGGGAAACTAGCGCGTGTGTGTTTTAAGCCGCCGTGTGGATGTCTTTCTCTTTGAGTCTAGTCAGGCTTCTTATTGGGTTCATAATCGCCTCACGTCTCAGGTTTTCATACCAAAAGAAGAAAAGCTGCTAAAAGAATTGTTTTCTTTGAGTCCCGCCCCATGTATGACACGTTGTTGTGTTTGTGCTCTGCAGGGAATCAAGAAGCCTTTTACCGAGGTCATCAAGGCCAACATTGGCGACGCGCATGCTATGGGCCAGCAGCCAATCACTTTCTTCCGACAGGTCTGCCCCTAACCCTCACCCCTCCTCTCAATCATTTCTTCCCACTCAAAGTTGGTGTCCATATATTCCTTTGCCGTTTCTGTAATAATGTATGAAAGGTTTTCGCATAATGGCCTCTCCACCTTTTATCCTTACACCTCCTTTTTGTTTCAAGGTGTTGGCGCTGTGCTCCTACCCCGAGCTGCTGAACGACAGCACGTTCCCCGAGGATTCTAAGAGTAGGGCGCGCCGCATTCTTCAGTCCTGCGGAGGGAACAGTATGGGTGGGTTGGATTTTTGCATAACCTCAGATGCTAAATATCCCCTCACTCTGAATACAAGTCAATTTTTAAAACTCCTAAAATTGAATCGTCTTTTCTTCTGGTCTCCTTGTGAACGTCCCTCAGGCTCCTACAGTGCCAGTCAGGGCATAGACGCCGTGCGCCAGGACGTGGCCCGCTACATCGAGCGAAGAGATGGCGGCGTGCCCTGCGACCCAGACGACGTTTACCTCACCACGGGGGCCAGCGACGGCATCGTGGTACGAATGACACCTTCTTTTAAACTGACTGTGTCTCGTGTTACGAGATTAAGCCGATTGAAGCGGGTGACTTCGGAGTCAACCCTTCGTGTTCACTCTTTTTAAAAGGACACATCTCACTAGCAGGAAAACAAGCGCCTGTGAAATAAATAAAAAGACACTTTTCTATTCTTGTATCCCAGCTAAACATCATCACACTGCAGACAAAACTACCGGCTATGATCCGTGACAACTTGCATGTAGGTAACTCTGTTGATGGAACATCTTTCTCCACGTCCTGCACTTGTAGACCATGCTGAAGCTGCTGGTGTGCGGCAAGGGTGCGACGCGCACGGGCGTCATGATCTCCATCCCCCAGTATCCGCTGTATTCCGCCGCTCTGGCCGAGCTGGACGCGGTTCAGATCAACTATTACCTCAACGAGGAGAAGTGCTGGAGTCTGGACATCAGTGAGCTGCAGCGGGCCCTGGATGAGGCCCGGCGCCACTGCAACCCTCGAGCCCTGTGCATCATCAACCCTGGAAACCCCACCGGTGAGGTTCCCACCCACCCCCGTTTTATGTCGGACCAAGTGACGAGATTGCTAGCGGTTGTCGGTATTTTCACATATTGGATCAGCTCGTTGAGATCTCCTTTTAGGAGATGGAACATAACAATTTTGAAGGACTGCGTATTTTGACCGCACAAGGAGAGTGAAAACATCAAATTAGGTTTCAGGTCCAGTCACAGTACGTGTTTGTGTATGTTTTCTGTATCGCGGCTTCGTTTGGGGCTGTACAGTAAGCAGCTTGAATCACAAGTCCACCAGGATGTTTCCTCTCTTGTTGCTCCATTGCCACACAGTTCATACACTGCTGCTAAAGGAGCCACTAGATGGCAGCAAATGGACATAACAGCTTGGCTAACCACCACTTCCAACCTTTCTCCCTAATAAGCCTCATTCTCATTCTCAGGTCAGGTCCAGAGCAGACAGTGCATTGAGGACGTAATCCGATTTGCAGCCCAGGAGCGTCTCTTCCTCATGGCTGATGAGGTACTCTCTCTCTGCGTCTCTTTTGACACCGCACCGCTTTTACTGTTTTGCGTGCCGCGTAACATTCGTCCTTCTCTCTTGCAGGTGTACCAGGATAATGTGTATGCCGACGGTTGCCGGTTCCACTCTTTTAAGAAGGTTCTGTTTGAAATGGGGCCAGAGTACTCGGACACGGTGGAGCTGGCTTCCTTCCACTCCACCTCCAAATGTTACATGGGAGAGTAAGTCCTTTTAATCGGATGCCTGTGGATGAATCCCCCCCGACCGTGTTGATATTGACCAGCGGCTCTTTGTATTTTGGGTCTTGTTTGAGTTTCCTTTGTTTTGGTGTCACATGGTGCGCTTTTCCTCTCCCTCCCAGGTGTGGCTTCCGTGGAGGCTACATGGAGATCATCAACATGGACGAGGAAGTGAGGGCCCAGCTGTCCAAGCTGGTGTCTGTCCGTCTGTGTCCCCCAGTTCCTGGACAGGCGCTCATGGACCTGGTGGTCAACCCCCCGCAGCCCGGCGAACCCTCACATGAGAAGTTTATCAAGGTACAGACTCGACATCCCACCAGCAGGACAAATGATTCAAAACGTAAATGCGGTGCAGCACGCTCACCTGAACATTGTCAATACACGGACACGTGTCATTATACTGGATACTTTCCTAGCAACAAGCTCTCCGTACAACTGGGCTGTTTTCTCAGACTGGTTATGAGACAATGGAAACATCTGAAATACTATAGTCAAGTATCCTTTTTTTTTAAACTCAGACGGGTCAAGCAACAAAAATAATAATAATAATTTTCCATTAAATCCACTATTATCGTGTTTGATGCATTGTGAGGAAAACTCCACACAAAGCTGCTTTGATGTGTTTTTTTATATTGTAGCATACCTGACTTTTGAATAGCCCTCATTACTCCCTTTGTGTAAAATTTAATTTAGCTTTTAAAATATTCTGTTTCCTCTGTTGCCCTCATATCATCTCTGTTGCCCAGCAATATCTGGCATGGCTATTCTTCGGTCTCATGGAGCTCAAAGCAGTCTGGAGAAATTCAAGCCGAATAGCTTGTTAGAAAAAGGCCAGAGACGCACGAGGACGGCCATGGTTTCCCTTTCAGATTCTGGTAACATCTCTCTTTGGTTTCTTTTCTCTTCTCCCTCTTCTCTTCCTTCCATTGTCATTCCCCCCCAACCCCCCCCCTTCATGCAGGAGCGCACGGCCACGATAAGTGCCTTAGCAGAGAAGGCCAAGCTTACAGAGCAGGTTCTCAATACTGTTCAAGGCATCAGCTGCAATCCGGTGCAGGGCGCCATGTACTCCTTCCCTCGCATCACCATCCCTGAAAAGGCCGTCAAAGAGGCCACGGTCAGTCCTGAATTATTCCCATAAACATTTCAACGATTCAAGTGTAGCTGTGTGGTCGTTTCAAGGCAATTACATTGATGAGGAGCAAATAGAGTCGAAGAATGTTTTTACTCAGAACTCTCTAACCTGTTAATCCTTGCAGAGGATGAGGTCAGACTAGAGCTCAACTACTTATTCCCAGCGGCTCTTTTACCACACAGTTGTAGCGCTGCTTTCTTTTTGCCTTCGCCTTCCTCGGAAACCGCAATTAAGGAGAGCGCTTCTTTGGCAGCGTTCAATATTACCATTGGCAGTATAAATAGAGATGCGGCCCATTGAGCTGGAGGTCAATGCGCTGCTACTTGTAAGGGCTGAGATACTTTAAAAGGGATTCAAAAAGGTTTCACAAAGGCTTCTCATCCAAAAGACTTTCATTTGATTTATTTTGTCCTCGAATTGGCATTCTGCTCCTTTTTAGTGTACCTAAACCTTCGGTTATCATTTTAGCTACAGGCAGAGAACGATTCTGAAGCGCACCTGTGCTACATAACCCACCCAAAAAATATGAACAGGAGGAAAATGTTGCCCTGAAACTGCAGAATACAATAAAAGATCATTTATCAACCATATTTATGTGCGCTTCTTATCCATACGTAAACAGTATGCACAGAAAGATGTTTTTGTGAGAATTTCATAGTACATAGTTAAACTGGTGGTTACTAAGATGTTTCTGCATTTGTTTGGTCTGATTCAGATTTTATTTTCTACTTAATTGAAAATATTTTATCCTAAATTTAGGTTATGAATGAAAAATAATAATAAAGCTGCTGCTAGTGCTGCAAAAAAAGTACTTTTACGAGCGCTATGCTGTTAGTCGGTGTTAAGTTAAAAACTGGTGTACTGCCGTAGACGCAGCATCATTCTTTTCTTTTTTTAAGTCGCTAATGTTTGTGGCACCAGAATATGAAACCTCAGTTAAAGGTTGATTGTGTTTTCTATTCCTCTCTGGTAGGACAAAGGTCAGCAGCCCGACATGTTTTACTGCATGAAGATGCTGGAGGAGACGGGCATCTGCCTCGTGCCCGGAAGTGGCTTCGGCCAGCGGGATGGAACCTACCACTTCAGGTACGCGACACACAAATCCCGGCTGATCAGTAGACCCTTTAAAGCCTGCTTCTGATATCATGTTAATCTGACCGCAATTTACATTAAAAAAGGCATCACTTTACCAGTTTGAAGAAGCCCTCAATGTAGCACAGTCGTAACTTTGAAACCTACTTGCTCTCGCTCTCCAGTTATTGAATTACCTTCTGGGTTGCTTTATAAGTGATTCTTCCAAACCTGTTACTCTTTAACTCTTTTCCCCAGCGCGTCGTCTTTCGTTCCATCACTCGGTTACACAGTTGATGTTTGTCTTTCTTCTTTTTTCCTCTCAGAATGACCATCTTGCCGCCGAAAGACAAGCTGACGACCCTGCTGAACAAGGTCAAGGAGTTCCACCAGAAATTCCTGCAGCAGTATTCTTAAATTGCCATGTTCCTCCTACTTATGGAGAGGAACCCACCAATCAAAATGAAAGCAACTCAGCCAATCAGAATTGATCTGTCACTAATAAGTGCCTTTCCTGCGCCGGCTCCAGTGGTCTCTGTGATGACGCACTTCAGCCTGTACACATTCACAGACTGATTTCAAACCTGTTTCAGTAAACAAAACAAAGCGGGACACGAAGAAATGAAGTGAGAGACTTGTGTAAGGTTTGGATGTAGGTACTGTAGCTCTGCGCGTTGGTGTTTTGCCTTTATGAAAACCACGCTGAAACGAACGGGTACAATTGAGGGAAACGGTGACGCAGTTAAAACCTTTTTAGTACACGTACAACTGGTTGAAATATTACATTCCCGCCGGCAGTACTTGACTGGTTGAATGTGCAGAAAAGGTCTGTTTGCATGCTGATTTTAATAAAGGTAACAGGCCATCATGTCTCGTTATTTTAGAAAGAGCAGTCGGTTTAGAGTTTGTGTTGACAAATAGTTCATTTTCCTTTTGACTGAATGGGTTTGTGTTATTAAAGCAGTCTGGTTCATTTTGACCACTGGTCAAAGTTTTTAAGTTACAGTTCCTCATACTGTCATTAAATGACAAAATTTGACTTGAGTTTTTTATTGTTGAAAAGAAAATGAAAACTCTTTTTAACCTCCAACTCTGTTTTCATTCTCGCACATTTATTAGTCCTTTTTCTTGTATTTTCTTACTGTGTTGAAGGCCAAAGGGAATATTTCCCTCAAAGGGTCAGGTTGAAATAAATGTTGGACTAATAGTTGACCGAAAGAAAGAAAGACAAGTAATGAAAATACTCATTACACACAAGGATTTTGCTGCTCCGTTCTTATTTTTACCAGGTAGGCTTCTGGGTAATTTCAGCCCACCTGGGACTGACGTGGCTTTGCAACTTTTGGTGTTTGTTTCAAGTAATTCACTCTGGCTGGAAACAATTGGTATCATATCCTCACAATAGACCCGGCCCAACATCAGCCTTCATCTGGCGTCCGGTCTCTTCGGCTCGGTTCTGCTCCCAGAATGGCGCCCGGAGCAGAGGACGAAGGCTCGCTGCACTCGCACACTTTTAACTTGTGAGTCGAAAAAGGTTCCCAGTCGACAAAACTTCAAATGGAACTCTGAAGTCTGATTTCTGTCAAACAAACGTCGCCAGCCCTTGAACCTCCGAATGAGGTGGAAAAGCCGTAGTAACGTTTCGCTGTCTCATCAGTACGGAGCTGGTGAGCTCTAATCCAGAACATATGTCGCCACTGTGTTTTTTTTGTTTTCCTCGGGCTAATGCCTGTCCGGAACAGCTAATCTAATTTGAGGATTAACTCTCATTAGGAAAGTCACGTTTGGCACAGTAGGCCTACAATGGAGATGCTTCTGAGATGTCCCACACATCTGGGAACTGCTGCAACTGTCACCTGGATACATCTCCATCAATCCGTCATCTATTTTATTGCCTAGTATGCAGTTTCATAGCTGGCTGGGATGATGGAGGTAGTGTAGCTTGTTGTGTGTGTGTGTGTGTGTGTGTGAGAGCGAAAGACTGTGTAGAAAGTGCGTTAAATCAAAGCGTGTAGTCTGAAGACGTTTTCTGCTCCCTTCTTCTCAGCCCCACGGTGGCTGTCAGCTTTAATTATCTTTGACAACGTCTCTCCCGAACACCTAATTATTCCGAGCCTTGTCTCTCCTGCAGCTCCTCGCCGCTCACACGCTCCAGTCCCCTTCGCCCCAAATTAATTGGCCGCGTTTGCCCCCCCCCACCCTCCTCCTCCCATCTCTCATCTCCTGCCATCTTTTGGGAATCAAAGGTCATCGTTATAGTCCGGGTGAGGATGTGGGGCGGCGGAGGGACGGTCGCGCCCGCCGGTAATGAGACCGAACCCGGTCTGAAGCCTCGGTGTCTTTTTCCTGATGAGGTTCAACGGGCGACCGGAGCGCTGGAGGGTCGATCGAAGGGTCGTTGTGTTCGTTGTTCGCTGTTTGTGTGAAGTGAGGACCGACCGGCTGCTTCGAGTCCCACAGAAGGGAATCGCTTTAGATGTTCAATAACTATCGTTCAGCGATGTTTTAGCATTCAAACTGATGACTAAAACTCATCACCTTTTCCCATAAATTCCCCAAACCCAAAATTCCCATAAAAGAATTCCAAATGGCTCAAATGTAAAAGGCACATTCTTTGAAGTTATGTTTTTTATTTAAAACACATCGGCCTTTCTAGCCATGATATTGGTTTTGTTTATTTGTCATTTTTTGCGTGAATGGATTGGAGGGTTTATCATGTCAGGGGGGCTTATACAGAGCCGTGTTGGGTCATATATGTCCATGATTTCAGATGTGTCTGAACACAACCGGGCTACAAAGAATATTAAATCATCCATGTCGGTTCCTTTCTTTGTTCTGCATGAATTTGGGACGCTTGAAGGTTTCAGGAGGAACCATCAGTGTCTCCGATCGAGAGCTGCGTTTGGATTCGTGAGGTTGAGCTAAACTCTTTATAATTACACATCTAACTAAATAAATAGCGGTGACAACGTCAACTTGCTGAAGAGAAACACCCGCCTTTTGACAGCTTTTGTTAGATAATAAGATTGATACCACTCTCACATTCGGGATATTGATTGAACATTAGTATGAGTAATGATTAAAAAAAAGACAACGTCCACAGAACTTTTAGAAAATAGTATGATTGTCAATAAAGCTTTTACACAACCAAATGGCTGTGTGACATCATTTAATATTATTATCATTATTTCCACTGCTGTTGTTATTACTATTATTATTCTGCTGTTATTCCTGTAATATTAATTTACTATGTTGAAGTTCTATGTTGTTCATTCTGCCCTCATGACATGGATTGCAAATATGTGAATTGAAACTTTGGGCTACAAGAATAAATGCAATTGAATTACTTTTTGGCCGTCAGCTGTTGCCAGGCAACCAGTAGAGATAGTTGAGGAAGTTGCTGCTAGTCTGGAAGATAATCACCCTAAAAAGGTAAACTGTCACCGTGAGTGGCGAACTTTAGATCCAGCAGACAGATGTGCGAGTGGTGATGACCTTTGACCCGTTTTGACAGACGGCGTCATAGTCCTCATTATCTTGTAATTTCCTTGGACTCTTTTGGAATGAACTCTTCGTTCTCTGCTCATCACTCCGCTGCATCTTTACAGCAGTCGCGCGCTAAAACGACGTCTCGTACCGGACTTTCGAGAAGTCGTTCACACTTTCACAAGACGCACTCGAGTCAAGTCAGTGCAGAAGGGCGGTTTTAGAAGATGAGAGCGAGGGAGTGATGATGCAGAGATTGGGTTATAAATCTTCTTCTGATCAGATTTCTCCGGTGCCCTCACACCTCAGTCTCTTTCTTGGGGTAATTAATCAATCCCAGACTGGAGGCATTGATCGGCCTCTCGCGGCCCTCAGTATGTTTACACTCCTCGATTGTGTTTGCCACTAAGCCCCTCGCTGCCACTCAATCTCATCGGCAGAAAATGTGACACTCGGCCCGCTGACGCCGCGAGCGAAACGGTGCATCGATTGACATCACGGTGAAAATCAATCTACTTATTTTTTTTTGGGATGCACGGGGGATTCGGTTTTGTTATAATCCTTTGTGTAATCCCACCTTCCAGGTTGCAATACATAAAAGTTTTACGGTGGAGCAGTGAGGACACTCATCCAGGGGCGAGTTTACCTTCAGAGATTATTGCACACACTGCCAGAAATCTGTTTATTTCAGACAAATATATTTCAAAATATATTTTTAATCTATTTTCTCTCTGCTGGCATTTTGAGACCTCACTCATTGCTTTTATTCGTTTACTAATCAGATTTATGAGAATTATTTTAGGAATCCAAACAAGAACACAGAGAACTCACCTTCCCACACAGAAGAATAAAAAGACTCAAGGACATGCGCACAATTCCAAATAAGGGTTTTAGACCCTGAGAAGTCAATCTCAGGCCCCTGTGCCGCCATCAGCATTCAGATGCCGATGTTTTCAAAGCAAAGGCAGCCTTCTTGTTTGGCGCGCTTCTAATTACAATGGGAGAAAAATGATTTTGTTTATAGTGTTGCTGCGCACGTTGCCTCCCTGGATGGAAAAAAATATATATTACAGACCCGAGATATAATTCACAGTGTGGTGAAAATGAATAATATTAAAATATCAAGAGGCTTGCCAATAATCCAACAAAGCAATCGCCTTAATTTAACCTGAATGAAAAGCCCTGTTGTGACAACTCGAGTCCCTCCCTGCATGACTGTGATGGCCTCTCCATCTTAAATACAGCACAGGAGCAGCTTTGAGTGGGTGGTGTGGTAATGCATTCTGTTACCCCCCCCCCCTCCCCTGCTGAGCTGAACCGTTGAGCCCGGCCTATTCACCGGCTCCTCATATGGAAAAAGGAAAGATAAACACTCCGACTCTGAATGGTCAGAAGGTGTGAAAAGCACTGAGGGACACGCATCTTATCGCACACGCGCTGTTTTATCAGTTGAGTGTCTCTGGTCACATAATATTTGTGTTTATGTTCTCGGTTACAGCCCATTCAGTTGCCCTTCCCATTCATCGCACACATTTTTTGACAAACCTGTCTGAGCTTTGATTGTCATGAACACAATCGGACCCTGCTTAGACACGCAGGTCCGGCTACACAAATGTTATACATATTTCATGCCGCATCACGCTTATCTGACAAAGGGAGTTTTTTTTTGTGAATTGAAATCCTGCCTCACCTTTCATTACACGCCAAAAGTCTCCGGCCTACGGTCGGACGGGCTCCATGTTTTATTCATGGTCCTCTGAACATCTGCTTGTCCGGATGTCAAAAATCATCAGGCTCCCCGGGGAGTCCTGCCTGACTGCTTGTAAATGAACTCCGAAGTGGAGACTCAAAGCAACCTGTCAGGACTCTCCACCAACACCAGCCGAGGTGAGCCGAGCAACTACAAGATCTTCTGCTGGCAAAGAGCGGTGTGAGTCAACTTTGCACCCATTTTTAAAACAGAATTTTTTTTTTTTTAAAAGAGGCGCACTGATTAATTTGGTGCAATGCTGTGAAAAGCTTTCTGGTGCACAGCTTCTTGCTTGGCTCCCCACAGCTTTCGGCGCATTTTGACACTGCTGTTCTCTCCGGCTCCTGGTCGGCACGTCTCCCTGAGTCACTGGAGGCTCGAGCCAAGTGCAGGAGAAGAGCCTGACCACTAACAAGTGCTCAGTGACTCACAGCCGCCACAGTATGTCCCGTCGTGTCTCACTGGGAGCATGCGTGCGTGTCTTTATGTGCCATATATTTCTATTTATCGCTTTACACCAATCCCACAGAAAATGTGTTGTCTATAAGGAATGATAATATTTCAAAATCACACGCGGTGGCCCCATAAACTGCTGTCAGCTGTGGCAAAAATCTGTGAATGGAACTAAACGAGAAGGAAGTGACACATTTATTTATTTTTTAAACTTGGATTTAGAGATTTTTCTCTGAGGCTTCCTTAATTATTAGTATCAATTGTTTTCTCTTCTTACAAACTTTCATTATATTCTTTTTTTGGTTTTTGCAATTCATCACATTCATTCCATCCGCAGGCTTCGGTTAACACTAGTTTCTATTTAGAAAAAACAGTAGACCGACTCTGACATCACCAGTCAAACTGTTGCCCATACGCTCGCCTTGTTGAATGAGCAATTAATCCAACTATTTTATGGCAAAATTCCACCTTCAACAGGAATAAGCGTTTCTAACTTGTCCTTTTTACGACAGATAGCAAAGGTTGTGATGTTTCATCAAAAATTACATTATTAGTTTACTTTAAATTTCAGTTAAAAGGAATACCACAACATGTGATTTCTCTTAATTGATTATGTGGAACTTTTCTGTTCTTAAGCAAACATCTTATCCTCTCTTTGTCCTATAAGTTCCACCTATTTTTTGATTTAATTAGAGAAGTCACCTTGGTTTTGAATCATTTATCATTTGTCCTTGACATGAATGTAAATACGTGTTTACATTTTGACCACTTCTTCTCATACAACTCATTGTTTGTTGATTTCTACCCCCCTTAACTCTCTGTCTCAATAAGAGTTTCCACAATTCTGTGGCAGTTTCTTGGGAGCACGATTCAGTTGCTTTTGTGACTTTCACAGAATCTCATTCTGGTTGCAATCAAAGCCTCGATGCTCCCAAACAAACAAGGCTATCTGTTTCCTTCCTCTCCATCTATCTCTCCACCTTGCGGCGACGTGCCACCGACACGGAGTGACAGCCTCTGCATTCGTGAGCACATCATCATCTGCCCCCCCTCGCCAAGAATTAGCCCTTCATCGCTCAAGCGTACAAAGGCCACTTTGCGAAGGTTTTATGTGGACAGGACAATTTGTTTTAAATCTTTGAAAATCAACGGATTACTTCAGTCATTTTACAAGTAATTGAACATTCAGTTATGAAGTTGACAAAAACTATGACAGGATTAAGAAAAAAAAATGTTCAATGCCGTTTAACTTACCGCTCAATTAATTAAGTGATCTTACCCTATTTGCCATAGAAATGTCTCAGCATTTAATCATTTTATCGGTATTATTGTGCGAAGTGATCCTTCACTGCCAGCTTCCTAGTCACTCCCTCCCCTCTTGCAGTGGCTCTATAGATTTCTTTTTCCAAGTGATAAATTGGACACTAGGAGCCACTGAGGTGTGACCAGGTGGCAACAGAGTGCAGCCTTTTTTTTGTCCTTAATGGCCCTAATTAAGCTCTAAGACATTCAGACCTGTGTGGGTGAGTTCTAATAACATGTTTTGGGATGTAACACTACCGGCATCAATATAGAAAAAGTAAAACCTCGTTGAGAAGGTGTGAAGTAGCTCCGTGACCCCACAAACAAATGCACAGAATAAATAAAGCAGTCACGTTTCGGAGATTTGAAGTTGCAACAGTGTTTGAATATGTTCCACCTCTCTCTCTCTCTGTCTGTCTGTCTCTCTCTCTTTTGATTGAAGAAGTGGAAGGATTCTACCCCATCCATCACCTCCACCCCTCCCCTCACTCTCCAAATCACAAGCGGGCGACGGTTCGTTTCCAGCCCATTCTCTCCCGTGGCAGCGTGTTGGGAAGAAACATTTAACGCAGATTTTATGTTTTTTTGCTCTCAGATGATACTTTGTTGTTGTTTTTGTTGTTGATCGAGCAGCGAGAAACTGGAGATGAATCAATCGGGCGGATGCGGCCAACGCGTAAAAGTTGTGGATGGTCACTTCTTCGCGTAAACATTTGAAGGATTATTTCATCTCCAAAAGTTGCGGCGCAAAACAAGAGCGGGTTAAATTCTTCCCTTTGCAACAATATCGCCCCGCAATCAGGCTGGAAGACCATCGGATCCGGAGAACACAGCGAATCCGCAGAGCGCAGATGATCGCAACTGGGGTTTGTGGTGTCGCGCTGGTGCTGGTGTTGGTGGTTCTGATCCCGGTTGTTGTGAACAGCGCCGGGAACCCTGCCCGCTACGAGATGCTCGGCTCCTGTCAAATGGTGTGCGACTCCCACGGCACCGCGACCACCGCCACGGCCACGGCCAAGGCATCCAACCCGGTCAAAGACAACCGCCTGGTTCAGTCTCTCCCAACCTTCATCCAGGGTCCCAAAGGAGAGCCGGGGCGCGTCGGCAGGATGGGTCAGAGGGGTCCGGTTGGCGAACCCGGGCCACCTGGACCCGCCGGTCCGCCCGGTGAGAGGGGGGCACCGGGTCCACCTGGATCCCCAGGCGCAAATGGGCCCAACGGTGCCATCAGCGCTGCCACTTACAACACCATCCCTCGCATCGCGTTCTACGCCGGACTGAAGAAGCAGCACGAGGGTTATGAGGTGCTGAAGTTCGACGACGTAGTCACGAATCTGGGCAACCACTATGACCCCTCTTCGGGAAAATTCACCTGCTCAATACCGGGGATCTACTTCTTTGTTTACCATGTGCTGATGCGGGGCGGAGATGGAACCAGCATGTGGGCCGACCTCTGCAAGAACAACCAGGTAGGACGCTTCCGGAGATGTTCACGCATCAATATTTGCATTTGTTTTGAGCTTTGCTCTTAAGTGTCATAATGACTACGCGTGAAAAGAGAACGCGCACCGATGAATAAACGCGTGTACCTGTCGCCAGTTTTTACGCGCGGTTTCACCAGGAAACTATCCACTTCCCCGACAGTCAGCGGAGCTGTCCCGAGGGGGGGGGGGGGGGGGGGGGGGTGAGGCCAATTAAACCGCCTTCACCGTCGCAGCTGTCCGCGCCTCTGATTTTGAGAAGCAAGGCACGTTTCACGAGCAGACATGTCCGTTTTTTTCTCCCTTGCCTTCCAGGTGAGAGCCAGCGCCATCGCGCAGGACGCCGATCAGAACTACGACTACGCCAGCAACAGCGCGGTCCTGCACCTGGAGCCCGGGGACGAGATTTACATCAAGCTGGACGGCGGGAAGGCGCACGGGGGGAACAACAACAAGTACAGCACCTTCTCCGGCTTCATGCTGTACGCCGACTGAGACGCGGGAGGTCCGCCGTGCGTAAAACTCGCTCCACCGCTTTCCATGTCAGTCGGATTATTGGGGAGGAAGAGCTCACCATTTACATGTTGCAGAAGAGCTGAAAGGACCTCATGCGGGGGAAAAAAAGAAACCCTCTACTTTACCAAAACTCGATAATGAATGTTAAAAGTGAGAAATGTAACCTTGTCCGATTGATTAAACCGATTAGCTTTACTAATTATGTAAACATGTTCTGCTGTGGCAACATACCGTTTGTGGACTGAACGTTCAATGAATTCACCTCCAGCGCAAAAAGTATACTCACATAATCACCGCACAGAGTGTAGTTAGTCCACGTGTGCTTTATTTGCTGAAATACATTCGTTGCGTTTTGAGTGAAAAATGTTAAAAGTCGTAGTGATGCATGATTATGTAAAAACAACATTTCAAATGTAAAAACACTGTAAAGGGCCGTTCTGATGTCCATATTGAAGCACTGTCTAAACGTCATCATATATAACTATTGCCCCTGGTTGGGGGCAACAGGGTGGCGTCATCCACCATCCGCAAAGCGGACGGTCACACTGACAGAAATGTTCCCTTAATTGTGACTGATGATTGTCAAGCCTGTCATGCTGTGTGTAAAATACCACTGAAAAATAAATCCTCGGGCTCACTTTTGAATCCTCTCAGGAGATCGATCAAAGTTACGCAGTCCTTGGCGGAGGGCGGTCACGCGATCGGCGCGCCATCGATCGCGCGGTGGAGCCCGCCTGTGAGGCCACCTGTTCCCAGGTGAGAGGAGAACGTGTCCTTCACCCGGTCCGCCTCCCGTCGGCGGCTGGACACCCGCCGAGAGGGCGACAGGACGACTCATCCCACACGCAGCAGAGCGGCATACTGATGACTCGCACGCTCATCACCTCCATCCCATAAAGAGCAGGCCGCGCCGAAAGGCAAAGCAACAACATAAAAAAAAAATGAAATAGCGCCGTATTTGCGAGTATCTGTTTTGAATTCCTTTACGAAGGCTGGAAAGGAAGGATTTTTATGTGTCATGAATGAGGACAAGTATCGCTGTATTATTTACTTACAAAGTGAATAATATAATCCCAAATATGAAATCTTTTAACTACCGAGGGCCTCTGTAAAAACGTAGATGCATCTATGTTCCATTGGGAAGACAAACATTGGCATTAAGGACAAATTAGTAGTTCAATGGTCCGAAAGCAAATTTCTAAATGAGTTTGTCTGATTAATGCAACAAGCTTCAGGTGTTCAATTATCACCTGAAGATAAAATAATGGCAACATCAAAACGCCGTCCTCGGGTCGCTCTTTCTGCTTCATTTGAAGGTCAACCAGCGCTTGGGGTTGTCGATGAGGATCTGATCCACTTGCTGCTGCGAGATGCCCCTCATCAGCATCTTCGGCACGATGTTCCTCAGGATGTGCGAGTAGCCGTGGCCGCCGTACTTGGTGAGGCGGTTCTTGGTGTGGATGTCGTGCGCGACCAATACCTTGTCGCCGTAGCCCTCCTTCACCAGGAACGCCAAGCTGGGGGCGGGGGGGAGCAAAATAAAAAGGGGCTTTAAACAGGGACAACCCGTGTGTGCCAGCTGTGGGGTAGAGGACACACTTTCAATACCAGTTTTCTTTCCTTTTTTTATGTACGCAGACTAAAATGTGGCCGTTCATTCATCACCGCTCCGTCCTCTCGAGTGGGAGATTAGTGCGTCGCGCTTTGATACCCGAAAAAGACCCCGACCAGGGTTCCTCACCACTTCACTCTCTGGCTGTCACTGGGCATGTCCACCTCCAGGTCGTACGGGTAGTTCAGCATCTCCGTTCCAAACAGGTCGTACTCCAGGTAGCTCCCCAGCTTCGCAAACTCAAGCAGTTCCCCCTCATCAAATATGGTCCTTCAGGAAGAGAAGAAAGAGTTCATTTAGTGGAGTGAGATGTATGCGGCATTTCACAGATTGTCGTTAATCTCCATTTCACCTTTCCCCTGCTAACTTTAACAATTACGGATAATCTGAATACACGCTGATGCATTTCCTCAACTTGGCGGGAATTTAAAATAATGTTTTTTATTTAAATGCGAGCCTCCTTTTAGCTCTCCGTGCAGTCACTGACAACATGACTGTGTGTGGGAAAATGATGGATTGTAATTTGCCAGGGAAGAGCACGGGAAGCAGCGAAGCTCACGGTTACCCTTCGTTCCTCCCGATGTAACTGCGTCAGGGGACGTCGCTCACCTGTCCAGGTGCGACATGACCGTTTTGCCGATGTCACCACCTGCCTCCTGGAGAATCCGGACGACCTCGGCCGGAGCGCCGGGATTCCTTCCGGGGTGGATGATGACGGGGCAGCCGAGCTGAGCCTGAGCGTGGGCGGTGGCCCTCAGCACCTTGGTCTCGCTCTCCGTGATGGGCCAGCCGGTGCCGATCTCTCCGATCACGCCGCAGCGGATGTCCGTGCCGTCGGCGCCGTGAAGCACCTCGCCGACGATGACGTCTGTGAGCTGACGGGCAAGAAAATGAGCAGAAATTAGGATGTTCTTCCTGTCTCATGACCAGTACCGGGGCCCCGCACGCCGGACGCGGACCGCGGCTCACCTTCTCCACGCTCATCCTCTTGGTGGCCTCAGTGTGGGTGCAGTCCACGTAGTAGCCTGCCCCCGCCACGATGTGGACCCCGGTGTCCACGGCCAGCTGCTTGAGGGTGGGCAGGTCTCGGTCGATGCCCGTGGTGGTGTTCTCCACTACGGCGCCTCCGCCGGCCTTCCTGTAGGCCAGCAGCTCGTCCCGCACGGCGTCGGTCTCCTGCTGCAGCAGCAGGTTCTCGTGGCAGCTGTAGGGGTTCTGCCTCAGCCAGTGCATGTGCCGCATCTGGAACGGGTTCTCTGCAACCGCCTCGTCGCCCGCAGGAGGGGGGAAGTAGCAGCACTCAAAGGTCATGGTCAGGTGCTCGTGGGTCATGGTTCGGCCCAGCTGGCCCGGATCCACCAGACCCAGGACCGTCTGGACTTTCCCACTCAACTGTGACATGATTGGCGTTCAGGGGCTTCCAACAACCTTAAACACATATTGATAATTGATGTCAATGAGACACGTTTCGTCACTGATCTACAGAAGGTAGTGTGTTTGCATGAAACAACGCTTTGACTCATTGACCAGGGTGACGTCACGCTGCACGCAGACGACGCACCTTTGGACCGCAGACCCAGAGTCGCTGGCTAAAACTTCACGTGACTTCGTTCAAATCAACCGAATGCAACGTGCAGATAACTTAACCTTCACCGACTTGCTTCCTTAAATGTATCTGAAGTGTTAAGAGAGAGACAGATAAATGGCTGACCTTGTTTCCGATCGCTTCTGTTCCCCCCGACAGGCAGCACAACTCGGCAAATCTTCCTGTTTACAGATTAGAGGAGAAGAAAAAAACTCAGCGAGAAGTGGGAAACATCGCGAGAGATCACGCGACTACAGTTCCGCCGGCCGGAGGAGCAAAATTCATTGTGAGAATTGGGAGGCGCGGGGGTATCTATGCATGCATTTTTAAAAATGATCGTTTTAGCTGACACAAACTAGAATTGTCCAAAGATAAAATTCGATGCATATTATGGAAAACAACCTTCTTATTTAATTTGATGTAAATTAGTTTAATTCAACACACGACACAAATCCAAACAATTCGCAAATAAATAGCAGAAGAACACCCTTTTGGTTAGTGGTAAAAAAGAAAAGAAAATGCCGCTAGTTCTTAGTAAAAGGGTTCTACAAGAAACCATAAAGTAAGGACTCTGTTGTAATTGATAAAAAGGTTGATATCTTTTGCTGTGCAGTTTCAGAGGTGCATTTTCTCTGCCTCCCAGATGAGAGCTAGTGGCAGTGAAATGTATTCTTGTCGGATTGATTAGTGTCACTATTGCACTCTGAGCGAACTTTTCAGCTTTACTTATTATTATTATTATGTAAACATGTTCTGCTGTGGCAACTGTAGGATATTAGAAATAAACTGACGACCCGGTTCATAAAATTTATAAAATGCATATAGTGTACACCAGAATACAGCCATGATTCTGAAACTGTGTAATCAATAAAGTAATGACAATATTGTAAAACCACTGTAATTCTGCAACTGTAATAGAATAATATCAATGTACAGTTATGATTGTATTTAATGTAATGTAATCAACTGGAATGCATGCATGTAATACTTGAACAACAACTGATATTGACTAAGGGCCATCCGAAATCCGAGTTACATTGAACTCACCAGAAGACCACTCCCAGAGGTGTGGACACTAACTTTCACACCTTTAAGCATTGTTATAAATACCTGTAGGAACCATTGTTCTGGAGTCCACTGGTGGAGGCGACAGACGGGCACTATGGGGGGTCAAAAGACTGACCTGGGGCCTGTTGGCTGCTGAGACCAGCGGCTCCTCAGCTGAGATGTTCTTTTTACCACAACACCATCTCTTTTATTAAATACATTTGATTTAACCTTTTGATCTGCGATGACCTCTGTCCGTCCGGCGTTTCTTCATTTTTGAACACAACACAACATACTGACTGAATGTTTAATGAATTGACCGCCAGCTGTTTGATATGGAGGCAAAAAGTACACAGATTTTATGTGTCACGAATGAGACTAAAACAAGAATCCTAATCAGAGGCGCTGTGATTGTGAGGAGCTCCTCCCTATTATTTGCTTACAAAGTGGATAATATAATCCGAAATATAATAATTCAAGTTTTAAATACCAAGAGCCTCTTTAAAACCTCTTTCAGCTGGAGAAGACAACAGCCTTATGTTCCATTGGAAAGACAAAACTTGGCATTGAGGACAAATTAATGTAGTTCATTGGTCCGAAAGCAAATTTCTAAATGAGTTTGTCTGATTAATGCAACGAGCTTCAGGTGTTCAATTATCACCTGAAGATAAAATAATGGCAACATCAAAACGCCGTCCTCGGGTCGCTCTTTCTGCTTCATTTGAAGGTCAACCAGCGCTTGGGGTTGTCGATGAGGATCTGATCCACTTGCTGCTGCGAGATGCCCCTCATCAGCATCTTCGGCACGATGTTCCTCAGGATGTGCGAGTAGCCGTGGCCGCCGTACTTGGTGAGGCGGTTCTTGGTGTGGATGTCGTGTGCGACCAATACCTTGTCGCCGTAGCCCTCCTTCACCAGGAACGCCAAGCTGGGGGGGGGGGGGAGCAAAATAAAAAAAGGGGCTTTAAACAGGGACAACCCGTGTGCCAGTTGGCCTTCATAAGTCGTGAAACCTTTTTCACGTGATGAAGGAATGTGGTTGTTCATTCATCACTCCTCCGTCCACTGAAGTGGGAGTTTAGTGTCACAGTTTGTGAGGTCAACGCGCAAATAAAGTGTCATGTGAGGACGCACCAACAATACGTATGTAAATTACAAAAGACATCAGGGTTCCTCACCACTTCACTCTCTGGCTGTCACTGGGCATGTCCACCTCCGGGTCGAACGGGTAGTTCAGCATCTCCGTTCCAAACAGGTCGTACTCCAGGTAACTCCCCAACTTCGCAAACTCAAGCAGTTCCCCCTCATCAAATATGGTCCTTCAGGAAGAGAAGAAAGAGTTCATTTACTGGAGTGTGATGTATTTGTATTGTATTTGTATCTATTTCACAGGAATGGATCTACCGGCTGCTTTTTTTATACATTATATATATATGAACTAAAACGGTAGAAAATAGCTTGTGAATCAATATGATTAATAAAAAAATCACATTTTACATCCCCTTACATTCAAAAGTAATCTTTCTTACTGATCCCAGCAGTTTTCAGCAGCGGTGCTGAAGGAGGAGACATGACGGAAAGTCAGCATCTTGTGCAGTGGATTCTCTTAAAAAAGAGCGATGCTGGAGGACCAACGAGAGACCAGAGTTGCACCAACACAGCTTGTGCCCAAAAGATGAGCTGTGAGCTGTTTGGAGGGTTTTAATTTTAAAATTACCCCGCGTAAATTGGCGTTAGATCAGAAAACAATTTTTTGCAAAGTTGGTCGAGGCCTCTGGTGGCAACACTAGCAGCAACAACAGCTAACACGCTAACAAGCTAACACGGTAACACGCTAACTCGCCAGTCAGTTGCCAGCGGTGAATCAGGTAGCCAGCGGTCCTTTTTGGGGTTAATGAATGAATGTGTTTACTTGAAAAAAACAGATGTTCACAGCTCGTTTTTAGCTGGCCAGCTGCGAGTGAACGGCTAACAACTTGTGCCTAAGTTGCTGGCTCACCGTCAATGACCTTGATATACCAGGATACCGTCAGAATCTTATAAAATACCTGGTAATGAATTTGCGCCATACCCCACAGACCTAACACTGATGCATTTACACAATTTGGTGGGGAATTTAAATAAAGTTTTTGTTCATATACGGTTCCCCTCTACACCTACGAATGCAGCATCTGAGAAAATGACTGTACGAGGGAAGGCCTGCACGAGCAACATGAAGCCAAATCCATGGCCAAATCCAAAGCCATGGGCCACATCTACTAGCTCTGACTGGTTCCCCTCACTAGCAAACAAGACAAGGTACTTGAACTCCTTCACTTGGGGTAAGGACACATTTCCTACCCGGAGTCCTTCGGTTTCCTGCTGAGAACCATGGCCTCAGATTTAGAGGTGCTAATCCTCATCCCAACCGCCTCACGCTGGGCTGCGAACCGCTCCAGTGAGAGTTGGAGGTCACAGACAGAAGATGCCATCAGGACCACATAATCTCCAAAAAGCCGCAATGAAATCCGCAGCCCCCCAATCTATAGACCCTCCTCCCCCCAACCACGCCTCGATATCCGGTCCATGAAAACCACAAACAAGATTGGTGACAAGGCGCAGCCCTGGCGAAGGCCAACCCCCACCGGAAACGCCTACGACTTACTGCCGAGCACCCGAACACAGCTTCGCTTTGGGCGTACAGGGATTGGATGGCCCCAAGCAAGGACCCCCTCACCCGCACTCCCGCAGCACCTCCCACATTATCTCTCGGGGGACCCGGTCAGGTCCACAAAACACATGCAGACTGGATGAGCATACTCCCAAGCCCCCTCCATGATTCTTGAAAGAGTAAAGAGCTGTTCTGTCATTCCACGACCAGGACAAAAATCGCATTGTTACTCTTCAATCCTTGGTTTGACTGTCGGCCGAACCCTCCTTTCCAGCCCCTTGGAGTTTTGTTCAGTAATGGAAAATATAAATGCCAGGGCATTTGGGTCAGGAATTAGCGAGGCTCACGGGTAAGGTCGCCCTAAAGTTGATGTCCAACAGCCTTTTTACGCTAAAATAAAAAGTATTCTGATGGAACTGCATCTCACCTGTCCAGGTGCGACATGACCGTTTTGCCGATGTCACCACCTGCCTCCTGGAGAATCCGGACGACCTCGGTTGGAGCGCCGGGATTCCTTCCGGGGTGGATGATGACGGGGCAGCCGAGCTGAGCCTGAGCGTGGGCAGTGGCCCTCAGCACCTTGGTCTCGCTCTCCGTGATGGGCCAGCCGGTGCCGATCTCTCCCATCACGCCGCAGCGGATGTCCGTGCCGTCGGCGCCGTGAAGCACCTCGCCGACGATGACGTCTGTGAGCTGACGGGCAAAAAATTAGCTCTCCGTAATGACCATTAAACAACATTAGTGCAGTCGAAATGTCTTTTTTGGCCTTTTTGGTTCCGTCTCTTCAACAGGCCTCGACGAACATGAACCGAGCACGTTAGGTTTGAGTGTTAATATCTAAACATCCGTGAAGATTACGTAAAAACTGTCAGAAAGCAGGATGTTCTTCCTGTCTCATGACCAGTACCGGGGCCCTGCACGCGGACGCGGACCGCGGCTCACCTTCTCCACGCTCATCCTCTTGGTGGCCTCAGTGTGGGTGCAGTCCACGTAGTAGCCTGCCCCCGCCACGATGTGGACCCCGGTGTCCACGGCCAGCTGCTTGAGGGTGGGCAGGTCTCGGCCGATGCCCGTGGTGGTGTTCTCCACTACGGCGCCTCCGCCGGCCTTCCTGTAGGCCAGCAGCTCGTCCCGCACGGCGTCGGTCTCCTGCTGCAGCAGCAGGTTCTCGTGGCAGCTGTAGGGGTTCTGCCTCAGCCAGTGCATGTGCCGCATCTGGAACGGGTTCTCTGCAACCGCCTCGTCGCCCGCAGGAGGGGGGAAGTAGCAGCACTCACCGGTCACGGTCAGGTGCTCGTGGGTCATGGTTCGGCCCAGCTGGCCCGGATCCACCAGACCCAGGACCGTCTGGACTTTCCCACTCAACTGTGACATGATTGGCGTTCAGGGGCCCTAACCCTAACAACCTTAAACACATATTGATAATTGATGTCAATGAGACACGCTTCGTCACTGATCTACAGAAGGTAGTGTGTTTGCATGAAACAACGCTTTGACTCATTGACCTTTGGACCACAGACCCAGAGTCGCTGGCTAAAACCTCACGTGACCTTGTTCAAATCAACCGAAAACAACGCGCAGTGAACTTTACCTTCACCGACTTGCATTCTGAAATACAGATAAATGGCTGACCTTGTTTCCAATCGCTGCTGTCCGACAGCCAGCCAAACTTTGCAAATCTCTGTTTTCAGATTGGAGGAGCAAAAAAATAAAGAAAACAGTGAGAAGTGGGAAACATCGCGAGAGATCACGGGACTACAGTTCCGCCGGCCCTTAGGAGCAACATTGACTATGGGAGTTAGGGAATAAAATTGGGGATAAAATTGGGGGCCCGTGACACTAAAGCCTTCCTATTTACTGTTAAGTAAATTACTTTATTTCCACACATTGCAACTAATGCAAACAATATGTGAATAAATAGCCCTTTTAGTTAGTGGGAACAAAAATTAAATGTCACTAGTTCATTATTAAAGAAACCATAAAGTAATCACCTTGTAAATGTTGAATTGTAATTAATTTATTAGTTTTTCAGAGGTCCGAGGTCAACATTGAAACATTTCATCATTAATGACTTATAATTGGTCTAAAACATTAGTATATGATTCCGTTACCATTTCTAAAGCCAACATACACATATTCAATTCGGCCATAATATAACTGCAACCAGTTTGAAGCTGTAGTTTAGGTGCACATGGTGACGCATGATTTGAGGGACAGACTGTGACTCTCTTGTTTCTCGCTCCGCGCTCGGCAGATGGACCCAACGGCGACATCTGTTCTGCCGTTGCGTGGAGCTGCCCCCTGAACTGCCATCCACATGCGCAGGCCATTTTATGGCAGAACAACAACTCTGTGGATGAGACCAACAGCCGAAAAGTTCATGATCAACGGTGGTTGCGTTTTTAGGTTGGGCCCAAACGCAGTGGCCTCTCAGCCTATTTCTTCTCAAGTGGCTGCAACTAATGGAAGAAAAAACAAGGCGCAAAATGAATTTACCAACACAAAATCTACCACTTTATGGTAAACTAGCTGCTGGTGTGCCATCAAACTGCAGGGTACCTCATTAGTGACGACAGAACATCTTGTTCATTTGTATGGCTGACGTGCTTCAGACAAACGTGACCACGGGGAGTCATCGATGAGAAGGATGACTTAAATCCCCCTCCCACATGAGGGCCGACCTCCTGCGACACAGCTCAGACCTGGACACTGATGCATGGGACTCCTTACCATTAATCCCCACACATTTCAATTGTAAATGTATTGAAAGCTCGGCCTCTTTGCCCAAAAGGAACCACTGATCTTCCTCCACAAAGCATTTTCTTTGCATTTCTAAACGTTTGCATTTTTGCAAATATCTTTTTTTGCGAGAACATACTCCGTCAAGGCCGGCGATGTTTGGTAGACATGCAGCCTGGATGTCAGTGTGAATGCCGGAGAGGCCTGCGAGGAGCTGCTGGTTGGGCACAGCGTGGTTGTCTGGTGCCCTCTGTAGACGGAGACGAGGACACGCCGCTTCGATGTGGCAGTAGAACGTCAGCTCTTTCAAATGGTGGAGGAACTATTTGTACCTTAATTAAATGTCATGATAAACAATGTTAAAAAAAAAGTCTGACTAACTTGGAACGTGGAATGAAAAGAAAATACTCAAGTAAAAGTACAGTTCTCAAGTAAATGTACTTGGTAAACTCCATGAATGGGAGCAAAAGACATCAGTGGACTGTGTTGTTCCGCTTGTTGTTCTGCTCTTTTATATATAATGTAAACGCTGGTCAGGCTGGTCCCAGCCTCACGCATTGAGCATCATCAGGCTCGTCTGTTTCAAATTCGGTTTGTTTCGGTGATTTAATGAACCATGAGGACAATGGAGCCGCGGTGGATTGAAACTCCCACCTTTAATAACTGTAGCAGTTAAATGGAGCCGCATGATGTCGATGGAGAAAAAAAATTGGATTAAAGTTCTGCTTCAATCCCCGTTTGATACAGTTGAAGTTTGGGAGCTGTGGAGTTCTGAACCTCTGATCTACCCTCGCCCCATCTGAGACGAGACGCCCTAAAAAGTCGACTGGCCCTAACAGAGCGCGTCAAGTAACTCTCCTGTGACTACCACCTCGTTCACCCTGCGATTCAACTGATGAGCCGGGGAGGCCTTCATTAGCGCGCCGCACCTACCACATGCTGTTTACCGACCCCTCGACCTCACATTACGATCCCTGCAGGCCGCTTAATGACTCGTGTGTGTGTGTGTGTGTGTGTGTGTGTGTGTTTGCATGCGTAGACCATGCGGTCCGGGACTCTGATGGATTTCTCGCTCTCTAAACCCTTTTTCCACATTTCTTTGAAAAGTCCTCCCAGGTCTCTTGTGTACAAACAAGGTTTATACTTCTGTATTCAAGTAAAGCCATGATCATTTCCCCCTTAACCTAAATGCTGTGCTGCATTTGTGCTGGGATCGTTTGTGTTGTTTTGTGTCAGTTTACATCATCAACCACGCTTCACACTTTAACGGTGTTAAAGGGAAATAACGCTTCAGCCCAAAAAGTGTGGTCATTTTTAGCTGATCTTGATCTAATTAATGCCAAAGGTAATGCTATGATATTAAAAATGCATGCAAGGTAATTGTGCTAAAATGCCGTATTTGCAGTTTTATCCACACACCGTTGGGGCGATTACCATGTGGGTCTGGTGGTGCTGGTGGTGTTGTCGTTGTCAGCATTGAATGTTCCTATTGATTTTTGTGCTGATAGACGGAGACAGAGAAAGACAGAGAGAGACAGAGAGGCAGACCAATAAAGAAGGGTTCAAACACATTTACAGGCTTGGACAGGAAATTGCTTTGGGAAATGAAGTTATAACGTCATAAGATGTGATCATATATAGAGTGGGGTCGTCGTGGCGCAGGGGGTAGAGGGGATGCGCTGGGAACTGCAAGATTGGTGGTTCGAGTCCCTGCTGCCCCATGTCTCAAGTTGAAGTGTCCCTGAGCAAGACACCTGACCCCCAATTGCTCCCTGGGCAAAATGTAAAAAAGCCATGGGTTTACATTGTAATGTAAGTCGCTTTGGATGACCTGTAATGTCTGCACGCCACCGATGCTCCTCCAGCTACCAGCACACGTCCCACATCAGTGCTCCTCCCCCGGTCACAGAGGTCCTACTCCCCCCCTCTGCAGCACAATTACAAATAACAGGGATACAGATTACCTACTTGTTAAATATACTGTCAAGTTGTATTTAGTGTCTATTATCAGGAGATTTTATCCGTTATGTCGAACATTTTCTTCAAATATTATACAGTGCAGTGAACTTTATTATGGGTTCCAGTTGACATTAACATCATGTCAACTATGTCATAAAACATTAACTGCTGAAAGGTAAGATAAAAGATATTTTCTAAGAAGGCTAAAGGACGAGCATTTTTTTATTCAATCATTATTATTTTGAGTCATTTAAAAAAGTCATTTTCAAGCAAACTAATTAGCATCTCAATTTAAAATCACAGGTTTATTAAGAACAGAGAATATCTTTCATCAATCAACACATCATCTTGGGTTTTATGATAAACACGATGGGCTTTCAAAAATGTTACACCATGTTAAACTATTTTGGACACTTGTACATTCTTAAATCAGGTTGCTGGGTGGGCCCTCAGCCATGCTGTCCCCGGTTGAAGTGTCATGCAAATCGCTTTTCCACGCGTCCACATGACCGGCCAGCGGCCTCCAAGTTGCTCCTTCTCACGCAGTCTCCTATAAAAACCCTTTCCTGCAGAACCAGCCACACACTCCTGTGAGAACTCTGAAAAACACTCATCATGGCTGTGAGGACTCTGGCGGTGGCCTGCGCTCTCTTTATGGGAATGTGCATCGTTGCAAATAGTGCACCAGCTGATATGACACACGCCTTCTGCAAGATCATCTGGTAAGACGTCCTGCAGTTCTGATGAGTTAGATCTGTTTCTTGCAGCTGGTGTGAACGAAGGGGGATGTATGGTAACATGTAACGTAAGACAGCCCAAAAAGGTGCATGTGAATTGACCTTTTCTCCTCCCAGGTTGTTCGGACTGCAGTGTGATCAGGTCAACATGGCCATCGTGACGCAGATGAAAGCGATGGGCTCCTACAAGGTGAGGAACTTGAAGAGAATCTTTAATGGATTTTTATTTGGTGATTATTTCAAATTCGCCCCTTTTCCTTTTTCTGATTCAGCTGGGCCCCGTGACCGCGGCCTCAATCCAGGCCAACCACACCTCTGGAGTCGGCCAGATCGAGAGCGTGAACTTCAGCATGGTCTCCACAGCCATGAGCTTGGGCTGCCACGTAGAGGTGAGATGGAGGCCTTCCCATCCACCAAAATAATGCAAAATAAAGGGTTGTTTATAGATTTCATGTAAATTCCATTGCAAATTGTGGTGATGATGTTATTTTTTTGGGATGCTGTTCAGGGTTCATCTGTCTCTGCATTCTGGTTCAGCCTGCTGGACAACGGCACCAACTACTGTAACCTCCACAACGTCATACAAGGTGGGTGGTCTCCCCACGCCGACGAGGCACCTTAACGTGGACTTTATTTTTTAATCAATTAAATGGAATTGTATTTAAAATGTCCAGAATGATCTTCCACGAGGTTCTCTAAGCACATGTAACGGAGTGAAGTTAACCCTGTTTCTCCCTCCGTCGACGTCTTCCTGCGCAGGAAGTGGACTCACCAAAGCTCCGGGCTTCGTGGAGTTCACCAACGAGTGGCTCTGCCTGGGAGTCGGACTTTCTGCCTGCAAGTGATTTCCAGAATTCAGATGTGTGTTCGGTCATCGTTGGAGTTTCTGTTGTGTCTTACGGATAAAGAGAATGGATCTACACAATAAAAGCTGCATTTGTGTTTTTGCATCTTAAGTTCTGTAAATAAATCCTTTCTTCATTCAAGTTTGGACTAACGTTTGGTTTGTGTGATTTGAAGAGAACAGAAGAACAAAGTTACATTAAAAAAGTCAAAACAAATAGCGAGTTTAAAAATCTGCAGTATTTCTATTTGATTTTAATGAAGGAGTCAGATTTAAGTAAGGAGGGATTATTCACTCAAATGCACGATGCTTAACACATCTTTGTTCTTACACTAATTACAAATACATATAAATTATAGATATATTATAGATATTACAATGTGAAATACTGACATTGAACATGATTTACATTTTATTATTCTTGTTAATTTGAACAAAGGTGATTTTAGGTAATTCTAAATTATGATTTTTCACTATTCCTGCTTTTCTTTCCATGACGAGAAAACACACAATAAGGTTGGAGAATATACAGGGAAATTATACAATGCATGACTATACAGCACTAATACATTTGAATTTTCTTTACTGCTGGAGGTCAGAGAGAGAGAAACCTCAGCCCTACTGGTTCATATGAGTGAAAATATACATTTACTGACATATTATTTCCTCCCTCTGACTCAGCTGGTTGTGTTTTGTATAAGGAACACAACACTGGTAATGCTTTCTGAATAATTATTTATGTTTCTGTGTATGGTGATTCGGCACATGTTCCCAGTGTGTGTTGTTTTAATAATTTCCACACTGGGTTGCTTTAAAATATCAATACATTTTTTATGCCGTTATGAGCAGCAGGCTTCATGTGTGTGGTTCAGGGAGAGTAAAGAAATCTTTGAATGTTACAAATGTTACAAGTCACATGTTTCTTTCTATTTCTTTCACTGCTATTTGTACTGCTGTCTTCTACAGACTGTCGAGCTCCACTTTCAGTGTGTCCAGACAACTTAGAAAAGTCATCTGACTTGTGAATGACCGTGATGCAGAAAATAGAGTTTAAATGTGGGTGGAAAATGGCAGCGAATTAGTTATGGGATCATAAAAATGAGTCAGCATGAAAAGAATGCCGAGAGACCTTAAACATTATGTGAAAGGTTTGTCAAAAGGGCCCGTTAAGCAGATTGAAATAGCTGCCTAAAGATATGAGCATTGTCTCAGCAACTAAGTCCAGCGATATATAAAATATATATATATATATATATATATATATATATATATATATATATATATATATATTCATATATATGTATGTATAATTCATTATATGTGAAATTATATATCACATGTTTTTTTTTTTATGATGCGGTGTCTGAAAGTTAAGCATCAAAAGGAAGTCAGACTTTAACATTCGAAAGGAAAGGAAGTGCCTGCTGAGAGAATAAGTAAATAAGCTTAATATATAGTCAAATGATTTAATATTTAAATTAAATAAAGTTGTGACTATCAGTGGTTTCCAACACATTTACGACTCCAATACTCGGGTTGTGCGCACACATTGGCTTCAATTGTACATTTGGCTTATTTGTTTATTGTACATTAAACCTTCTGTCAACCTATATTTCTTTCTTTTTTAAATCAAATCAAATTAAAAAGCATCCAGTCAGACAAAGGGGAAGCCCATGCTGACGGGACGGATTGGCTTCCCTTGCATGCCGATTAGTACAAAACAGCACGCTGGTCATAAGTTCCATAAGTGACGGAGTCAGACAATCACCACAAGACACAGAAGTCACACCCTCGACCAAATCGATTTCAAGGATCTTCACCGGTGCTCGTGGCCGGCCCGGCATTTGTGTATAAATGAGCCTGGTTGGATATCCGTCAGCTACCTTCCCTCCTCCACACCAGCGCTCCGCAGGCCGACCACAAGCTGCTCCATTAAAACCATGAGGACTCTGCTGCTGGCCTCGGCCTTCCTTGCAGGGCTGTTTGGCTCTCTGGCCGCCGCCCCCACTCCTGAACCTGCTCCCAGTCCTTACCGGCCCTTCTGCAGGACACTGTGGTGAGTCGGATTTTGTCCTCATTGGCTGTTGGGTGTTTGAATTCAAGTCAACACGAGGAATGGTCCAGACATTTTTTACTTCTCTTTTTTTCTCCAGGCTTTTTGTGAGCCCCTGTGTTGAAGTCAGAACCGCACTCGTTGTACAGATTCAAGCCTTGAGCCAGTACGAGGTGACAACCGCTCGCCTGTGCATTTGAATAATGTGCACACGCGTATACATACATATTTGTTGCGACGATGTGTTGCTTTTCGTCCGTTGCAGCTCGTGTCGGTGAACCCCGTGCATATCGCAGCCAACCACACCTCTCCGGAAAGACCTCTGGGAGAGGACATCTCCTTCTCACTGAGCCCCACCGTACTCACCAACGGCTGCCGTGTGACCGTGAGTATCCATGACGATTTGGGTTCACAATCGTTGTGTTGTCCTACGGGTTTAAATGCAAACATATAGTAACACAAACCTTGTTCACTCGTTCTCTCACCAGGCAACGTCCAACTCCATTGGATTCGCCAGTCTTCTCGACGGTGGACTCAACTACTGCAACCTCCGCAACCTGCTGTCAGGTGAGTTCTGCGTCCTCTCACCACGTGAACGGCCTCCTGCAGGCGGGCTGCTGCAACGTCAAAGTCACAATTCATTTTGGATGATCAGTTTGGTACGTTGTAAATGAGTGAGCTGCTACTTTGCTCGATTCAAATCTAAAATGTAGACACACATTTGTTATACTGGATAAGGCCGGAACGTGGAACGATCTAACTTGCTCCTGTTGGTCGTTGTGAATGGATGATCTACAGCCACCGGCCTCTCCTCGAGACCGGGCTTCATGGAGATGACCAATGAATGGGCTTGCCTGGGCATCGGACTCGCCACCTGTAAAGTCTAGAGGAGCTCTAATGGTGAAATAACTTCACTAAATCATCTCATGATTCTCTGACATTTAAGTTGGAGAGCTTTGTTTTCCCCTCAGGTGCAGCTATATACGTGTGATATATAAAGTATTGTGAATGCACCCGGTCTATGGAGTGAAAATAAAAATGTAAAATTTGATTGTCGCCTTTGACGTGTATTTTTGGGTTCAAAGTGTGTTCTCAATCTCATTAATTATATAAATTACGCCACGTAAATAAAAGCACACTAAGAATTTAACTTCAGCACAATGCAAGCCAAACTATTTGGTATTATGTCACCTCCAGAACCAGAACATATTCAAAACAAATATCAGCCAGATAATAGAAGTCTGCTTTTGGCTCTGAGAGGGTGTCCTCTGTTTCTAATCGAGGACGCTGTGTCCTTCGCGTGTCCCTCACATTAAAGAATCAATCCTGTGATCTCATCCTCATCGTTTGCTTTTCATGTGGCTCCAAAGTCAAGGGAACAAAAGACCCGTTGTCTGTGAATAATTGATTCATTAAGTGATTTCTGCCTTTGTCTCACACACACAAAGATGTGAAACCACAGCTCCTGTTTATCCATCATAGTTGTAGCAACAGTGATGTTAAACCAATAAAAGAACAAAGAACAAAGAACAGACCGAATTTGTTCTGCATTTTACAACAATCTGTTTATTTAGTTAGTGTGTTATCAGCTGGTCTGGAGGTGGAATGATGCCGATCAGATAGAGATGTGCTGGACATAAATCTATTCCACGCTGTTTTTATTTAGAAACGCATAACTTAAAAGTAGCTCCCAATTCTCATCCTTTCCTTCCATATTAACTACAGATGAATTGTTAATGTTAATTACAGTACTTGTTTCATTTTTCATAAAATGTATGAATTTTTAAGGATATTTAAGTGGAGCAAAAATCTAGTAATATATATGCAAATGTTCATCTTAATAAAGGTCTAATAATGTAAAAATGTATTCGTGGTAACCGATTTTCTCCACCCCCAATGTTTAATTTCAGTCAATGTTGTTACATCTGTTCAACATTCATTAGTGGGGAGTTTATGATGCTTCAGATTGCTTTTTCTCTTGGGTTCAGATTGTTTACAGGGGAACTTTAATTTTCTGCCCCTTAAAGAAACGGGAGTGCACTCCCCCTTTAAACTCTCTTTGATTTGATTGATAGCGTCTGTCAATGTGTATTTGCCTAACAGTTAGCCTCAGGTGAGGGGAGGTTAAGGCTTAAGATCCTCCCTGATTGGCCGCAGACATCAGGTGACAGTGGGTAAAAGGTTGTGGAGGGCAGCACACTGGTTAGCCTTTGTTCTTTCACTCTCCTGGAAAAGGGCAAAATAAATATTGAAATAATATATTGGACCTTGGTATTTAGAGTTATGTTACCTCACATGACACGAGTGTCACATTGTGACAGGTGGCGCTCTGCTGAGCACAAACGAGGGTTATGCCGAACATCCAGAATTTTTTCCAGTGAACAGATTAAATTGTGTTGGCTAGGAAAGAAAATGACCATTAAATTCTAAACACATCTTTATTTGTCAATCAACGTCAACTTATTTTTTCTTTTACTTCTCATAGAGCACCAGTTCCCAGTAGACTGAAATAGAAAAGTAATACTGAGAATTATATTGAAAGATATTAAAAGTAAGTAACAAATGGTATTGCATGAAGTATAATAAAAAGAATATTGCACAATGAAATTGAAATACAATATTGCAAAATGTCAAAAAAGTAATAATGAGGTGAATTAGGAATTGTTTTGTTGTATAGTTTCTACGGCTGAACGTGCTCTAAAGGGACTTTAAAAACCATTAATATCACTATGGATCGGTGGGATTTATGTATATATTTGTATCTAAGATCAGTCTATTCAAATCAAGTCACTTAAATAGTAATCTGCATTCTGAATGTCGCTCACACACTCTAAAATGTTCATGACGAATTAAATGATTTCATGCAGGTCATTCTGTATTCATGCGGCCACTGTGACCTCTGACCTGTGAATGAATCCGGGGACGATTGTTCAAACTAGCAGGTAATTGAAGGACACGCTCACACATATGTACGCACGCGGTCTTATATATTTTCAGACTTTACAAAGATTGACATTCATTTCCTCTCGACTATCCTTGACTTTAACCATTTTTTCACTCTTATATGTAATTTAACTGTTATTTAGATGTGCAATGGTCCACTCTTTGTGCTAAAAACAAGGATTCCCCACAATGTGACAGTGTGATCTGATGAATGTGACCATGACCAGTAAAAAAAACACAAACACACTGCTAACAAGGACTCACACACATCAGAAATCAAGCTAAAATACATGAAACTCACACTTATCTTTACTCCTCATCTTTGTATGAGTTACTTTTAAAGCAGAGACAATTTTTACCTTTCATGCCTCGATCACTATTACAACAACTTCAGCCTCTGGACATTTATTTCCTCATATAGAGGAATCATATTGGGAGTAACACCATCCTGTCAATTTGAAATGATTCTTATTAAAAATAAAACATCACGAATGTGATGATTATCTTGCATATATATATATATAATGAATGAGGCCCCTAGTCTTTATTGGGGGAGTCCTGGCGATGTTGCAGCTTAGGGACTCATTAGTTCCCCCTGATAGATGCAACAGACGGAAGTCAATGGTTCTTCTGGAGCTGGTCTGAGGGCCGTTAGTCACGGACTGACAGGTATCAGGTGACCATCCGTCTTCGTGGCTGTTTAAGATGTGATCTGCTTTGCAGCAAAACACACAAAAAGGAATCGCACTCACGTGACTTCGTGGAATCAAACCACGGCGTTTTCTCCTCAGCTAGTAGCGTACTTGTCTTCCACTAAGAAGCTGACCTCTAAGCACCGTTAACCGCGACCTAATTCCTTTTTGGGAAATATTGGTGAGCATGGAAATTGCATTTACATGCCCCCCCCCACCAAGCTGTTGTCCACAGGGGCGGGATCTAATTGTTAGAATAAAGAAGGGCTCCTTAAAACACACCCAAGGCCTCAGCGCTCCAGGTGCAACCGCCATGGCATTCAGATCTCTCCTCATCACCTCGGCCTTGCTGGCCGCCGCCTCGGCCGCGGACCGGTCAGCTTGCAACGCAACATGGTAGTGTGTGGTAGAGATGTGCGACGTTGTTGTTGTTGTCGTCGTTTCAGGTCAAATGACTGAAGGGAATCCGTGGTGTTTCCCTCCTTTCTTGCAGGTTTCTGACGTTGCCCTGCGGCGAAGCGGCCGGTGCCCTGGTGAGCCAGGTCAAAGCTTGGCGCACAAACCAGTGCTACGGCAACCAGGAGAAATGCCAGTACGACCAACATTATAACCAACATTACCCTCTCCTAAAATCTCTGTGCTCTCCCTCCCCACAGGATTCTGTGGATGGTGGTTCTATCTGATGGTGGTTGCCTCTGCAGTGGTCCTGCTGTGCGCCTGGCTTACTACTCACAATTACTTGAATCATTTCTGTCATAGGAATTGCATGTATTATACATTGTTCATTCTGTACACATGGCATCCATTGTAGTCTGTCCATCCCGGGAGTGGGATCCCTCCTCCGACGTTCTCCCTAAGGTTTCTTCCCTTTTTTCCCTCTTGTAAGGGTTTTTTCATTTTTTGGGGAGTTTTTCCTGTGCCGATGGTGGGTTTCGGGGCAGAGGATGTCGTATGTGTACAGACTGTAAAGCCCTCTGAGGCAAATTTGTAATTTGCGATTCTGGGCTATACAAAATAAAATGACTTGACTTGACTTGACTTACGAGGTCGAGCACCTCGCCGTTGATTTCAGCGTTTAGCAGCCTGTTTCAGGATGATTCTTTTTCTGATTTATCCCAACGTGTGTGTGTGTTTTTTGTGTCTGTTGGACAACAAAGGAGTCCCCCGCAGCCCTTGAAATCAGGCGAACATCTCTCAGCACCCACGAAACCAACGAAATTGCCTTCGAGTTCACCCCACCTCTGCCGCACCCCTTCTGCAAAATCAGGGTAGGTTTGCTTCCGACCGAACACCAGCGCGTCAAACCAGCGCCTGTGACGCCTGGTGACATTGCTGTGGTTTGTTCCTGCTCAGGCCCGTTCCACAGCGACGTCCCGGGCCGCCGGCCGGCCAAACGACTACTGCCTACTCCACCATTTAATGACCGGTACGAGTTTACTTTTCTCTGCATTCTTAAAAGCGCTGTTTCAGTGGTGTTCAGGGGGGTTTGCCTAATGTTGTTTATGTGCTTTTTTAAAAATGTGTTCAACAAAAACAAAAAAAGGAAGTGGACTGACCCGTGCAGAAGGCTACGCAGAGACGTGCAATGAGGCGATGTGCCCCTCAAAGGCCTCGGCAACATGCGACGGTGAAGAATAAGTACTGCACGCTGAGTTTTTAAGTATCGACGCGACGGATTTTACTTTTAAACCCATGTGTCAAGTCTAGATCCAAACCACAGAATATAATTGAACCTTTTTGTATTGCTGAACCATCATATAACAGATGTATATTGTGCAAGAATAAACCCCAGGTTCCTGAATAAACACTTCTTCGGTGTGTCATCTCGACTGACTAATGTAACGCGTCTTCCGTTCGTCGCTTTTCCTCAAGGTGATAAAACTTGTGTCGTGTGTGAGATCAACGATACGAGGAGACACTCATTATGCACTTGTTTTATTTACACCACATGAATGACTTTAAAACAAAAATCTTCCGAGCAGACGATATACACTCTGTCTTTATGTACACGTTATGCATTGTGTTGTCAAACAGTTCGCCCTGGACTATTTACTGCATTTATCCCAAATGACTGCGAATGATTGAAAAACGTTCCCCCCGTCCACTCACACGCGGCTCTCCGGTGACGCCTGCGTAATTGTCTCTCTCCTTCATACGTCCTTTAAATTGGCCTTACTGCTTAGCAGCGCGTGTCATGGCAGACTGGAAAAAGCTTGGAGGAGTCCGGAGCGGTCGGCGCGCGATGCTGCCTCCTCACGCTCACGGCAAACCGCAGATACGAGTGTTAAAAACTGAAATATGTGACCTTTTCAAGTTTTTGTTTTACCAAAGATGGAAAAACTTCCCCTCCGTATCAACGGTGCTCTGCTGAGCCAGTATGACAGAAGGAGGAGGAAAGTCCCATAGGCTCTTCATCGACAGCTCCTTGCCCACAATGCAACGGCAGATCCGAGCTGCCGAGCACAGAAGATTAAATGCGGCAATAAATAAAGCAGCGCCTCGCCTCCCTGGCCGTGTTCAGTTCACCCTCACTGCCTTAAGGCCCTCATCACGGACACGCAAACCGACAAGACATGTGGCGCAGCGCCACAGCCGCAGGGCGTTTGCTTCCGCCTAAAAAAAATGACAACGTGCCGCGGGACGGGCCGGCGTTCCTTCCTTTGAAACGTGGAACCGGGGAGGGCCCGGCTGGACGCCGGTCGTTTCACAGCGGCTCACAAAAGATGGCGGTTCGCATCGACGCGTCCAACAGAAACGTGCAGCGCCGACCGCTGCAGCCATTTAAGCCGCAATGACTGAAGAGCACGAGAGTGTTGGAATGGTCCACGAAAGAATGACATCTTAGTTTAACAACGGCATGCATTGCCCTTAGAGTTTAAGTTTGTTTCCCCTTATGAATGATTACAAGATAAAACCAGAGCCGAACAAGTCGCAACCCAATCGATCGGGGCGCGAGCCATTTATCATCCTTGAGAATAACTGAAGGGTTATAGACATTTTTAAAATCCCTTTCCGTAATATGGCATGGCCTTCATGTCTGTATATATATATATATGGAAGGTTATGTCAGATATCCTGTACAGTCGATGTTGATAACAAGTTCAAGTAAAAGAAGAATAACAAAATCAAGGAGCACAAGTAAATATATGAAAAAATCACATCGTGAACGCTCACAGACAAGTCTGAGAAACGCCGCGCCGCACCACCACGTTGTAACATGTAAAATCAAAGGCGATTTGAGGGAGACAATATGTTCCAAGCTGTGTATTGCTTCGATAAAACCAAACACGGGGCCAGAAGATGTTCCTGATCAGTTTAGCGCCATTTCCTCTAGAGTAGTCTGTCTTTTTGCTTTTTGCTGTTTATCACTTAGTTGTTTCTCACAGTCAATTAAACTCTGTGAAACAAAACACCGTTAGCGTTTAATGCCATATGTTTATGCGACATCGTAGTTGAAGATATATAATATAAAAAAAGGCTCATCAGCCTTTGTTTAGGTTATTTAATTTATTTTTACATGACCGTTAATTCCAATGTTAGATTAGTTCCATAAACATTTATTAGTAATTTGTTAATGTAACATAAGTATAGGTATTGAATGATGGATCATTACAATTACAGTGGATAAAACAACCTGGTTCCATTATTGAACCGGTTTGAATGTTTTCTTGACATCCAGAGTCGATAAGAGACGATAACCTTCGTTATTGTTTGCACGTCTCTCTTCTTCTACACAATCGTTTCACTTTGCATTCGATCATCCGTATTGACTAAGTGAGAAGAAGGAGCCATCGGGGCAAAAAGCACAGGCCACTGAAACAAGGCACGTGTGCCTGTGGTAACTAGAGATGCAGCGATGATGACCTTTAACCAGAAATAATCTCATTTCTTTTTCTTGTCTCATTTTAAACAATGGTACATGTCAGTTTTTTTTGTTGTTGCCATTTTTCCCTTTTTTTCCCTCCCACAACCTACGTGCCCCTTTTTCATTTTGAAATATCATGTAAACTTACAAACATTGTACAAAAGTTGAATTTAAAAAAAAGGATTCGAAACGCGTGGACCGACACGGTTTGGAGTATTATTGTCCAAAGCTTGGCAGGAAAAAAAGAGGGAAGCCGGATGTTAGCAGTTCAATAACTGACCACTACAGTACAGTACACATATAGCGTGGACAATTACTGTCTTTTCCCACACAGACACACACACACACACACACACACACAACTAAGCTTTCCTTTCTCTCTCATCCCCTCCGTTGAGGTGGTAAATGAAAGCTGACAGCCCGCTTACCATTTATGTCTACTTAGCACATTTCCGAGAGTAATGGTAACACCGTCCTTTTACTACTGCTGCTTGTGGAGTTGCATCACAGGCAGTAATGAATGAATGAATGAATGAATGTATGCACAACTGTGTTTGACTTGCACCACTCAGTATCCAGCTCGCACCCCGGAGCCGGTCGGCAGAAAGAGACCAGAGTTTTTAAGCAATCTGTGATTAAGGCAGTCTCATAAATATTGCAGAGAGGTTTTTGGGGCCCCCGTTTTGGAGACGCACTGCCGCGACAGTCTTCGAGTTGCAGCTCTTGCTTTCCACTCCCGCTGAATAACGAAGCAGACGGCCGTATGGGAATACTGATGGCAAAAGAAAATCCGAGCGCGATCCGTGGACCAAAAAAAAAAAAAAGATCCCATTTAAAAAGAACACGGAGCGGCAATCCTCTTTGGAAGAAAAGGTCATATTTGGTTTGTGTATCAGTCCGTCCACACAATGATTCATCTTTTACAGGGAGTCACAGCTCAGGGCGATTTAATGAAGAATTAGAAAGTAAAGTAGAAGCCCGCATCTAGTCTGTCCGCTGTTGGTTGTCAAGCGGCGTGCAGAGAGGAGGACAGACAGTCGCTTCACCGCGTCTCACGCGCTTTGAGTTCACTCCAAGACGCAGGAAAAACGAGTCAACGCACGTACACGCGCGTCAGCTGGACACAACTTCTCGCGAGTTCAAGCCGTTTTCTTGTTGAAAATCTTGCCAACATGGCAATCCTCGTGCACCGTGACCTTTGCCCTCCACCCCCCCACCGCCCCCCCGAACCGCCGCACTCAGGGCTTCAAGTAGTGAGCAGACGCCCGTCGGAGCCTCGCCCCCCCTTCCACCCCCCTGTCCCCCCCCCCCCCCCCCCCCTCAGACCCACTCCTGCATGGAGCGCTTGCAGTACAGTATGTGGCGCTGCGTGCTCTTCCTCCTGAACTGGAAAACGGTGTAGAGGAGGACCATCATGCACAGGGCCAGGACGCAGGGGATGGCGATGGCCACCGCTTTCTCCGTGCCCCCCGTGCTGTCCAGTTTGATGACCACGTCCACGTCGCCGTTGTCGTAGTGGCGCTCCTCCGCCGCCGGCGGGTCCCAGTCCCAGTCGGGGTCGGCGGGCAGGCCGTCGCAGCCCATGAAGTCCCTCAGGATGGACCTCGGGTAGCCGGGCTCCACGCGCAGCAGCTGGTTGTTGAACTTCCAGTACTCCTTTCCCTTGTAGAAGTAGGTGAAGCCTGCAGGGAGACAAGTGCACGTTATGTGCTGTGCGTTTATCTTGCAAACGTTGTGCAGTCGCATCTTAAGCCCCTGATAAAATAAAACACAGTGAAACATGGAATAGCTCCACAACCATACGGCCTCTATGAGAGACAATAAGCATCACAATCATAATAATATTACAATTGCAGAGTAGATTAGTAGTAAAACTAGTATTTCTGAGCCCGTAGACATTGATGTCTACTCTTAGATTACAACGTTACCAAAAGACACAACATTTATGATCCGATCAATAAAGATCTGCTCAGCCGGTCTCAGTGTTGGTTAATATTTATATGACCAAAGAGCTCCGTGCTGTACAGAATGTGGCATCCACAGATTCCTCAGTATGAGACAAAAGGAATGAACTTCAGTTGGATGTCTGTTGCCATCTGGTGGCTGCGTCAAAATACTAAGAGCTAGAAATTAGCAGAAGGGTCATCCTGGACTTTAGAACCCAGGTTGTTCTTATGTTGACTTTATTATCAGAATACTTGATAATGAGACAAGATCTCTTTTCAAAATCCCCAAACTATCATAAAAAATAGTAAATATTTTTATAAAGACAAATAATTGATTATTGTGATTTTTTTGCCTAAATTACTGTAACAGCAGTTCAGTTATTAATGCATAGAACTCTCTTTGTGTATGAAGCGACTTTGTGAACAGAAAACAGGCGCACGTCATTCAACCTGCTGTTTTCCTTTCATGTCGTTGCAAACAGGACTGAAATAATTGCAACGCATCCCACGTTACTAGATACGTGTTTTCTACGGTGTTGCCCTTCATCTTTTTCTAAATGTCACTCTGTCTTACCAACCACTGATAAGTGTGTTAGACTACTTAGTGTCAATCTCACTGACACGAAGCTGCCATACCGTTGGCCTTGTCCACGAAGGCCCCCTGCGGAGAATCAGGAATGCCTTTCCAGATGGTGATTGGTTTGGGATAACCCGGATCCATGGTCCTCATGTCCTCGTTGTACCTCCAGTACCTACGACGGGACGGATAGAAATGCAGCAGACGAAAAGTCAGTGACGTGAATCCCTCGTCTGCTCACCCGGGTCAGAAATCCTTCCACTATTCCTGCGTGTATTCACACATCCATGCATTCTAAATCACAAGGAGTAGTGCCAGGTGGATACACATGCTAAAAAAGTAGGCAGATGTTAAAAGAATCCATCACTAACCCGTCCGGATGGTGAATTGACAACATGGAGAACGTGTAATTGTAAAAGATTTAAAAACATGTATTGCACACAAACGAAACACATCTTATGAAAACATCGTGTCAGACACCAGAAGCTCAATCTGACCATTTAAAGATCTGGATCACATGAACCAGCGAAATCGATCCGTTCAAACTGTGTTTATCTGCCTGGTAAATTAGTTTCGGGGGATTGATCTGCTATTTGCCCGCCGGCGTCCACACACACACACACACACACACACACACACACACATGACAGTGTCATGACGCTCATTTGGTCGGCTTTCAGCGGGGGTCCTCTGACCTCCCGGGACGTGATGCATCGCGACAGCTGAACAAACACGTGAATCACGCCGGCACTCGCTCTACATGTGGGCCCCTCGCAGTGGACAGAGACAAACAACACTTTCTCTGCACGTCCTGCAGTTTCTAACTAAAAACTAATAATAAATAAATAGATGTGTGCAAGTAGACCAAATAATATGAAAACTCAAACACTGAAGTAAAAGAATCCGCTCCACAAATGTCTTGTTTATGCTTGAACGTCAACAAGCGGCATTTTTCAGCTGTTAATTAGACAATCAGCATTTTAATAGCAATGTGTGACAGCTTACAGAAATAATCCACGCTAAAATTGAAGACGCGCTGATCAACAAAACCGAAAATGATTATAGTTAAAACGAGAAAAACAGAAGGGAAAGAGCTGACAAATACTCTGTATTCCTTTATTTTGGCTGCAGGATTCACTCCTTATACTTGTTTACACCATTTGGCGACGCAGAAAACCATTTATCGTCATAAACGAAGGACTTGAATAAAGATCTCAGCCTTTAATGGTCCCCACGGACTCCGGTTCAACTACACAACACCGACCTGTCTCCTTTGAAGAAGTAGGTCTTGGCGACGTCCTCCCACCAGACGGCGGTCTCGATGCTCTGGGTGGGCATGCCGCTGCCGAACAGCGAGATGTCCTGAGGGTACGAAGGCTGGAGAGTCGTGTCCTTGAAGACCCAGAAACGGTTCCCTGAAATACACACAGCCGGTTAAGAGGCTCCGGGACCAAGACGTTTTCATAAATAAATGACCTCAAATATCGCTGTAGACGAAACTGTGCTTTCGTGTATTCGTTTTTTATTTGCATGATTTCAAACGTCGGATGTATCACGTCATTTACGAAATATGCGCGCGGCAGAAAATCTATAATACGATAAAAAGCAGAATGAATTATTATATATATAACTGTTATTTCAGTTTTATTGAAGCTGTTTGTGCGTTTAATTCATTCTGATCATGAATGCCTGAGGCAGACTGAGGGGTGCTGCTGTGTGTGTGTGTGTGTGCGTGCGTGTGTGTGTGTGTGTGTGTGTGTTGTGTCAACGTGATCTCCAAAACCTGTTCGTAAAAATGTATACGAAAATCTTGAACATACAAATTCGTAACAATACATCGGAACTGGCGGTGGTTAACCACGCCCCTTGAGTGGACAACATGGCGGACCATGTTGGATTCTTGAGTGAACGTCTCTCCGCCATGTTGGCTGTTTTGAGGGGGTTAGGGCTAGTATTCTATTCTTACAAGTTAACATTGATTTCTCGTTAAAAATCACAATCATAACACGTTTATTTTACATGGTTAGACTTCACAAAGTGTGTTTTCGGGGTGCAGGTCCCCGTCCACTTTGAATAGGGCGACGTCATCAGTTGCAGTCCGTATTCTTTTCGTATGTATCACTACGAATTTGTATGTTCAAGATTTTCGTATACATTTTTACGAACAGGTTTTGGAGATCGGGCTGGTTGTGTAGACAGCACATGCACACACATGCAGTTGAGTCCCCTCCAGTGAATAAGCAAAGCAGGGGGCTCTGCGATCCCACTGGGAGACAGATGTCCTGTTAATCTGCGTGATGGACGGATGGCTGCATTGGACCTGCGCGCGTTCTGTCGCCAAAGATGAAATAAAGGAAAACAGGCTCTAAGTCGCCCGCTTAGGTGCTTTATGATAAACGATCCCCTGCAGTGTTGGTATGCGATAAGAGAAACAACCTAAAACGTTGAAAGAGTTCTCACTTTCACAGGCACAATCGATTCTCCTTTTTTTCTTTTTGCTTTCTCAGTTATTATTACGTCCTTCTGTCTTTACAGACATGTTCAGCAGGCAGCAGCCTCCTTCTCCCTCACCTGCGTTGGTGCATTGCTACATTTCTTGGCATATTGCCAGCAAAAGCCGTTAGCGACACGGCATCAAGCCGGTGGCAGAAACACTCATGGCGTGTTCTCGCGTGTGGATGAACATCATCAACGCAAAGCTCTATTATATTATTATTATATATTATGTAGAGCAATGCTTTATTCATCAAGGGTGTTTCTAGAGGGAACCTTTAAGGAATAAAAATATACATATACAAAATATGAAATATTTAATGTCTTTTCTTACCTTTGAAAAAGACAAACTTTCCTTCGCTATTTTCATACACGGCATCAATTTTGGGAGGCAATCCCTTCCAGAAGTAGTTTATCTGCATGGGGTAACCGGGGACGACGGAGTTGTCCCGTACCCTCCAAAACCACTGGTCCTATAGAAATAAATACAGCAGCGTCATCTTCATCACCTTCATCACCTTTATCACCACCAGCGCCACCCGAAACGTTTTTAAAATGATTTTCAAAGACCCCCACCCCCCTACCTTGAAGACGAACAGCTCCTGACGGAGGATGGCCAGCGTGTTGAAGCCTCCGTCGCAGATGTTGGGTTTGGAGTTGGGGTTGAAGGGCTTGGCCCCCTGCGGAGGGCGATGGGGTCTGGCGTGGCGGTCGTGTTTACGGGGGTCTGAGGGAGGGTGGAAGCGAGGAGGAGGGACCGTGGGCGGCGGCCTGGTAGGCTGCGGTGCCCTATCTGGTGGACCTAAAAAGACGAAAGGTTTTTCTGGACCTTACCCATTGAGAAATTGAGTAACTTGCTACTTTAATATTGGCACAGATGATTTGTTATTTGAGTCACTCTATAACACCTGACAAATGATGCCTCCTGTCACACTGTTACTGAATGTTTGTAATTGTGAATATGAAAATATTCATGCATACGTGACATTGCTCTTGAGGTCAACATCAAATTTTTTTAAAACTGCTAAACATCATCAGTACGTAGAGATTGAGATATAAGACAGAGGGTTACCGTATATCTTCTGGATGCCCTGGAGGTCATCGTGAGGTAGTTTGAAGTTCTCCGTGTCCATGTACTGGTAGAAGGGAGCCATGATAGCAGTGGGGTCGTTGGAGTGCTCCAGGCCGAGGGCGTGGCCCAGCTCGTGCACCGCGACCAGGAACAGGTCGTTACCTGCAGGGGGAAGAGGACACCGATGATGCAACAAAAAAAAAAAAAATGAAAACTCCATCACGTACGCGGTACGTACAGGGGATAACAAGAGGTGGAGAAAGAAAAGACATCCACCCACGTACAGACGCACTCATTAACGAGCAGTATTAAAGCTTGTGGAACCACTCTATATATTATTATCATTATTATTATCAGCATATGACATACTGCCATAAGCACAGAAACGCATGATGAAGGAATAAGTTCATTAATTATTGATACGGATATAATTAGACGCTGAGCTCATGGCAAAAATGTGGAATCATTCCCAAGAGAAGGGAAGATAAGCTATGAGGTGGGCAAAGATAATACCAGTAGATAGTCATACTTCTCTCTGGTCTTTTAGTGACTACTGGATAAATATGTCACCATGAGGAAATCTCACATTTCTGATCATCAGTCAATAATTTAAGAATATTTATATTTGAGCTATTCTTTTTTTTCAGGTTTTCTAAATTGACGACCTTTTTAGGTTTCCGACCTTATTTCTTAGCCCTTTTCAAACATTGCTGCAGGTGTACCGCAGGGATTAGAGCGCAGAGAGACACACATCGCGGCCCGCGGCACGAGAACAAATGCCGCGGTCGGTGCCGGCGGTCAGCGGCCCCCAGCGTCCACCTGGTTTAGAGAGAAGTTCACCGTTTACAGCCTGCTACGCGAGCTCTCCCCAGGAGACTGCCGATACAGCCACTCCTGCCAGGAGCGCTGCACCGACCCACCACTGACCCTCCGCCGGCAGCTAAAAGGTCAACCCCCCCCCTCCCCCCGTTTATCCAACACAACCAGCTCCTTCCATCAAAACCCAAAACCGTCCCACAAGGCCTTCCAGGAGACGGGCTACCATTAGCGCACATGGCAACATGCAACATTTACAATTACGCCCATCAAAGGCCGCACAGCTTCTCCAACACGGAGAACTGGGGAGTCTGAGACAATTAGCATGGGCCCGTATGAGAACCAATGCCAGCGAGGGACCGGAGCTGATGGGCGGCAAACAACAAACACAATGTGAGCCGTTACCCTCCTCCACCGCTGATGGGAGGACAGAATGTAAGCGCATTGGCACACGGGTATTAGCGAAGCAGGCTGGCGCCCTGTAGGTGGGGTAATTAAAGTGTGTGTGGATGCTCTTCTAAGAAAAGGCTCCATTATCTCGCCTCCCCTCTCATGTCGATGCTGCACTCTGCCAGAATCCACATTGGCAAGAGACGGTCCACTTTACGTTCCACGTAACGCGCGACCACGCGGCGGCAAATAGATCCGTGACAACCTAAGCTGATCCATCGCAGCATCATCCGCAGTAACATAACATGACAAGGCCGGGCATTACGTAACAGCGCGTCATGGGGCCCAAGTGGCCGCTGTCGCCTCAGCGATGGCTCATGGCGAACGTTGAGTCTCTGTAGATTATGGACTGCTCTATATGAAGAGTGTCCCACGATAACATCTCTTATTATTTAACGCCATGTAAATCAATTGAATTGACACAATAAAATATTACATAAGAGAACATAACGTAACCCATACGTAACCCAAATATACACCCATAATACACGTCGTAGCACACGGTAACATTATATTACATTGCAGTGCAGCAGAGGGCAGTGATGATGCTGCAGACAGTAAAACAACAACGTTCCTCGCTCAAAATACTAAGACTATAACTTTAAAATAGATAAAGATAAAGATTAGGATGAAGGTTCTTCTAAAGGAGTTCCGTTCCATTATTAGGAGGATGCACATAGCTAACATAGCTAAGATCAGAGTGAGACGTTATTTATTTATAATTCTTGTCATTTAACTAACTAGTTAAAATTTCTTAATAAAACATTTAGTTAAAAAAAAGCAACGCTAATTTGGCTTCAGTTGTAACAAACTATGTGTCACGTCGCTGAACAGGATTTGAAGTATAATACCGTCAATTCACTCATTTGTTTCTTTTAAGTAATATTAGTTTACCAGATCTCGTCATACTGTAATTTCCATGAGCATGAACAGCTGTTACCCAGGTTGGGTTTATTTGCCATTTGATCACTTTGGAGGTGAGGAGGCCAGCAGAAGGCCGGTGACACCGGTGAGAGGACGTACGGAGACGCCTCGCAGTCCAACCTTACTCGTACTGTGGGTCATTTTCACCGGCTATGAACTGTTTATTTGGTATGTTTCGGTTAAAAGGGCAAGTTAAAGATGGTGAATTTCCCAAAGGAAAAGGCAGCATACGATGAGAGAGCAGTAACGAATTAATGCTGACTCAAATCCAAATAAAAGAGTTCCAGGGTTTTTATTTTCCTCCTTGAAATGAACCGTGTGCTTCCATCACTTAAAATCATCATCACTTTGTACATGTATCACTCTTACACGTTGCAATGGTATCACTACATTTATATATACAGTACTTTAATATCCCTAAGTATTTTTATATATATATGTGGATATGTGGAGTGCATTGGGCACTTTTCTCTCATCTCTCACCTCTCTTGAAGCTCGCCACTGAGCGAAACTGACTAAAAACAGAACGGCCGTTACCATGTGGCAGCAACCGACGTCTTAAAATAGCGGAGCTCTCTATCATCTGAGGAGCTTATTATGCAGAAAGCATCAGAATCCTGACAGATGGGCCGATGCGTTCTTACAGAGCACAGCCCGATCAAAGGCATCTCTGCATTCTGTGTTCTCGGCTAAGCATCCTCCGCACGCTGCCCTGCTTACGCCCCCCCCCCCCCCCCCCTCTGATAGTCTTTGTTTCCTATCAGTCCTCAGCTGTCCCCCACGATGACTGCTCTTTGTGTCTGCGTCTCGACGCTTTTCCTCCTTCCCTCCACCCCCTTCACTTGTTTACTTACTTCTACATGAATGCACTTTTCCTTCTCCACTTTCTCCCCTCGCTCCCCCCCCGATCCTAAACCCCCCCCCCTCCCCCGTGGTTATTATTTATTGTCAGCCTCGTCTTACCCCTGACCGTCTTTCACTTACCGTCGTGGTTGGGGTTCCCCAGGGTCCAGGGCTCGTCCGAGTCAAAGTGCGTGTCGCCTCCGATGCCCGGGCCCGGGAAGTAGGCGTGGGCCAGGAATCCCCCCTCCCCGTCGAAGGGCGAGCTGTCACCGTGGAAACCAGAGGCGAAGATGATGGTGATGTCCACGTCGCGCCTGCCGGTCTCCAGCGCGCTGTACGGGACGGCCTCGAAGCGGAGCGGGGTCACGCCTTGCCACACGTCGAACGCCCGCCGGATGGCGTCGTGGGTCTCGCGGCCGCCCACCTTGGGTGTGACATTTTTTATGCTGTGGGACGAACCGCGGGGGGGGGGGGGGGGGGGGGGGGACAAAACAGTCAGCAAAAAGAAAATATACACCGACCCCCGTGCCTCGTTATCCCCTCCATTGTGAGAGAAGGTTGTTTTTTTTACGTGTCCATACTTTCTTTTCAGAATAAGGAGACACAAAAAGAAAAGTTGCACTTGACACAACTACTTAAAGCCCACCAGCTTTTACTGAACTTTTAGCACAGCATTCGTTATCAGTCCCTAGCAGGCAGAGAGGCACAGGAAATCTTCCCCCTCGCTCTCTCTCTCTCCACTCATTTCTTGAATAAAGTGCAGGCAGGCAGCAGCGGCGGCGGCGGCGGCTCAGCGCTGATTGACATTCCATTAGGAGAGGTAGCTCATCAATTCAAATTCGGGGAGGAAGGAAGGATTTGAATAAATTGACAGTGTTATCGTCTTTTTCTTCTGTAACCTGTCAATTTGCAGTTGTGCCAGAGACCAGTTTATCAGCTCTCCTCAGAAGCTATTAAAAACTGGAGCTTAATCGGGCGAGATAAAGGGAGAGTCAGAATATTTCTTCCTGCGATTATGGATAATTTACACTCAGGATTTTGAAACAATTGTATATGAGGGAGGGTGAAGCCTGCAATTGTCACGCTGTTCTGATGAAAAAAAAACAACCTATTAATAATCTGGAAAGTAAACACGTCTCACTGTGCTTGTGTGTGTGTGTGTGTGTGTGTGTGTGTGTGTGTGTGTGTGTGTGTGTGTGTGTGTGTGTGTGTGTGTGTGACGTATGTGAGCGGTCTCTATGACAACACGGAGCATGTGATCCCAGATGGTTAAAGAGGAGGAGACGAGAGGCAGAGGAGCGCTGAGAAAGTGAACACCTCAGAAAACCCACAGCCAGCGCCGCTAAGCTCAATGGTCGCCATGACAACTGCCTCCACTATATCTCACCTGTAGGTGATGTGCGTACGCTGCCACTTCTGTCCTGTCAGCGCGTACCTCCGCTTCCGTGACCTCGCGGCACCTTTGAATTTGTCCGGCACGCCGCAGCGAGGCTTTTGCATCCAACTTGAAGAAGACAAGAGGCGGCGACAAAAGTTTTGTGCGTTAAAAATCCACATCAAAAAGCCACACGCGGCACTGAGCTGAACTAAGCAGTTCTCGTCCTTATGCAATCACAGCAGCAAAGGAAGTGTCACCAAACTACAGTCATGGATGCAAGAGGAGGATTATATTCTCAATGAGGGCCGGGGACGAAGTTTCATGTTTTCTCATTCATACCACATCACATTATCACAAGAACACGCCCACACACACACACACACACACACACACACTGTAATAAATAGACCAACATTAATTCTCACCTCAGCGTGATGTCACTGCATCGTCGTGCAAAATGAGAAGGAGAAAAAGTGTTAAAACCTTCACCTGAGCTTGTTTCATACATGGTGACGGGGAGGGAAAGGAAAAACTCTATTTCGGTCCTTCACTCGTTCATTGAAATATTGATAGCCTTACTTCTGCATTTTTTAAATGAATGAGGGGAGCGTTTGCACTAATGTGACACCGATTGGCCTGGCGAGAGTACACGCGCACCTCAGCTTGGCCCGTTAGCATGTGTGTGCGTACTCACCCCTTGGTTCTCTCATCCAGTGTCCCGGTGACATTGAGGCCATAGACGCGCTGCATGGCGGCAATGGCTAAGTGCATGGTTTGGGCCGAGCGCAGGACGGACATCCCCGGTTCTGTGCGGGGAAGGTAGCCGTACCTCTGTAGCCATCGCTGCGAGGAGGGAAGAGGGAAAGAAAGGTTTGGGCTATTATTGAGACTTTCTTCAGAAAGAGAGAAAGCAGGAGGAACATCAAGGAGACGGAGCAGGAGAAGATGCACAGGAAAAAGGTTGATCTCTGCAGGTTTTGAGAGGATACTTTAGAAGTTAATCACCAAATACAATGCAAACCCGAGCTGTAAAATGTGAAAGGCATCAGAATAACGAGTCGGCCCGTCTGCCGCAGCGTTCCACTCGAATCGCCTTCATCTTGGGTTTGATTAGATTTGGTTCCACGTGTAACTGTTTCCAGTCTGTTTTTCAGTGTGTTTCCCTTTGGGAGGCTGATGAATACAAACACACATCGCAGAACACACCGTGCTCAAAGGCACCGAAGCAGCAGCCGTTTAATGAGGGCAAAGTATTATTCGTTTAGTTGACCTACCCATTTTTTCCCAATTAGACGTCAATCCCATAATTAAAAAGAAGCAAGGATATGGCTGTGGGTCATTTATTTTGGTGTCTATATTTTTGGTTTGTAGAATCGGTCGATCCGGCGGTGGTTCCAGTGTCTATGAATCTGCATCCCATCTAGTGACCTGGCTGCTGGTCAGAGTCCGCGTGCAGGACGGTGGGCCTTCCTCCCCCTAACCCGCCAAAGCGAGAGCGCGGCTTGGTAGAGGGACGGGAAGCAAGGCCGCGCACCATCCGGGTTGGTGTGTGTGTGTGTGTGGGGGGGGGGGAGGGTCAATGCCAGATTCAATCTAAGAGGTCGCTATCCACAGCTGTCCACGCGCCAAACCAGCTGTCCCCCCCCCCACCACCCCCTCCATCTGCCTGCCTCTATCCATCTTTCTGCTGAGCTAAACGCCTTGTTTATCCTCCCCCCCCCCCCCCCCCCCCACCCCTTTTCCTTTTTCCTCCCCTCTCCCTCTCTGTGGGCGTGTTTCCTGTGTGTGTTGTGTGTGCTTGTTAAAAGGCACAGATCTCAGAGAGATATCAGGCACATTTCAGTGAGCCACATCGCGGAGTAATGATGTGTTTGTGTGACTGATGGCGGCCTCAGCGTTTTATTTCTTCAGGGAGGTTGAGAGAGGGAGCCTGAGGTGAGGATGAAAATGGCATCAATTAATGAGGTGCAAATGAAAAAAAGAAGAAGAAGCTAATCCTACACTGGAGCTTTTGTCTTTAAATATTTAATGCCCCCCCCCCCCCCTCAACACTGTGATGATGCCAAAAGCCTGTCTGACTCTATGTAGGCCCGCCACACACAAGTGCACCGATGAAAGCATTATTTACCACTTCACATCTGGGTGTCACGTTTTAGGACGAGCACAGCAGAGTAATACCACGAGCATCCCTTTTATTTCTCTACAAACGAGCAATGCGAGACATTTGGCTTCCAACGTGTCCGTGTCCCCCGTCGTGTCCGTCGTGCAGACACGGACAGCCCGGGCGGGTCGAAAGCACGGACCTCCGGTGGATGCTTTCGCTAGCCGTGGCGCGGGGTGTCGGAGGAGGAGGAGGAGGAGGAGGAGGAGGAGAGAGCGAGCGCGCGCGCGGTCATTTTGTGGTACCCAGGCGGAGGAAGGCCGCTGGTCTTACCTCAACGCTGAAGTGATGATCCTCCTCTCCGGACACGGCGCACGAAATCCAAAGCGACAAATGCAAGCAGAATGCTGCCGCGTAGAAGCAATCCGATGGTTTTCTTGCACTGGAGGATGCTAAGGTCATAATGACCTGTTTGTCCCGAGTGTTTATTAGAAGAAGCCGCCGGTCCGCTGTGGCTCTTGTGTCAAGTGGAAATCATCGGGCTGAGCTTATTCAAGGCAGCTTCGGATGAAAAACGAGGAGAAGAAAAAAAAGCCCCCCCCCCCCCCCCCCCCCCTAGTGTTTTTCCTTGTTGTTGTTGTTTTTTTTTATAAAATCCCGACGTTTGGCGTAAAATGTTCCGACGTCAAGCAGAGATTGCGCGGCACGTTAAACCCGCTGCCGTCGCCATTCTTATTTACATCAGGGGCTACATCTATCCGGCAGCATCAATGGCCATGTACAGTACCCAATCTGCGCAAGATAGCCTCCCTCCCTCGCTCCCTCCCTCCCTCCCTCGCTCCCTCGCTCCCGACTCCACGCCTGCGCTTTGATTTCTCGCACGGCGCAGCGCCGCTTGGCAGCATCATGCGAGCGGCTCCTGCGCGCTGCGCGTCACACGGAGTGCGTTTTTTCCTCCTCCGTTGTTCCTGCACGGTGGACTTTCGCGTTCTCTCTGTGCAGTTTGAAGCACACGTGCAGATCAGACGCTGCGCGAATCCCTTCATATTAAAACGAAGCTTTGGATCCGGATTGCGGACTGATGGGACATTCTTCGGCCGACGCCTTTGCGAACCTCAGAGGCAAATTATCTCTATGTGCACTGAAAAAACTGCGTGATACACAGACATTTAACATGCACCTTGCCAATGATTTGCACATTAATCTTCACGCCATTATTGGCGTGTTATGTAGGACGCGGGGGGGGGGGGGGGGGGGGGGCATAAGTCTAATTCACACTGTCCTATCTTTAAATATCCCTACGTGCTGGTCTCATGGCCTGAGGACACAGAACAAACGACCTGACATTTTTAGCTCAAGCTCGAGCTGAAATGCTCCAACGAGCCGCGCGGTGGCGCTGTTTCCCAGAGGACAGCGGCCGGCAGCTGCTCCTCAGAGGGCGCAAGTCAATACTGGAACCTGAATGACATTGATTAGCAGAAAGGGCGTAATGGGGGGGGTGGGGGGTGAAGACAGAGCTCACAGCGGAATCCTCTCCACACTTTTTTATTAAGTCAATAATATCATTATAAAAAAGGAGCCAGAAGCTTTGGAAAGAGTTTGGCTACCTGCAGAGAAATCTACACGTGTGCTGATTACACCTATTATCTCATTACTTCAATCAACGTGCACAAGAGCGAGTTGGAATGAATCTCATCCAAACGGACCCGTTTGTGGCTCGGCAGTGTTTCCTGCGACCGTGGTCCAATGCACATCCTTTTATCCATTTTATTATCCTCTCTTGGATGACTCGCAGCTTCCCGCATCCAGGGACACTTTCTCACCACTGATTTGAATGAGCTTGAAGCACCGGCAACAGCTGTGGGAATGAGGACCCTCGGCCTCATCCCCTCAGCCACCAAACCACTCGGGTTTCTATCTATCTATTTCTATCTATTTTCTTGGATTCAAAGGATTTCCTACGTTGTTGTTAATAATTCGATTGTTTCATTCTTTTTCCTCGCTAACCAGACTTTTTCCTCCTTCATGTTGAGCGCTTAATGATTTTAAAGGGCCTCACAGATAAACTCTATCCCAAGTGTTATTATACGCAGGCGTGCACATTGAATTACAACTGCTGAATCGGCATTGAAACCCGAACACACAAAACATTCTGAAAATCATTCACATTACTCATAACCAAACTAGGTGTTCCATGCCGTGAAACAGGACCTGACTGGTTGAGAAAGGGATTCCGATTGGATTAGAACAGGTTCATTCATTTACTTTCAGGTGTTTACTCGGTAACCCAGCGGGTTGCCATGGAGACCACATGCTCCGGCAAGTGAAGATGGCTCGGAGCCAAAGACCGGGGGCCTCCTCGGGAAACGGTAAAACAGAGCAATGAGATGTGCACATGTTTGATCGCTCTCCATGGGAAGAGGCAACAAAGTGTGTGTGCGTTGTGAGTGTGTGTGTGTGTGTGTTTGTGTGTGTGTGCTCGTTATCACAATACAACAATACATCCATACACTGAACTATTTGTTCCTATTGAAGTTTAGCTGAAGCATAGTTTGCTTTAGGAGGGGAGAGCAGATGGTGAGCTACAAGGTAATCTCACTGGCTTCTCTAATTAAACCTAATTAATTGGTACTTGACAGTTTGCTCCGAGCGCTCGAGGCTTTTCAACCACATATTAAGCCAATAACAGGGTTTCCTAAGATATTATTCAAAGCTGTTATTAAAGCTGTCATGGGATCATTTATTCAATGCACGGTGTGAACATTTATAATGACTTCTGAAATGAAGATGTTTGGAAGCATGATCGCTAATTCTACAGATGTTGTCATTCTTTTAGGCTTTTTACTATTTGATCAACTGGTCAATAATCATTTTCTGGTGAAATGTGTAACAAAAATATGAATTATGAGTTGTCGGGATCAGTTTCCGCACAGAAAGTTGACGGTGTGCGGATGGTTTTATCTCTTCCTTCCTCCTTTCTTTTGTTCAGTCCGGGCTGTGAAGCCCTTTTGATCATCTGTGTTGTGCGTAAAGATATATATATATATATATATATTTATATTGAGTTCAGGTGGCAAGACAACAGATTTATTAAAAGAAAAAGGCATCCACACATTGGACTCCATTTGTGATGTAACATCATCCAAGACAAATGCAAATAATCCTCATGGACACCGAGTGACAGTGAATCCTAAACGAACCCATGTGTTGTGTTCTTGCGTCTCCTGCATCTCTCTGATGTTCCCACAATAACTCCTCTTGTTGATGGGGGTTGTTACTTCCGCATGTGTTTGTTTTTTTTCTTCCCTTCTTGAGATGTTGCTGGTCCATCTGGGCCGCGTCAAACCTTCAGGACATCACATCTTCTCCCTTCAGTCACATGACCTTTCTGCCTCACCGAACCACTTAATGAGACTCCTTGTGTAAAAAAATCCTCCTCTTAAATGTGTGGTTGGCTCTGATTGTACCTGAAAGATCTTGGTGCTTATCCAAAACGTCCCTTCAGGTACTGAATACCAGTACTTCCTGAACAAAAGAGGTGGAAAATATGAGAATATTGCACAGTGGGATACGTATTTAGTTTTCCAGCCGGTAGCTGTCATCTCTCCTCTCGCTCTCTCACACTCTTTTTTTCCTCGCCTCCCTCTTGTATGTTTTTTAACAATCCTTTCCGCTCTGCCCATTATTCTGCGTCTGTTTATTGTTGCTGCTTGGTTGGCGGACGGCTCTGCCACGAGGCCCCGTAAGGACGGCGATGTGAAACACTGTAAACGCACGCACGGACGTTTTTCTTTCTCACAACGGAACGTTTCATAATTGAGTTAATGATCAGCGGTGTCGAAAGCGATTTCTCAACGTTTTATTTCTTCGTTACAAAGCCTCCATTGTGGCTCAGCATGTGGCAAAACATGCAAACTCAAATAAATGACAAATGTGACTCCGAAGATTGTGTTTTCCCTAAAAGTAAACCTTTAAATATTTGACCACTCTTAATCTATTTAAAAGAATATATGTAGAGAGAAAGCTCCTAAAGTTGCCAGTTCACCCACATGTATTAGTTGATGTTTGAGAGAAAGCCCGATCAGTGTCACGCTGACGGATCGCCCGTCTGATCGGAGCTGAGTCTAACTGCTTGTCAAGCTGCTTAAATGTCATTGTTGTTGTACACAGATCAGACTCTATGGGGACAGGAGTGATAGAAATCATTTCTCACGCTGATGTTTATTTCGTTACCGCGGCCTAATGGCTCGCCAAATTGTCTTTGGTTGTGCTGTAGGAGGAAGAGGTTATTGTGTTGGGTGAGATTATGAGCATTTTCTTTGTGGACAGATGACCTAATGTGAGGCTAACGTTTCACGGGAGATGGCACGGTACGCAATTTTCATTTGTGGTGAAAGTTCTAAGTACAGACATTGGGAAATACGTCTGTGGCCTTTATCATTGACACCCTTTCCTTTAACTTTAGGGGTTCAGCTGAAATAGCAACAAGGGCACTTGCATCAGGTAGTGTGCGTATTTGTTTGCTCAGCGTCAGTCGTAGAGCTTTGTCTGCTGTTACAGTGGCGGTCTGGTGGTATAGCTATATAAAAATATATATATATATATTTTTTTTTCACGACATAGCAAGAAAAGCTCAGGTGATTATAAATCATATTAAAAGCAAATCCAATCTGCCAACAGGGTCCTCCTGAGATTGTGCATGCTCACTTACTGGCTGAATGACCTGGACACTCAATGGAAATCAGCCAACAAGGATATTAGTTGAACTTGCAGTGACAAGTCAGAATGTCTGCTGCCAAAAAGGCTTTCTGCATTCCCAAGTAGTGGAAATGACTCTAAACACGTTTCCATCATTTAGTTTTGCATGTTTTACAGATGCCAAATGTGAAGTCAAATCAAAAGTCCAACTATGTAAGAAAAGGCATTATGACAAAGGTTACTCAAGCATTCAATCATCTCACTCGACATTATTAATTAACGTTTTCATGTTATTAACTACTAATTATTAAAAGCAAGATGGAAGATAGAAGCACATTTAACACAACTTTCTAAAGGCAGCAAATGTTGGATTTTTAAAGCTAATTTATGTTTTTGAGTTCATTAAGTAACGTAAAGTTTGCAGGTAGAGTCGAACCCTCAAACTTACTTTAGTAATTGACTGATAAATTGACCCACATCTGGACCGATAGATCGTCAATACACACCAATACTACTTTCCACATGATACAATACCACGGTATGAGCAGTACCACGTCCATCCACAGGGGCCGCCACAATCAACCCAAAAGGTAGCTACTTATAGCAGCTTTAATTAAGGAGAAAGCCCAGTTTAAATGAGTTTTTTTTATCAGTTTAGATTGCGTTTATCTCTAAATATTTTCAACACCTTATGATTCTATTGAAAGACGATGAATGATAGAATTCAATCATAACCGTCGGGAGCCAATGAACCGCTGAACTAAAAGTCAACAAAGAAGACGTAGCCGTACCTGCGTTTGCACGAGTCACGTGTACTTTTTCCCGTACTTCTGCGCCGTTTTTCCCCCCTAAACAGTGTGACGTCATCGCAGACACCACGTCTTTCCTAGAGAAAAGGAACGAAGCATCCAGTCTGAAAAGCTCACCTGAGCAGCGGGAGGAGGCGCATCTGTCCTCCCTCCTGGTGACGTCACAGCCGCCAGCAGTCTGCCCCCCGCCCCCCTCCGCTGCAAGAGAGCTCGCGCAGAGATATCCGCGAGGAGGAGGAGGAGCTGTCAAAGTTTTGAGTCTCCCAGAGAAGGACTTAAGTCTTTCACTTTAACGGGCATAAAAAACAACAACAACCAACAACAACAAACTTAAAGATTTTGGTGGTCTTTCTTGTTGTTGTTGATTTCGAGCAGGCGGAATAGCGCGCGCCGCGGTTACGCAATGACACCTTCTGCCCGGGATTCCTGAGGAGAAAAAAAACCCCACGATGGCAACCGGGCTGGAGAAGTGGCTGCGGCTCACCTCCGTGCTCTGCTGGGGCTGCTGCGTTCTGGCGGAAAAGAAAGGTACGTGCGTCGGGCTGCTACAACAACACACACACACACGCACGCACACACACACACGCTCGTTTGCTTTCTCGTTGGGATTTGCCTTTGAATAAATCTCGCAGAAATCACAGGCAGAAAAAAAAGCAGCAGAGAAACTCGAAGAAAAAAAGGGGGAAGAAAAAAAAGTCTCGCTGTTCAGTCTGCGGACTGATAAAAGTTACGCAGGACCAAATGCAGCGTTCGGTGTCTGCCCCGGGGCAGTTATCGATGAGGGTTACAGTCGTGTGTGTGTGTGCGTGTGTGTGTGTGTGTGTGCGCGCGCGCGCGATGAGGGGAAGTTGTGGTTAATTGGGCGATTTAAAATATGCGAAATGTCACGGTGACCCGAGTGCGCACATTTCCACCCCGAAAAGTGCGGATGATGCTGGGAGGGGAAGAAGATTGAGCAATATAATGGCGTACTTCTATTTCTGCTGCTCCTTTTTCTTCTTCTTCTTCTTCTTCTTCTTCTTCTTCTTCTTCTTTCATTTGAAATACTTTGTGAGCAGTGTGATCTTTGTTTTGTCTTATGCAGCGTTTGACCTAATTGTGGGCAAAAATAGAATAAACAGAGCGATGCTGTCACCTTGAAACACACACACACACACACACACACACACACACACACACACCAAGATGCACCCAGTGACCAGTTTCTAATATACAAAACCCTGACATGTTTTCTCATTTGCGTTTCCCCCTTTATTGCCCACTCAGCTCTTTTGCACGTTTTAATCAATTGTATAGTAAAGGTAGATAGATGTAGTGCATCCTCTTACATAATACAGATAAAGGCCATATTTGCCCAGTTTGCATCTGGTCCTCAAAGGAAATTAGATTTGAGCATGAAGACAGCCACTTCATCCTGCTTGGATTGATAGAAACCAGACACAGTGTGGGGGCTGATGAAAACTAGTGCTGAAATCGCCGGAACAGGTTCCTCTTGCTCTGCTCGTGTTTGTGCTCTCCCTTTTTGGCCCTGAAGTAAAGGTCACAGAAATCAGCTTTCTCTTAAGGACGCGGCCGTGTTTTGACTGTTACCTCGATGCGATCTTGCTGTTTAGTCTTTTTCTTTTCTAAAAAGCTGAACTTCCAGAACAACTCGTGACAGGCCGACGCGACATTTGACGCAGTTTTGGCTGGAAAGTGAGCGCCGGAAAGCTGCGGCGTGCGTCTCAATGCTGGTCCGAGACTAAAAACATTTGAACATATTCACATGTAGTTGGAGTGACTCAGACCTCATAAAGGCCAGATGTCGGGTTCGAAAGTGACCACAAGTATCACTTTACCGCCTAATGGTTGGAACTTCCTATTCCCGTGAATCATCATTGTCCGCACTCACACTGCACTGTTGGTCCTCCTTGTAAGCGGAGGAGCCCAGAGCGACTGCGGCCCGGCAGTGCACGTGCAACTTGCATCTTTCCCTTCTGCTCCAACAAGTAACAAACCAGTGCCCGGTTTAAAGTCAACCATAACAAATCAAAAGTGTTTGTGAGCCACAAAGACAAGAGTCCCTAAATATTTCTGGGGGGGCTAAACAAACTAGACGCTGCGCATCTCGCGCTGCTGCAGGGCCATTTTATTACGACCAGAGAAGATTAGAAAATGAACAGCTAAAATGTCAGTTATTGTGTGCATTAGTTTGGTATAATTACTGTTCATTTCCATTGCGGGGGATCTACGAGCTGCGCCATATGGCCTCACAGTGTTCACTGCTGTTGTTGTTGTTGTTCTTCTTCTTGGCCAGGGGCTGAGACAGATGTTTTTTAGGTGGCAAACAATGTTTCCCAAGAACACAGTGTCCATAATAGTCCAAACTTCATTTGCACATTATGTAGAATTCAAAACTCCCGACTGAAATCGCAAAAACAATCAAGGATTATATGTGAGAGTTGTTTTTACATTTTATGGATATGTTGTTGATAAAAGTGTATTTTATCTTTGTGCCATTCAATTAGCAGTTTGCATATTCATCAACTCACAATAAAACTCCTTAATAACTACAAAAACAGTGATTAGAAGGGAATTAAGACCCGCCTTGGAAAATACTGCCGTAATAAATATTAGACAACTTTTATTTCGAAAATCTGTTGTTGTTCTGTCTGGCGTAATGAAGGTTTGCTAATACTGACTGAACATTTTTTGCTGATGTCAGTTGAAAATCCCACTGAATTAATGAATATGAAGTAGATTTCCTCCCTAGTAATCAAAATGGTACCGTGCTTAATACGATATTAACCTCGCAGTGGAAATGTCAAATCAAATAGAAAGAAAAACAGTCCTGTTCTAAGCTCGGTGACAATGCATTTCTGAAATAATCCAAAGGGGGTTGAAAGGTTTTATTAGCCTTAAGAAGGACGGTGGTTTTCTAAGCCCACAAAGGAGCATGTAATCCTTCCACTTACTCCAAATCACCAAGCCGGGAGTTGCATGGTTTTCGGGGATGAACGATTGTTGTGATCAATATTGATAGTTTATTTTTGCTGTTTGCACTGAAAAGGGGCAAAACAATTTCTAGTTGCTAAAAAATTGGTGACCATTTGTAAAAAAACAAACCATTGGTGCACGTTGTCCTGTTCTTCGGGTGTTATCTTGTTTTTTTTTTAATGTATATTAATATATAACCATCGTTAGTATCAGGCTGGCAGGCTCGCTTTATTAACTGTCATCATCTGCGGGGAGGTTGTATATATTCCCACAGCTTCACCCGGCAGCCAGCCACAAGCAATGAACAGGGGGGGGGATTTATTTTGCTGATGAGATGCTAAATGGTTTTGGAATCAATTGGACTCCCTCTGTTTGTTCCGACGACGAGGGCTTTGAGAAGACACCTGTATTATGTGCATCGATTCTCTAAGAAACAGTTTATTTGCTTTGCATAGTTTACCCATAAAGAGGAACTACGTTAATATACTTCTTACTTTGTTTTCTTATTAATCTATGCTGTTATATTGGGTTGGATTCCATTAAAAAGTCAACTTTCTTTCCACCTTTTCATGCATATGGTCAGGTTTTCCTAAAATTGCAATATACTGCAATATATTGAATGGGAGCCTCTTATCAGATTACATGATTTCCCATCTCCGCTGACTTCTCCCTTCCAATGTTACAGTACAGGCGTGAGGTGAGCTGAGAGCCCCTCTAACCGCGTTAACCTGTGAGAGATCAAACTACTCTCAGGGGGACGTCAACAGCTAAATCCATAAGCCTCCGTGCGAGGCTCCCCGGCTCGCTTTAAGCACGGGATAAACCGCTTAAATACCAATATGCTTTTTTTCCACAGTTAACAGGTTATTCGAGTTCTGGACACAGAAAGGAGATTGGAAGAGAATATACGTATGAGTGAAGTCCAACTCCGTCATTTCTTTTGCATTTAAATGTGCTTGCACACCTGAAAAAATTGTGCTGAATCATGACAAAATTTGAGCATCCCGAATAAGTGCTTTTCCCTCTGTGTTGCGTTGGGATCTGACGAGCCAGCTTTTCCTCCTCAGTCATCTCCCTTTTTCCTCCCATCGCTTTCAGGAAACCGTGCCTCTTGGCACGCTCACGCCTTGGCTTTAGAAGGGACGTCTCGAGTGAAATTCCGGTTTCCGGCCGCGTGTAATTCTAGAACCTCTAGTCTGCGTCTCAGGGTCCACAGTGGTCCTGGTCTTTGCCGATCCTCTCTGATGACCTTCCCAGACTCCCATTGTTGTAAATATGGCTTTTAGGTTCAGGCGGCGGGAGTTGGCTTTCTTGAGGCGCTTCCCTCCCAGCTCTGGTTGACCTGAAGCTGAGCTTGACTTTGGTTTCCACTCCGGGACAATAGCGCCTCTGTAGAGGTGATCTGGCGGCACCGATGCTTCTCTAGAGAAAGCGAGATGTGTGTCGCGCTGCAGCAGACGGCTAGAAGGCAGTCAGCGGGAACATATAAGGGAAGCAGTGTGGTTGTTCTTCTGGCTTTTCACTGTAACAAGGCCTCTGAATACAGTGCATCTATTGAGTTTCCCTTCAAATCAAGTAGTTCCTCAAGTTCTGTCACCGCCAATTACGGAACTAATGAAAAAAAAATACACAAACAATAAAGTTTTATGCTTTGTTTTCATTTCTGACTATGAAATAAGTTCAGAAACGCTGCCAGCTACATCATTGATTCTACCAATGGGAAGCTCTTCCTTTGTGTGCATTGTGCGCATGGCTTAGTTTGTATATGTCCACTAGGAGCCGAACATGGAATAAGTGAGTGAATGTGGTTACTCATTGAACTGATTTGCGTCCTTTGTTTGTACGCGGTAACAAAGCGGTCGCTGCATTTATGGCCTTTTCCATGATCCGCTGGCTGTGCATGGAGTCTCCAGTGGAAAGAGACCCAGGAATTCACGTTGGAAAACAGGGCCCTCCGCTATCTCCCTGTGTCATCAGACGCAGTGTCGTGTTAAAGGGGGAAAGAGGCCGGTCTACGTGGGCCCATCTGCCACAGGACACCCACCAGGTGACGGGGTGTTCAGGAGCGATGGTGATTTGGTTTCATTCGTTTGCGTTTAACGTTGTTAGCCACTCTGGGTTGAAGAGAAATGACCTTATCTGTGGATGAACATCACTTTCTGATACTCTACTTGCTTTATCGGATAGTTAGTAGAATATCTGTTGGTAAAAGATGGCTGTTCACTGGCCGAAAAAAAGCTATTTAAATATGTGAGCTTTAAAAGACGTTTTTATTTACAATTTGTTCACCAAACAAAAGAGATCCGCAAGTCATTTGACTGTTAGTAACATTAATACAAACTCCAGTGTTGATTCACCCCCTCCTTTTATTATCATCACTATGTACTTTATATTAACATTATTAGTATTAGCCCACAGTGGACTGGTAAGCACACAGAAACATACTGTGGGAATAAATGCATGACTTACTTTAAATGACGGGGTTTAATAACACATAATAATGCTGGTTTGCAGATATTTGCCAATGGACACACAGAAAACATAGAAAAGTTCCAATTCCAATTAACTTCTGAAGCAAATTCATTATTATCTGTTAATTAATCTGTTTTGACAAAGCAGTTTTTAAATGGCTGCCGTCAGGCTGGTCTCGTCTAATCTGGAGCCTTTTCCCCCTCACAGATGAATCCAAATCGGTCATATATATTATATATATATATATATATTCAGAAAGAAATATCTATATTCAGAAAGTATCTTCATGGATCACCGAGTCACAATGCAAATGTACAAGACTTCAATGAGATGGACAGGGTTAGTGCAGAGATGAAAGGATACATAAACAACCAGCAGAAGGATGGGGTGAGATCTTTGACTCCCCCCTCTCCTAATCACCCACCATTCCGTCTTTCTAGTTTCTGTTGCTTCACTTTGGCATTCAAATCGGCTATGAAAGTCCCTCTCCATTGGCCCAAAGGCCTCCCGTAGGCGTGGCGTCTTCTCCCATCACCTCAGGGTCATTCTGAGGAGCCGCGTTTCAAACGCTGGTCGCCCAAAAGAGGAATCCCCCCTCGGGGGAAGGGAACAATAGCTTCCCAAACATCTCCATCTCCGAATGTTTCAGAAGAAAGCGTCGATGGGCGGTGGCTGTTCTCTGAGACCTGCGTGCCGCCCCTTCCTGTGTGGTCCATTAGCCCAGTAAACTAAAAGGTGCATTCCAAGCTGCGACTCACTGTTGGCGCTTGGAGCCTCGTGGCACATTAGGGGTCCTTTTATTTATTTTTTCATAAATGAATTCCTGCATTTGTCCAAAGACATCAGGATGGAGATCCAGGATGTCTCGTTTGTGATCCCCTTTGCAGTGTTAGGAGGGGGGGGGGGGGGTTTCCTGCCTCACATCCTGATTAAAAAGGATGTGAGAGCTCCTTAACAGCTTTAACCTGAATGATTAGTTGTTTTTCCGTCAGTTTTCTGTTGACTCAGGTCCAGTGTGTTGCTTAAGGGTTTAGCTCTTTCCACACTCAACAATGGAAAGCTGACGGTGACGTAATGTTCTTCCGCTTGACATGTCTTTAATTTGCTACAACTACATGTATGTAAATGTTAGATACATAATAAATGGGTGTAGTAATTATTAAGAGTGACGGTTTCCCTCGCTGAACTACTTAGGAAAACGCGTGTTTTCTTTGCCAATGTGATTAAGGCATTTCATGCTCCATTGCAAAGGCGCGGTAAAGTGTCAATCAAGGCCGGCAGTGTGGGACTTTATTGAAAAGATGGTAGGGGCAAGTAATAACTAGACAAATGGAAAGAGAAGGGTGTCTCACCTGGTTGCGTCTTTGAGGGCCCTGCCAATCACTACCTGTTTCCTCTGTAAGGACAAATGTCAAACAACTTCAGTGATGTCATGAGCTTTAATCTCAACATGCTTTCCAGAGTTTATCACAAAAAAAAAGCATATTGAGACATGTCTCATGTTAACGTACCTGGGTGTAATGGGTCTGGTGTTGACATGTTGACAGCTTGAATCCAGCTTCCCCCGGGCTTCCTAACAGGATTGTCTTCTGCAGTGGATGGGTGGCCAAATGTGATAATGGGGCAAATTGTGTCGCTGAAAAACACGCACAAAGAAAGAGGAAACTGCACGAGAGATAAATCCGTTCTCGTCCAGTGTCTGTGGCGCGTGTGCGGACCAAACCTGAATGGTTTTTCCCCTTCCTCACAGAAACTCCAAGTCTTGAGACAAACGGTTCTTTATCCAGGATTTTGTCTTCTGTGACACAGACTTATCTGTCTTGCTTGACCTTAACTTGCCATGTAGACATGACTTTACAGCTCTGTGTAAACAACGAGGAGAAAGGCCTCCCTCTGTGCCAGGAGCTGCCGAGGCTTTTGGGGTATAAGGATCTATTTAGCAGTTCTGCCTTGGATTATTGCATTTAATTCCTCACACAAGTATCGGTACGAAATACAAACAGATGCATCGTCTTGCTGACATGTGTTGATTAGCACTAAACACAAAGTAAAGCTGAGGCTGATGGAATTGACCTTCATTTTGTAGGTTTTTGTTTGATTGCAATATTTGTTGGGAAACTTTACAAAAAAAAAAACATTAACAGTATATAGTAAGGTGAAAAGTGAAGCGTCTAAAGGTTTGTTTCCAAAAGTACAAGCACTACAACGTCCTCGCCGACCAGTCTAAGTATAATCCTAGCGAGCAGCAAGACAGACCTCCTCATGACACAGCTGTCTCAATGACGATGGGCCTGCTGCCGCTTTATTGTGGCGGGGTGAGTCAGCAAAGCAAAACGAAGATGTCGGCCCTTCCCTCACCAACGCTTCGAGGATTTCCCGAGACGACATCTCTTCTCGGGGATTCCTAATATTGTCGAGGGGTCGCACTGTGATTTGTTTTAACTCCCGCAGCACCAACTGATAATGTTCTCCAAACACAACGCGCCTCCCCGGGGTTACCTTTCCTAATTGCCCAGTAAACGCTCCGTTGAGCTCAGAATTAATTTCCTGGAGGGACATTGAGCGGAACATCTTCATTACCACCATGTTTTCATGATTGAAGCCGTCGGCCTGTAAAAGAGAAGGAATTCCTCTCGCTTTATTTACATTTTACCTACTTATGGCCCACTGAACCATTAGGGGAAGCCAGATACTTCAAGCTATGTTCGCTTGCGCCGCGTCACCTTATCCGACCCATGGCGTTTAAAGCACCGCTGATGTATGGTCAATATCTGCTGCTCTGGTTTCCTTTTCATAACAAAGCACTTGAGCTTGTGTATATGGGTTCTCTGGTAGAGATACCCAGCGGTGCGCGGTTGGCGCAGTGCCCGGCCGTACGGATTAGCTTCCGGGTCCCTGCGATAGATCCGCTATATCTACGCTCGCCTCCTGAGCCGATTAGAATGCCGTCTGGGATTATTTAATATGAATGCACTTGTTTCGTTTTTATCCGAGTATTATTTCAATAATCAGTGCACCCGCTAAGTTTCCATTCGATTTGAAAACATCCAAATCCTAATTGGGTTTCTGGGTCAAAGGACATTTCGTTGAAGCGACCCACAAAACCTGGATCAGACAGGCAAGAAAGAGGATTTGAAATACACATGTTAGGGCAGGATGAATTTCCTTTTGTTCTTAGTATTATTGTAACTCAGTAACTTTTCTAACATTTCTTAGACTTTTTTATTTTTCTGGTTGCATTTTTCTTATAGAAACCAAAGTGTTCAAACCCGTTGTTGAGGTAATTGTTGCTTTACAGCTGATTAAATATTTAACTGGTAACATCGAAGTAGCTGCCAGATGACGTTGGAATGGTTTTGTAACCCGGCTCATCCACACACTGTCCGCTCTCTGGAGGGCTCATAGGAGTTTTTTGGTAGCCAGGGGCCTTGTGTTCAGCCGTGTAGCTGACACCGGCCAAGCGCTCCAGCTCGCCGGCGCCCGATGGCTTTGTTGACTGACACAAAGCAGCCACGGCTTGGGCGAAAGCCCCCTGTCCTGTCCCGTCTCCGTGGTGAGGAGACACAGCACACACACACCGCCCTCCTGGGTCATAACGCATTGTTTCGGTGCTTTGTTAACCTTTTCTGTCGTTGTTGCAGGATGAGGCCTCGCGGGTTAACAATGGATGAAATCTGAGCTTGTTGGAGCGGCGTTTGATGACATAACAGTCGTGCTGCTCACTATTTCAGTGGCGAATTATGATTATAGCGAAGCACTCCGAGTATCAGTATCAGTAGTAGTAGTAGTTGGCACCCGGTTGCATTTCAAACACTTCAGTTTAACGTGTCAACAGGAGGACGTGTGGCTAATTAAACTGGTCACGCTTTCCGGAGAGTACAACGCAACGTGTAACCGAAATACTCTTTCAGAGAGCTCCTCTGCTGTCCAAACTAATCCCCCCCCCCAAACTCTGTTTGCCCCCCGACTCCTGATGAGGAAGACGCGACTCATCGGGGGATTTAAGGGCCTGCTGACGTGTAAACTCACGGAGTAGTGAGTAAGGTCTGAGCCACGTGGGTCGACGCTTACTGATCCAAACCCTGCGGCTTTTCTAGAATATTCCTTTTATGGGGTCCGTCTCCGTGAGGACTTTGGCGGGAGGGGGGCCGTGTTGCTAGAGACGTGACACAGTCTCTAGGCCGTAACAGAGCTGTTGGCAGGCAACGCCGCAAAAAACAGCGGTCGGACCCGGACACAAATGAGCCTGTCAGCTATCGGCTAAAAATAAGAAACCCTTCAGAAGAAAGGCTGCCTCAAGGAGTGTCTGTCTCTTTTTGTTTAGATGGAGCTAGGAGTCCAGTGAGTGAGAGTTATCTGTAAACCCCCCCCCCCGTCCCCATGTGATGCGCACCAATATGGGCCTGCTGCTCCGCGCTGGCAATGCTGAAACCAAATAGGGATTCCCGAATCACAGCTGCTCTCTTCGGCTGGAATGATGTGCGAAACGTGTGGGTTTTGTTCGCTCGAGGTTGTTGTTTTTCCCCGCTCTTCTTTTCCAGGCATGACTTGGTGAAGGTCCTGGGTGGGTGGAGGGTAGAGGGGGGGGGCAGTGAGTTAGCAGCAGTCCGCCCACTCCTTCTCCCGCCTTCCTCCCGTGCTTCCTGTGGGATGAAGAGGAGTATGGTTTTAACAGAGAGGGAGGAAGAGAAAAACAGAGAGGGGAGGTTGGGGAGTGGGGGAGTGTGTGGGGGGGGGTTGTCTTGGCTAGAACCAGATTCAACAGGGAGAATTTCTGGATGTTAAAGAGGAAGTGGGTTTATCGTTGGAACATTTGCAGAATGCCGGATGCATTATTGGAATTTAAATGGAGGCCGGGGGGGGGGGGGGGGGGGGGGGGGGCGGAGGTGCTGTGAGCTTCGGGTAACAGGAGTGGGATTGTTTGGTGCCTTGGTGGAGGACCGATGGACTGTGGGAGAATCCTCTGATTAATGATACGTGTTGTTTGATTATTTGGACCATCCTGTTGGGCCTCTCGTATATCGCTCACAGCCGGAGAGTAACAGGAGCGCAGCTGTGTTTAAGTGACTCCAGATGAATCAGCTTTGTGCCCAGTAATTCATTCTTGTAACGTTTATGGGTTATTTATCTTTTTGGTTATGGATATCGCAGTTGGGTAATAAATGCATCATTGACGAGTGAGGCATATGTGGAGGGTTGATTATACACAGCAGTAGCTCCAACGATAACCAGCATGGATGCAATAGAAGCTCTTATTGTAACTCAGTTACCGCATTTTAAATAAATATGTTTTTTAAATGAAAGACTTTTAAGAACTCATCTGTGGTGCTGTGCTGCCATTCGAACCTGTTTAATCCTTATTTTCCCAGGTTCCAGTCTCTGAGATATCTGCCTCTGCCCCAATAGACGAATGGAATCTAAAAAATCTATAATATTTACAAAATATCTGACAAAAATAAACGGTTGTAAACACAGCGTAGACATATCAACACAATATCCCACATCGTGCTGACACATAACCACATGAGCCTCTTTTTAGCATTATTGTTTCTCTTTAACTCCGGATGGAAATATCCGACTTGTAGGCCGTTAAAGGCGGCACTATGTCGTAACGCTGTTTGTTCGGCAGGTGTTGTAGAGAAGATTTATCACAGCGTATTGACTGAAAACGGCTGGAAATCTAGTGAGTATGAAAAGACAATCTTTTCAAGCTGAAAAAGACGTCCAGTGAGCTGAAATTCGCGTTAAATCGTAAAACACAAAATAGTCGACCGACACGTCGTTCAAACACAAAAATTAATTTCTTCAGCTTCGAAAAGGGAGAGGCGTGTTTCTTTCCAAAACAATGTCCCGGTAAATGACGATGTTCTTTGGAAGTACTGTCTGTGAAAAATGTGTTTCTCTGGAAACTGTTGTGAAGGCTCTTGAGTAACAAGCTCACTGCATTCAAAGACATTTTTCAATTTAATTTCATAGAGATTCTTTCCTTAGGACTACAAAAACAATAACATATTTTGTATTGGATGAACTCATCTACACGTTGGAAACATTCATTTAAGCGGAAGAATCTTATCTGCCGTCTTGCATCTATATAAGAAATGTATGTATATGACGCAGCATGCAGAGGTGTGAGTATACAGTCTGTATTCCTGTGTTTGTGCAGAACCTAAATCCACGGTTTCCTCACGCTGAGGAGGAGCGTAAACATTATGACGGGGCCCGGCCACAGATATCTGGAATGTCTCACTGGAGCGGCAGGGACTGCTCTCCGGGAGCTGGCCGTAAACATTTGGCCTTTTGCTCTTTATTTGGTCACTCTGCTCAGGTTTTCGCGAGCGTGGAGCTGCGGCCGGGCCGGTGAACCCTCAGTCACTGGGGGTCGAACTGTAACGCAACCGCTCTGCGAGCTGCCCGGCCAAAGGTCAGTCGCGCTCGTACGGCAAGTGCGAGGCTTTTAACACCCCACTTCCACATTTTAACCGCCAGGTGCCACATCTTCTTCTCGTTTAGCTGGATCACAAACCGGTTGCCTCTGTTTTCTTCCTTCCGCTCGCTTCCTTTGCATCGGCTCCCTCTCTGCAGGAGCACGTGAAAAGTCCGATTTAGACGACAATCAGCGGCCATCTGGTGCAGCGTTGCAGGGTAGCCGTCTGGAACTGACCCTGTGCAAAGATCAACTTCCTGTGATGTCAAAGGGACTTGTGTTGCTGTATTCACTGGGGAGGCGATAGGGAGGGAAAGTGTGTGTGTGTGTGTGTATTGGGGGGGGGGAGTGAGTATCCTTTAGTTCTTACTGGCTCCTTTTTGCCTTATTCTGAGGCCCCACGATGTTTTCTCTAAGGGATTGATGCATCCCCCACACAAAGGAAGATTGTGTTCCCCCCCCCCCCCCTGTACTGAGAGCAGGATATCAGGATTTTTGATGTCAAGCTACAAAGTATCTACGTTGAAGATGCAGCACACGGCCTTAAAGAATGCAAAGCAACTAGTGTTGCCGGTTTTTCCGTTTTTATGACATTTGATCTCTCATCTCTTCCGGAATGTGAGCCATGAAATCTAGCAGAGGATGTATGAGCCGAATGTAAAGAAATAACCAGAGCTGTGAGAGACTTATGATTCCCTGAAATCTGGAGCTCTTAAAATATGAGTCAACGCGACCCCGAGAGGAGCCTGACTTGAAACGCGGGCCAATAAAAGCAGAGCGCGTCCGTCTTTTTTCCACTTACCAACATTCTTTCACGATACGTGTGGAGATGTATGAGGGGGTTAACCATAATTTACCCCTCAATAAGGGAATTAATGTGGGCATCGATGTGTTATCAGCGGATGGGGGGGGGGGGCTGCCGATTGAATTACATACGCTGCTTTGCCGTAAGGCCATTGACTCAGAGAGAGAAATAAACGAGTCACGTCAGTAAGCATTGTTGCTTCACCCTAATTATGTGTACGTTTTCCGATAACTTTGTTATCAGACTCTGGACACGCGGCGTAATCGAGTTGCAGGTAGTGAACGAGGGGAAGAGAAGGCGGCGGGGGCCGTTTCTGCTGTCTGCAGAGCGGAATGAAGCATGGTGATTTTAGATGTGTAGTAGATGCCTCAGTGCACCACAGGAAAGCGTGTTTACGGTAGAAAGCTTTGTGTTTTCGTGCGTTTCCTCTCATGGGCATCAAAATGCAAAAGTTGGCTGCGCGGACACGTCAATAAGACCTCAGAATGTGAGTTTCTGTGGCAGCTGTTTTCCTTTTTCGGTTGGTTTTGGTATTTCACGTTGGCAATTTATTCCGACAGTGTTCCGTTGATGTCTCTCAAATATTTACAGTAACTTTTGTCTGCGTGACTTTGGTTTTATACCCTGCTTCTCTCCTCCTCGGTCAAATCCGTTCTTCAGCCGCAGAGCAGGAGAGTAGCGGTTTACTCCTGAAGACGGGCGCGAACGCCGCTAGCGTGATGAAGGAAATGGACACAATAACACAAACACCTGTAGCACTCATGCAATCCGGTCGGCTCTGCGGCTTTGAAAAGCTTTTAGAGGGAGAAATTGGACATTTTCCATGCCGCTCTTATGTCTTTTAGATATAGTGCTGCAACCAGCCTGGATACAGATGGAAAAAGCTTCCCCGGCTCACCGATTTACACATTACAGCTAGTTTACCGTGCACAATAAAGTCTTATTTTTGGTTTATATACCAGACGGATGCAGGCTGGCTGTTTCCCTTTGCTTCCCAACTTTATGCTAAGCCAATCAAACCGCCTGCTTGCAGTAACTTCACATTACAGACAGGAAAGTGCCATCGATTGAGACGTGTCCTGGACTTTCCACACCAATAAATCACGTCCCTTCTCAATTTCGGTGTCGTTTTAAAATGTATACTGAACAATCAGCTAGTTATCAGACATTTTTCTGTAGTCTAGCAGATCCAATAGCCTCAAGAAACAAATATCTACCCACACACCCTCGACTTCCAACGCTAGTCCCCGAGTAAACATCGAACGAGTGACATGCCACCGCACATTTCAACGAGCTTAGATGACTAAGGGTCGGGTTTATGGACTCCTTTGTCTGGTTCTTACTGGGTGCTGATCGGCGCCGGCCAGGGAATATTATGCACACACACACACCCATAATGTACTAAAGCCGAGATATACCAGACCTGCAACTCCTTCCTCACAGAGTAACCTCCTGGACGGTTTGTGACGACAGTACAGCTGGAGGAAGTGAAGCAATCTCTAATTAGTCTTTGTCACAGTATCAGCTACGTCACCTGCAGGCCTCACCCTTGCATAAAAGCAGATTGCACACAGTGTGTTTTTAATGAATTTGGTGAGTCAGAATTGAATCAGCTGTCCCTTAATGTACGATCTGCATATTCTTTCGCACACGAGCTGCCGCGTGTCTGTACTTGCAGGCAGGTAGATGCAAGTTGTGCAACCTTTTATGACGCATCAAACTCCGATACTGTACACTGCAGGGAACGCATACAAGGCTGTGTTGATACAAGAAAATGAATGTCTATCTAGGCCATCTTTTTGTTGTAACTATGTAATTAGAGCCTGACCTTGGTTCTTTCTCATGAGTCTCAGCCTCATGAGGAAGTCCGTTTATGGTTGTGTGATATCAGGTCATATACCACCTGCAACCGAGTTACATATCAATAACTGGGCATGGGAGAATGTTTACTTGTGGCTTTTTTTCCTTCCTTGTGTGAACTCCTGCAGGAAGTCAGTTGAACCTTAAGTCGCCTGCGTCATGCAGCCTTTACTGATCGTTATAGATATAAACCTGAACAAAACTCATTCAGACGGGAAGCAGACTTTGGGATTGTCCACAGATTTACTGGCCAATCCAAAAGACACTTATTAACCATAATCCACATCGCCATGAGCAGACTGTCGAATCAGGTCGATTTAATATTCACCGTTGCACCCTCGCGACAGCCTTTTTTGTTTATCACAGATTGTTGTCCCTGTCGGCGTAATAATTAGGAGGCTAATTACATCTCAAATAGCTCTGGGCTCTAATTATAATGGTCAGCTTGCCTTTGCTAGTCTGCCTCTGTTGCCACGGTGTTTCAGGGCTGCTGGACTGCCAGGTTCATGTCAGGCAGAGGCTTCGGGCACAAACTAATGGGGGGGGGGGGAGGAGGACAGCTGTTTGTGCCTAATTCTCACTGATTGGACGCACCCTCTCTGTTCATTCGTGTGAATTCAAATCAACAAGGGGAGATAAACGCTCAACGGGAGCGGAAAAGTACGCGATTTTTGGCTTCAAACGCGACCTCATCTGGGCCGAAAGGCAACGTTATTTCAACGTTCGTCTTCAGTTTGGCAACTTGCACAACGCGGCAGTGCGTTTAAGTTGAGCCCTGATGGGCCGTGGCGTGGGTTGTGTTTCACAATTTTGAGCGCATGTTTGGCCTTTCTTTGAGCTCAAGAGCAGACACGTTGTGGAATGTGACCCAAGACACAATACAGCGACACCATCATCTCTAATAAACAGGAAGATGCATCTTTTGTTTTCCTCAACCTAAGTTGAGCCATGAATAAAGACTATTAGCAGTCACTATTGGTATAATTATTTGTGTGTGTGTGTGTGAATTTTATGTGTGTGTGTCTATATAAGAGGGGTGACCCAGTGTTAAACACAGCTGACTCGTTCTTAAGTGCCAGTCAGAACCTGTCTGACCAGCTCAAAGGACTCACGAACACTTTGTCTCCCATGAAAACCTCCATTGCAGAGAAAGCCTCTCCTGCTCTCATCAGCATTACTAACTTCCTTATCCAAATACTTTATTGCATAAGGTCAGGTACGCTGTTGTAAACCTGTGAGTCTTTTTATCAATGCTTTTGTTGTTCTTGGCAGTAAAAATGATCCGAGCTCGATAGAAACGAGGAGAGGTTTTCTTAGTCATGTCTAAACGTCAGATGTGCCTTGAACTTGGCAGTTACCGAGACCATTATCTATCATGAGATTCAGTGAGCTTTAGTTCGGCCAGGAAACATCATCACAAAGCGCATGGAAGCTGTGACACACCAAATAGGTTTTTTTTCTGAAATGACACAATGGGCCTGGAGATTGTGCTACAGTGGTTGTTTTAACCAGCCTGGACAGGAGTGGAAAGATTCAGGCCTTTGCCAGCGTAGATACCGCCAGCTCATTTTGACTCACCGTGTTGCTGAGATTTGATCCCTATTGTTATTTTCCCCAGAGTTGTTGGCCAAATTCTGACTGTGTGGAGCAAATTCCAAAACCGAGTCACACGCTCGCATGGCCGTGAGTTGAGACGGGCTTTTACATTTTTCCTTTTGTCCTTTTCCTGCAGTTTGCCAAGGCATCACCAACCGTTTAAACCTTCTTGGTACTGAAGATGACCACTACCTGAACATGGTGAAGACCTACAGCAACTGCACCGTGGTCCTGGAGAACCTGGAGGTGACCTACATGGCGGACCACCGAGACCTCTCCTTCCTCTCGGTAAGGACCACTCGTTATCGCGATGGAGGCTAAACGCATTGCAACAACGTGCCATCTTGATATTGATATGGTCATTTATTATCCCAATGATTATGTATCGCAATACAACATTCTTTCTTGTGTAAATGTTTGACGAATGAAAAGTACTTTCTCATTCAACTAAGAGAAAAATGAACATAATAGTTTTTTAATTGCACGGCCCTGAGTGGTAAAAATATTTGTTATCACCAGTTGAGAGGATACAATACATTATTTCATTGAGATTCAACTTATGGAGGATAAATTATCATAGTGAATTTTTTGGTTTTCCCGCTTCTTTCTTCCACAGTCCATCGAAGAAGTGGGCGGCTATGTGCTGATCGCCCTCAACACGGCGTCCAGGATTCCGCTGCAAAACCTACGCATCATTCGAGGTCATTCGCTCTACGAGGGAATGTTTGGCCTCGCTGTGCTGACCAATTATGACAAACCTACGGGTCAGATGACCAGCGAGCTCCTTCTGACCAGCCTGACGGGTCAGTCCACCTCAACGCGTCGGCGGTTGCCTGTGATGTGTTTGCTATAAAGCTGTAAAACAATCCTGAGTTGTAAAATGAATTGTGTGGTTTTATCAAATGCACTTGGCGGTTTTCTATGCAGAAATTCTTAAAGGAGGTGTTAAGTTTGGGACCAAACAGCCATGTAATGTGGAAACGATACAGTGGTATGACATTGTCAACGCCGAAAGCAAACCCAAAATGGTGCTCCCTTTGGCCATCAGCCATCCGCGTTGTAAGTCAATCATATCACACCAGATGGTCGCACAGAATTTCATTATTTTCTCTAATATGTTTAAAGAGTTTAAAGCCTGTGAACATTTGCCCCCGTTCTGATTTTTACAGGTGGGAAATGTGACCCGAGCTGCTACAATGGTTCATGTTGGGCACCCGGTCCTCAAAACTGTCAGACCTGTGAGTTCCTATTCTGTCGTTTGACATTATGATGGGGAAAATGAACCTTTTAATATTTCTAAAACAATATGTGCAGAATATTCATTGTATTTGCAATCGCCTGAACGTGCAAAATGAACAGCCTCAATATTGCTTCTCAATTACAACAACGAATGGAAAACAAAATACTCCGAGGTCATCCCACCGACTCTTTGCTTTTCTTTCTTTCTTTTAGTAACAAAGCTGAACTGTGCACAGCAGTGCTCTAAGCGATGCAAAGGGCCTTCTCCCAGTGACTGCTGTAATGAACATTGTGCTGCGGGCTGCACGGGGCCGCGGCCCACCGACTGCCTGGTGAGAGAAAGACACCTTTCCTTCACTTAAGGGACAAGAGGAATGAAATGACTAAAGGGACACGCTTAAAATCAACAACACTCAGCCTGTTCACAGAGTTTGTTCATTAAATCTGTATCAGCAGAAAACAAGAGCTGTCACCCAGCAGCACCTGTTTTTATAATCAGAAGTACTGACATTGGTTTCAGTACCTATGAAGTATATAAAGGCTGATTGAATCTTTTACTTGGCAGCGCCTCGAGTAACACCGTCTGCTCTCCCTCCCTGCGCAGCTCTTGGGGATTAAGCCATGACTGCAGAGGAATGCAGTGTTATCATAAGAGCGTGGCTCTCTCTTATGGGCCCTCTGAACTGGGTGACTGTTGTTTGTGCTGCAGGCCTGTCGGGACTTCCAGGACGACGGAGTGTGCAAGGACTCCTGCCCGGGCCTCATGCGCTACGACCCCAACCTGCACCAGCTGGTACCCAACCCACTGGGAAAGTACAACTTCGGGGCCACCTGCGTCAGGAGCTGCCCACGTAAGGATGGATGAGCGCAAAGGATTTTTTCTCACATACATATTTTTACAGACATGTAATACAATACAGCTAATTACATCTGTAGGGAGACATATTGTGCCTTGTATTACATTTGCATTTGACCTATCACACATTGTTTGGGATTTATGGACTCTTTTGTCTGAGGATTTAAAGCTGTGCCATTCTTCCCAGAAGGAAATATGTCTTTTTAGGTGGTGCCGTTCAGTTTTATGTAGGAGACAGAGGTGATTTATGAAAACTAAAGGAACTACTAAAGGAAAAAAGGAAAACGAGTAGGCTTCGCTGGCCAAAATCAAACCCATCATGCGTGATATAGTTTTTTCAAATGGCGCAATGCTGAACAAGTTCCCAAGTTGTCCATCAGCGGTTACACATTCACTGGTTACAGTTGATCTAAGTTTAATAATAAACTGTAGAAAAACAGAGAGAAAATGATTGAGTTTCAGTGCGTGTTAATGCAACAACTGTTCCTCATCAGTTCAACTCTCACGGTCTGTCCCAATAAAACACACCCTGTAAACATACTGAAGGCCCCGCATCATGATCATATACACACAATGATACAACACACACAGGTTATTAATACTTAATCAACTTCAGATCCGTTTGATGTTCTTCAACCTGCAGGGCTGAGCGCGGGAGGCGAAAAACAAAGCTCCAGGTCCACTGTGACATCTGTGAAGACAGACCTTGTAATCATAATTTGGATGGTCCTTCTTCTCTGACATCATAACCTAAAACAATAACAATACACCCGACCTTATTTGCTACCGTCGAAGGGCCAACAAACCCTCTAGTGTTAGTGGCTGCAATTGGGAGCTCCAATCCACCTGGGGCTACCAATTTGCCTCCTTTTCTACTGATAACATTCAGACGATTAGATAAGCAGTCAGTGCCTCCACACCAAACGCAGGATATGTTGTTTCCCGATCTCAGAATAACATCTCTTTAAACACCAAGATACAATTTACTTCAATCAACCATACACGCCTAGAAAACATCATGCAACATACAATGACTGCCATTACTAAACCCCTTTTAAAAAAGACTAATTTAGATACTGCAGCCTTCCAGTCAGGCTTTCTACAGCACCACAGTACTGAAACTGCTCTTGTTCAGGTTATCAATGAGATCTACTTTAACAAAGACAGAATTTCAGTGTTATTATTGGATCTCAACGCGGCATTTGACACCTAACCCTAACCCATCAACTGGGTGGGACACTGGCACAACACTTAACTGGTTTGATTCAGGGCTTGAAAGACCGAGATTACTTGTCTGTAGTTAATTACACATTAGAGCCGAAGAAAACGACACGTGGCGTTCCCCAAGGTTCAACACTGGGGCCCCTTCTGTTCAACATCTACATGCTTCCGTTAGCTCAGATTATGCAAAACAACAAATAATGTTATCATAGTTATGCAGATGACAAATCTACATAACTGTATCACCAGGAAACTACAATCCAATACAAGGGCTGTGTAAATGCATTGAACAAATCTACAACAGGATGTGCCAAAACCTTCTTTAATTAAACAAAGATAAAACAGAAATAATCCTTTTTGGTAACAAGGATGAACAATTGAAAGTTCAATTGAAGCGCTGAGCTTCAATTACTGATGTTAAAAACAAGCTAGAAATCTAAGTTCAATTATGTACTTGGACCTCAACCTGAACCGCTATATCAAGACACTTTCCGCCTAATCTCACCTAAAGAATATATCAGGGATAAGAGGACTTCTGTCTCAACAAGATTTGGAAAAACATCATGCATTTATCTTCAGTAGACTCTACTTATATAACGGTGTGTTTACATGTCTCTGTGAAGAGTCAATCAGAAAGCTACAGCTGATCCAGAGCGCTGCAGTCCTCACTAGGACAGGAAAGTGGTTCACAGTTCTCAGTTCTTTTCACTGGCTTCCTGTCAAACAAAGAATTGACTTCAAAACCCTGCAGTCCATAAATTGTTTTTAAGTCTCCTTGCTTTCTGTTTGGATTTTTTCAATGGTTGTATGTGAAGCACTTTAAAAAGCCTTGTTGTTGAATAGTGCTATACAAATAAAATATCCTTTATTGCAGATAACTATGTGGTAACTGATCATGGAGCGTGTGTGCGGACATGTAGTGTGAACACGTTCGAGGTGGACGAGGGAGGAATCAGAAAGTGCGCCAAGTGTGACGGACTGTGCCCAAAAGGTATCGGCCTGAATTACTTCTGACTCACACACTGTGTAGTTTGAGGTGACGAGTACATTGACGAAAGTACTGTTCTTTGTTACAATTCTTTTTTTCTAATATGGACATATTATTATTATTCACGTTAGAATTATACGAACAAACAAGAACCTTCTCTTAATATAAATATGAAGCCAGCTGCCGTCTTATACTTTACATACAAACTGTATCATCGAACCATTAAATATTATTATGTCAACTTGTTAATTGCTAATTTGATGTTAATGCACTAAGAATCCAATGTTGTCATGTATTAATCAGTAATATGCCACTTTACAGGAACAACTTTATGGCATTATGACCTTTACATTTGATAATTACCATTTTGCTAATAATTTACTTTTACTGTACTCTACATGAAGGTATCACTTGATTTACTGCGGTAAAGTGCCTGAATAGTACCACCACTAAAGTCATACGACATAATTTGCCTGCAATCAAATGTGATGCTCAGTTTGGTTTAGCTTTATGCCAGAATGATATGGAGTTTGGTCAAGAGCTTTAAAACACTTTCTCTGCTGATTCGTTGACAGTGTGTAATGGACTTGGGACAGGGAACATGACTTCCATCCTGTCTATCAATGCCACCAACATCGACTCCTTTAAAAACTGCACGAAAATCGATGGTAACGTTGCTATCATCCACACATCGATTTACGGGTAAGTCGAGGAAGCATTTCAGCCCGTATGTGTATATCAACTACATCTGTAATACATCACCACGGCACAAACCATGTACATTCTTGTTATTTGTAGAGATCCGTTTACCAATACGCCAGCGATGGACCCTGCCCAGCTTGACGTGTTTAAGACAGTCAAGGAAATTACTGGTAAGAGTGCATAAGACGTGAGTAAGGCATGACACATTAAATTCACGTGAAGGAGTTTCGCAACTAACAACTCATTTGTCACTTCAGGATACTTGTTGATTCAAACGTGGCCAGCGAACATGACGTCCCTCAGTCCTTTTGAGAACCTGGAGATCATTCGAGGACGAACAAAGCGGTATGTTACTGGTAAAAACCTCACAAGACTCACAACCAATTGGTTTGCTTTTCCCAAGGCGGTCATCAAATCTTTCTCTATTTCTCTTTTTCTCCTCCTGTCCCACCGTGTCGTCTCTGGTAGGGGGAGCCGCAGTGTTATTTTGCCCAACCTCAATATTGAGTACTTGGGCCTTCGCTCCATGAAGGAAATCAGCGATGGAGACGTCGTCATCATCAGGAACAAGAACCTGTGCTACACAGACAAAAGCCACTGGGAGGAGCTGTTCAAATCAAAAAGCCAAACTGTTAACATAGAAGGGAATGCAGATGCTGCCACATGTGGTAAATTGAAATTGGATCCCAGCGAGATCCATTTGTGGTTGATTTTTCTATTAAGCACAATCAAAAAATTGGATAATT